>NW_028317873.1:2031875-2348750 GCF_062004578.1 Staurois parvus | reverse complement strand
ATTTTCCAGCAGGACTTGGCACCTGCCCACACTGCCAAAAGCACCAAAACCTGGTTCAATGACCGTGGGATTACTGTGCTTGATTGGCCAGCAAACTCGCCTGACCTGAACCCCATAGAGAATATATGGGGCATTGCCAAAAGAAAGATGAGAGACATGAGACCGAACAATGCAGAAGAGCTGAAGGCCGCTATTGAAGCATCCTGGTCTTCCATAACATCTCAGCAGTGCCACAGGCTGATAGCTTCCATGCCACGCCGCATTGAGGCACTAATTGCTGCAAAAGGGGCCCAAACCAAGTACTGAGTACATATGCATGCTTCTACTTTTCAGAGGTCTGATATTGTTCTATGTACAATCCTTGTTTTATTGATTGCATGTAATATTCTCATTTTCTGAGATTGTGGATTTGGGGTTTTCATGAGCTGTAAGCCATAATCATCACAATGATGACAAATCACGGCTTGAACTATCTTGCTTTGCATGTAATGAGTCTATCTCATATATTAGTTTCACCTTTTAAGTTGCATTACTGAAATAAATGAACTTTTACACGATATTCTAATTTTTTTAGTTTCACCTGTATGCGTGATTTTGCAGTTCCAGGTAGGGGAACTACCTGCGCCGCCATTCGTGGTCTAGGCTGTCAATCACCAGGTCCTGGCCGATGATTTCTTGCCGGCACCCGGCGATCGTTGAGTATCTCTGATGGGGGAGAGACCTGTGTATAATCAACACAGATCTCTCCCCTGTCAGCTCCTGCACACTGCTTTGTATGGCTCTGCACAGCAGAGCCATACAAAGTAGTGTGCTTACAGTGCAAAGCACTCACACAGCACACAGTATAACAGCACACAGTTAACCCTTTGATCAGCCCACATGTTAACCCCTTCCTGCCCAGTTCCATTAGTACAGTGTCAGTGCTTTTTATTAGCACTGATCACTGTATTGGTGTCACTGCGGATGTCAGTGACACCAAATCAAGTCAAAATGCCCGTCGCAGTCCCGTTTTAAGTCGCTGATCGCCACCATTACTAGTAAAAAAAAAAAAAATAAGACAGAAAATTCCAGTATATATACCGCCATTTGTAAACACTATAACTTTCACATAAACCAATTAATTTACATGTATTGGGATTTTTGTTTAGCAAAGACATGTCACAGAATACATTGGCCTACATTTGTGCTGAAATTTGATTTTGTACATTTTTTTACTGGACAGGTTTAATAGCAAAGAGTCAAAAATATAGGTTTCTTTTTCAAAATTGTCATTTTTTTTTGTTGATAGCGCAAAAAATAAAAAATGCACAGGCGATCAATTACCACCGAAAGAAAGCTCTATTTGTGGGAAAAAAAGGACGTAAATTTCATTTGGGTGCAGTGTTGCATGACCGCGCAATTGTCAGTTAAAGTAACGCAGCGCCGTATCGCTAAAAATGGCCTGGTCAGGAAGGGGGGTAAACCCTCTGGAGGGCAAGGGGTTAACTTTCATCTAGCATAGATCATTCATTTTGGCAGATTGTGCTGAGAAGTCAGATAACAGCCTATGTGGATAGCTGTAGTATTGAAAATTGTGTTCTGGGTTCTGTAAAGTTCACCATACACTATACAATCTGATTGTACGATCTCCTTTAAATCTACTATGAACAATGTAGTACAAGGACCTGCCTGATTGGATACAGAGTAAATGGATAGATAGGCGGGTGCTCCTATTCCATAGTTCTGGAAAATTGAAAGGAAATTGTACAGAGATTGTACAATCTCTGTACAATTTCCTTTAGATTTTCCAGAACTATGGAATAGGAGGACCCGCCTATCTGTCCATTTACTTTGTATCCAATCAGGCAGGCCCTTGCACTACATGGTTGATGGTAGATCTAAAGGAGATTGTACAATCAGATTGTATAGTGTATGGTGAACTTTACAGAACCCAGAACACAATTCTCCTGTTTGCGATACTACGGCTCTATCCACATAGGCTATTAACTGATCTCTCAGCACATTGAAATGCCAAAATGAATGATCTATGCTAGATGAAAGTTAAGATGATACTAAACTCACAACGGTACAATCAGTCTGTAGATGCAGTAATGCATGCTTGTTATACTCACTGTGGAACCTAAGGGGTTAATCCTCTGCATTGTGTAAAAAGGCTGTTTGATTCTGATTGCTCTGTTCCTCCCATTGTTTATGTGACCACCTCTTATCTCCTGATACGACAGACTGAACCGTAGGCATTTTGCACATGCTCAGTTTGGTATGTATTGCTAGAGAGGTTTTTTTTTTTTTTTTTTTTGCTTGGGAGAGGGGTTACTCCTCTGCTTTGTGTAAAAAGGCTGTTTGATTCTGATTGCTCTGTTCCTCCCCTTGTTTATGCGACCACCTCTTACCTCCTGATAAGACAGACTGAACCGTAGGCATTTTGCACATGCTCAGTTTGGTATGTATTGCTAGAGAGGTTTTTTTTTTTTTTTTTGCTTGGGAGAGGGGTTAATCCTCTGCTTTGTGTAAAAAGGCTGTTTGATTCTGCTTGCTCTGTTCCTCCCCTTGTTTATGCGACCACCTCTTATCTCCTGATAAGACAGACTGATCCGTAGGCATTTTGCACATGCTCAGTTTGGTGTGTATTGCTAGAGAGGTTTTTTTTTTTTGCTTGGGAGAGTGCATCTGATCAGCACAGGGCCAATCGGCACTGGTCAGGCAGAGGTCAGGGATTTTGATTTCTCCTAAAGCAGAAAGAAAACTCCTCCTACAAGTTTTAGCTAGTGCTTGGCTGAACACTGATAGAAGCCACAAGACTGCTCTAACTTCTGATGAGAATATGAGGTATTTGCATAAACGAGGTATTTAGCAGTTTATATTTACTAAAATAATTTACTAAAATAATTGCATTTCCATGTTGTGTGTACTGTGGGAGACCAGATATAGTGAATGAAGGGTCCTGGGTTTAGGAACACTTCAAGGTAGGAAAAAAAAAAGATTTTTATGCAGCCATCTGGACAACGACATAAAGGTGTATAGAAAAAATGAAAAGCTTTTGAGTTTCATCAATGCTATACTGGCATATGGGGGAGCTGGTACTTAAAAAAAAAAGAAAGTGAACAAAAGGGAACTTATCCTTTAAAGGTAACCAGGAATATTGTTCATGTAACTATGTAGCTTGATGTCTCTGAAATACGAGAGGCAATAATTTAAGGTGGCAAGTGTTATTCTGTTGGGAGAGGTTGGTGATCACGTGAGCACTTGGCGCATAAGGAATATTGCTGGATATTTGTGCATTTTTTTTAATGTATACATATTAATGTTTGTAATCACAGCGCTGCAGCTGATGAGCTCTTTTTTCGTTTATTAGATTTGATGTATTTAATAAATCCCTAAGCTGGGAGATAGAGGGTTTTAATTGGTTTTAATGTGTGTGTTTTGGGGGTAAATTAATAAATAAAAAAATATTAATTGGACAAATAAATAAAAGAGTTTCATACAAAGATTGTAGCTTCTCTAGAAAGGTGTACGACCACAGGGAAATATCTCTTATTATTGAGGGGAAGTGAGTATTTAACCTCCCTGGCGGTATGATTATTTCAGATTTTTGGTGCTGAAAGCGGTACCATTATTTTGCATGGAAATATGTAGTTTTTTTATTGTAGGCTGTAATATTTAGGAATAACTCACTGAAATCTGTCCAAACAAGAGTCTAGTAAACATCCCGGGTAGGATAAAATTTGAAACACGAAATCATAAATTATAATTTAATAAATAATCATAAAAAATAATAATATAATAATAATAAATTTAATTCAATAATATAATCAAACCAAAAACACTGAAATTTGAAATAGAGCCCCAAGTTCGCACTTCGCTGAGCAAAGTCGCAAAATCGTTTTCAGTGCCTGATGACGAATTTCCCCCACGAATCATTATCACTCAATTCTGCAAGTGGTTCTGATTTACTATCTCTGTTCTCTAGCCGGTCTAAACACGCTTTTGACGTAAAGGGACACTTTTTGGACGCCATGGACATTTCTCAGTTTCCAGGCAGAAAGAACAGTCAAAATGTAGGCAGGGCGCCGGACAAAGCACTCGGGACAAAATGTATGTGAAATGGGTTGAAACAGCAATATTTTACTATGTAAAATTTGTTTGGAAAAAAATGTCATTTTTTTAAATTTTCAAATTTGCCGCCGGCGCCCGTACGTCCCGACGTCACAGGGACCGGAACACAGAAGCCGGATGCCGGGATCGGCCGGAGGAGATGGCCGGGGACGCTGCAGGGGACACATCGCGGGAGCGAAGGACAAGGTAAGCTCTGCAGGGACTCCCTATGCAGCGCCGCATGGTAAGCCCGAGTGTAGCTCGGGGTTACCGCTTTTGGTACTGACATTTTACCCCGAGCTACACTCGGGAATACCGCCAGGGAGGTTAAAAAACAAAATTTAGTTTGTGCTTATTACACTGGAACAAATAACACGTAAAAAATGAAATACATATTAAAAAAAACTCATTTTTTTTCCTATAAAATCATGTAAACAGTTGTATTGCCCAGATACTGTACATATTTAAACATGAACTCCTGTTTGCTCTGATTACACTTATCGGTTCTTCACAAAATGTGTTGATTCTACAATAATATGCATATTTTATAATGTATAGCCTATCTTCATTTCCAGACACTTTGGATATATGAGAAGGTTTTAGGTTGCTAATACACCATAGCTCCTACTAAAATAATATTTTATTTGTGTACCCGCTGTTTTCTTTAGCAAATTTAATAGTATATATTTTGTATTTGTATGTGTTTCAGTTTTTTTTTTTCAATTCTGGCACTGTTCAGCCATACAAACACATTCTAAAACATAAGCCACTTTTGATTCAAACTGGCATCTTTTCTGAATATTTTAGCATTCTGGCCCCATACTGTTTTCTAAATGCCACTGTATTTCCAGGTGTAGAGCTGTTACACTAAGTTTAGACCAGGCAGGAACTATATTTGAGGGCTTGTTGGCCAACTTTTATTAACAAAAAAAAGACAGTTCAAGCAAAAATAGTTTCCAGTGTCAGTATTGCATCGGTTCAATCAAAAAGGATCCTGGCTAACAAATATTTAAACTAGGATCGGGGGGGGAGGGAGAATTAGACGGGGTAGACAGATCAGACAGGAGTCAGTCCGTATTGCTGGGTGGAATGGGGAAAGATAGGGGGAGGGCAATGGTAGATGATAAGAAGGTACCAATTCCACAACCAGTGGAATTGGTACCATTTGTATGAAAATAAAAAATATGCAAAATACGTGTGCACAAGGTGTCAATGGATTAAAGTGTTTGTTCACCAATGCGAGAAGTCTGCCATGCAAAATACGTGAGTTGGAAGCTTTGGTGCATGAAGAGAACTAGGATTTAATTGGTATTCCTGAATCTTGGCTTCATTCTTCACATGACTGGGCCATTAATATTCCTGGCTATGTTCTCTTTCGGAGAGACAGGGTAAATAGGAAAGGTGGTGGTGTCTGTCTCTATGTGAGAAGTGATCTCAGAGCGAGTGTGAAAGAGGACCTAGTTGGTGAAGAGTGTGATGAGGCTGAAGTATTATGGGTGGAACTGCACATGGGGGTGCGTACTACAAAGGTAATCATTGGAGTTTAGAGAGGTAAATGAGCACTAACATCAACTGACCTGCTGAAACACCAAAAAGGTACCAAAAAACCTCCAAAACATCAATATAAAATGGGTGCAGCGCTAAAACCATAACATAATAGACTACTTCTTTCTTCAGAATAACAAAAGATTGATGAGGATAAATGGCGTGACTCAGGACCACGACTGCACAAGGGAAAATATGACAAGAAGAGAGCTTTAACAACCCACAGAGCTGCATTAGGAGAACGGCAGAGCCATTGCTGACAACAGAGGAAGCAGTGAGGGAACTCCAGACCAAACCATACTTACCTTGAAAAGGGGCCTCCAGTTGACCTACTGAGACTGTTATCTCTAAATGCGCAATTTGATTGCGCATCTGGTGAGTGCTCAATCTTTACATTACCGGACACATCACCATAGCATTAGATAGATCACCAACAATTGAAGATCATCATCAGATCTTCCATACACCTATCTTTGGACACTGTAATTACTATACCAGCACTTTATTAAGCACTATTGGTCACTATATAGTGACAAAGATATATGTTGTCACCAAGTCACTTTATTCGCTGTTTTATTAGCGCCTTGTTACACATCACTGGTCACTTTATTGAACATTTGCATATATATTCATAATTTATTGTATATGTGACTATTATACTTTTACACTTGGTATTATGTTATGGTTTTAGCGCTGCACCCATTTTATATTGAATCATTGGAGTTTGTTATAGGACTTCCAGTGTTAATGAGGAGGTGGAAACTCAGCTCCTTGCACAGATTGAAAGGGTTGCAAGGGCTGCGACAGTGATAATAATGGGGGATTTTAACTACCCGGAAATTGACTAGAGTAATGGTACTGCAGGAACAGTTAAAGGGCAAACATTTGTTAAAAGGACAATTTTATGGTACAGTTCATAGAAGCCCCAACTAGGAATGATGCTCTACTGGACCTGGTAATCTCAAACCATGCAGAGCTTATTACGAATATCCATATAAAAGAACATCTGGGTAGCAGTGACCATAACATGATTTCATTTATTGCTAGCTGTAAACAGCAAGCACATACGGGAAAAATAAAAACGCTCAATTTCAACTGAGCTAATTTTCCAAGGCTGAGAGCTGCTCTCCAAGACTTAGACTGGGAGGGAATATTGGTATCGATGATCACAACACAGAAATGGGAGTTCTTCAAAAAGACTGTATGTGAACATATAGATCTTCATTGTAACAGCAAAGTGTAAAAAAAAAAAAACCCTGATCACCCCATCAGAGTAGTACAGTAGACTGCCACCAGTCAGTGTCCTTGATTGTCGCCACATCAGTCATATGATGATGCTGTACTGCACTGGTGACAGTATGAAAAAAAAAACAACATTTATTCAATTTCTTAATTTTCAAAAAATTGTGACAAAAAATTACAACTTCAAAAAACTTGTCTTGCCTGCTAAATGCCTCAGAGCATCTATTTTCCTGGTGTTTTAAGGCCTCAACAAATGAGGCTCTCAGTACATCAGGATCAAATATATATACCATAGTTTGTAAATGCTATAACTTATAACTTACATTACTTATGAGACATGTAGCAGGATACATTTTGTCCTAAATTTATGATGAAATTTTATTTTATTGAACTCCATGAGTTGAGATCTTGCATGGTGCACCAGACCTAGGGAGACTGACAGTTGTTTTTTGTTTCTTCCATTTGCGAATGATTTCACCAACTGTTGTCACCTTTTCACCAAGCTGCTTGGCGATAGTTTGGTAGCCCAGTCCAGCCTTGTGTAGGTCTACAATCTTGTCCCTGCCATCCTTGGAAAGCTCTTTGGTCTTTGCCATGGTGGAGAGTTTGGAATCTGATTGTTTGATTGCTCCTGTGGACAGGTGTCTTTTATACAGATAACAAAATGAGATTAGCAGCACTCCCTTTAAGAGACTGCTTCTAAGCTCAGCTTGTTACCTGTATTAAAGACACCTGGTAGCCAGAAATCCTGCTGAATGATAGGGGATCAAATACTTATTTCCCTCATGAACATGCAAATCAGTGCATAATTTGTTAGAGATGCATTTCTTTTGAAATTTGTGTTGCTATTCTGTCTCTCAGTGTTACAATACTCCTACCATTTGATTTTTAGACTGATCATTTCTTTGTGAGTGGGCAAACATTCAAAATCAGCAGGGGATCAAATACTTATTTCCTTCACTGTATATGGTGACCAAATAACGCCACATATAATGGGTCTACCCAGTGGATGCACGGGGTCCTTGTGAATTTCTGTAGATAATAAATCAAGGGATGCAAAGAGCAGAGAGTGTAAGAAAATCTCTCTTCTTGTTATTCAAACCCCCTTCACCATAAACTCAGTTTATTGACTTTCTTAATTCCTTTTTTTAAATCTCATGGTAGGATTGGTATGCATAATACTGTATGCATCTTTACCAGCAAGGAGTTTGTTCATCTAATTCACATAATCTTTATTTAAAACCACAATTGCCTTGCACTTGTCAGCTGCTTTTATTACCAGATCTATATTTTTAGTGAGACATTTAATCCCCAGATCAAGTTCATGAAAATAATTATTAATCTTTGTGTTCTTATTATTCAACTTCTTCACTTCTGCAGTCATCATTCTTTAACCTCCCTGGCGGTATGATTATTTCCGATTTTTTGTGCTGAAAGCGGTACCATTTTTTTGCATGGAAATATGTAGTTTTTTTTATTGTAGGCTGTAATTTTTAGGAATAACTCACTGAAATCTGTCCGAACAAGAGTCTAGTAAACATCCCGGGTAGGATAAAACTTGAAACACGAAATCATAAATTATAATTTAATAAATAATTATAAAAAATAATAATATAATAATAATAAATTTAATTCAATAATATAATCAAACCAAAAACACTGAAATTTGAAATACAGAGGCAATTTCGCACATCGCTGAGCAAAGTCGCAAAATCGTTTTCAGTGTCTGATGAGGAATTTCCCCCATGAATCATTATCACTCAATTCTGCAAGTAGTTCTGATTTACTATCTCTGTTCTCTAGCCGGTCTAAAACCGCTTTTGACATAAAGGGACGCTTTTTGGACGCCATGGACTTTTCTAAGTTTCCAGGCAGAAAGAAAAGTCAAAATGCAGGCAGGGGACAGGACAAAGCAGTAGGGACAAAATATATGTGCAATGCATTGAAACAGCAATGTTTTACTATGTAATAATCATTTAAAAAAAAAAATTACATTTTTTTAAAATGTCAAATTTGCTGCTGGTTCCGGCACCCATATGTCCCGACGTCACAGGGACCGGAACACGGAAGCCGGATGCCGGCATCCGCCGGAGGAGATGGCCGGGGGCGCTGCAGGGGACACATCGCGGGATCAAAGGACAAGGTAAGCTCTGCAGGGACTCCCTGAGCAACGCCGCATGGTAAGCCCGAGTGTAGCTCGGGGATACCGCTTTTGGTACTGACATTTTACCCCGAGCAACACTCGGGAATACTGCCAAGGAGGTTATAAGTGGTGATAGATTTATTACCATCATTCACTGGACTCATGACCAAGGTGTTAAACAAAAGCACACCAAACCATCATCAGGTGGCTTAACTTGTGAGAGGATTAGCTAAAAATATGTCTTTAAATTAGCTTTATATATAAATCAATATATACTTCAAATGTATTAGGCCTTCTTTTGGAGGCAATTTTAAGCCCTTCAGATAAGACTGTGAACTCTTTTGAAAAAAAAAAAAGTAGGGTTGTTTCTAGGAAATTTTTTCCAATCTGCATATCATTCACCTCATCTCAATTATCACATATTTACCTTTCTTGTATATCTCTCTCTAAGGTTGATGTCTCTTTCAAGTACAAATGGGAGACTCTGGGTATTCCAGTTACCTCCCGCAATCCAAAGACATGCTGGTAAGTTAATTTGCTCCTGTCTAAATCGGCCCTACTATGTGTGTTTGAGTCTTAAAATTCCAACTGTATGGACACTCTAGTAACAGTCAAGTGGCTAATGCAGCTCTGGTATTCATTTCAAACATGGATCCACAGAAACAAAGTAGGATTCAAAGTGTAAAGTACCTTCCATGCCACTACTATGACCGCAAGGCAAGCATGGTATTGAGGTGGTGTCTCTGCCAGATAGTAGAACCAGCAGGGTGACATCACTTTTTGATCAAATTAAACAATTAGGACCAAGAAAAGTATGTGTTGTGGATGCAGTTTTTAGATTTAATTCAGGCTCTGTTAACTTCACTGACAGTTTGGCAATGTTCACTGTGAACCTTGTTGAGCAGCTTTTTTATCAGGTATGCCTCAGACATTTTGGAATCCTAGAAACTTTCATGGCCTGCTATGTACTGCATGTTCCTGCTTGACTGATGCTTCTCTGCAGGTCTTCTTGTGTCTTTAAGCATTATGTGTTACATTCATTTTTTTCTACACGTCCAAGAATGTCATGTAACAGACAAGATGAACCATGATAAACCAAAAAACCATATTCAGATCCTACAAGAGGTCAGGAGGTGGAAGACATTTGGTGGCACTCTTTCCACTCATTGAAAAATACTGAAAAATAAAAATTTTCTGCAGCCTGGGAGTATATTGCAAATAAACCAGAATGAATCTAAATATATGATGTATTCAATTATCGTGAAATTAATCCCCCCCCCCCATAGATGCTGCCTTCTTATCATGCAATTTCACTATATTCAACTAAGATATTCTTTCACAGCCTGGTACCTATGGTGATGTAGGTTTTTCATACACTGTTCATATAAGTCATTAGTTATCTTTCTGGAATGCAGCTTGAACGACACATGCCTGAAATAAGTACAGGGCAAGGCAATCAGGAATACTTTGAAAGTGCACTGATTGATAAAATCAAAGACAATACTTTAAAGCTGGTCTTCAGCCCTACCTTCCCTCCTGCACTGTTGTACAGGCTCCTGCCCTGTACTGAAATTGGTTGCTCTGATTTCACTGCACATTAGGAGCTTCTTCCAGTGTGAATTAGAAACTGCAGCAAGTCAGATACACTGGCCTAATTTCCAGGCTGGAAGACATTCAGCATCATCCAGTGTTTTCCCCCCAGCCTTACTGCCCCTGGTCTACCCCTTTCATTCACTGGATTTCACTGATTTCAATCATGGAGGCTCAGCACCACGTGTCCTGTTTTCAGTAAGCTACATACAGCACCCTGCCGTCCTGTCCCACCAACCATGATCTGCCTGCATTGCTTAGAGATGAACAAAGACCGAATGGTCTGGTTATAACTTAAGGTATGTAATGAATGCAGATTGTAACTAACAATTTCATTAGCACATTACTGAGGGGCAAAAAAGAGGAATCAGGTAAGGCAACATATAAGTACAATAAACATGAGCTTTAAAATGTCAATACATTTTGCAAAAAAGCGAACTCTTTTTTTTTAATAAGGGACCTTGCCATGGTCTTTCAAATCCACCAGGTGACACCAGTGATTGATAACTAAATCACAATTTTGGTGCCACTCATTTCCTACGTTCCCACATGGCCCTGCTCTAATGGTGATATGATACATCTTCCATTAAGGCAGTGTTTCTCAACTCCAGTCCTCATGGACCCCCAACAGGTCATGTTTTCAGGATTTCCATTATTTTGCACAGGTGATTTGATCAGTTTCACTGCCTTAGTAATTACCACAGCTGTTTCATCTGAGGGAAATCCTGAAAACATGACCTGTTGGGGGTCCATGAGGACTGGAGTTGAGAAACACTGCATTAAGGCATGGTGGGTTCGGAAATTCATTAGGAATTTGGATCCATCCATCTTGCCCCTGATTCTTACTACTGGTCACCTCTTTATAAAGCATGGCTTTTTTTAGCAGAGTAAGCTACAAAGGCACACACTCTATGTTGTAAGGTGGTTCTATTGGCTTGCCACTTGTTCTCTCCCATCCCACAACATTATTGAACTACAAAGAAGCCAGAAGAGACAATAGGAGGGAGCTACAAATGCAAAAATAATTTGATTTAAGCAATACATATAATTAATGACATTTGTACCCATCGACAGTATTGTGGGCTTTATTTTACAGCATTCCTGGAGTTTCCCCTTAGGGTTAGCGTTGCATATTGCCCCGTATTGAATTCATGAGTAACACAGCATGAGGTACTAGCAAGTGAAAGCTAAGTATGGGCTGGAGGAAAAGGCATGGCTTATGTATAACAAAATGGAGTATGGAAGGCAAACAGTTTCCCACAGCAAACAATACTGCTTTTTTTCCCCAGATTTTAAGAGTGACAGTTGGAACCTGATTGCTATGGAAAACATACATATTTTTTGTTTTCTCCACCTTTTAAACATATTGTGGGGGATTTACTAAAACTGGAGCTCTTAGAATCTGGTGCACCTGTGCACGGTAGCCAATCAGCTTCTAACTTCAGCTTGTTCAATTAAGCTTTGGCAATAAAACCTGGAAGCTGATTGGTTTCTATGCAGAGTTGCACAAGTTTTAGTAAATAACCCCCCGTTGTGTCTGCTGTCACTAGTACAAAGCTTGTATGCCATTTGATAGTAAGAATTAATATTTTAAATTTGCTGATTGAATGAGGGTTATTTAAAGAAGCAAACAGAAATGTGTCAAGTATAAGATAACCCATAGCAAACAATGTATGTTCCCTGCTGCGTTACTTGAGGAGAGCAATGAGGGCCAGATAGCTGAGAAGACAAGGGACAAAAACTGCCTCACAAATAAAAAAAGAAAGATTAAAAATAGCTTTGAGGCCTTTTAATAAGGCTGAAAAGAAAAATCAAATTCCCACACTTGTTAAAGCTTTCCAAGAAATGCAAAGACCTTGGAAAATATGGCACTAAAAACAACAGTGGAAACTTCAAGTTGGAAAAAAAACAATGTGTGGCCTTATTTGTTTTTAGAAGGGAAATCTTTATGACAAAGTCTCTGTCCAGGTTGCCAAAAGCCCAGTCTATACATTTAAATATTCTGCTGGTCTTTCCTTTATAAACTAAAATTCGTTTGCTATGGGAAACCCTTTATACTGTATTTTCAATTAAAACAGTATTATTGTAGAGTTTAAGTTATTGTGTAACGACACATTTCCCCAGCAGATGCTTTAGTAAAAACCTGTGTGTACAAAATATTTCTAAAAGGTTACAAAAGTACTATAATACAATAGGTTAAATAGTAAAGTAATATTTTACAGAGAGAAAAATAATAGCCATATGATAGACACAGACAGCATAGTAACTGTTGATGGCACTTGTGAAACACACACATACAACAATAAATACTAAAATATGGTTTACACCTGAGATGCAAGAAATATAGATTTAAGTGCATTGATCCAACTTTGAACTACTGCCTTTACTAAGGGATGATCAATGTCCTCTCTTGCATAGAAAAACCATACTACCGTATACTTCTAAATGACCTAATCCATGACTGCCTGCTAACTTCAGAAATAGTAGAGGGATCGTGAGCCTTAACTTACAGCTGTAACTTTGAATGTAGAAGACCTGTTGACTTAAATATATTATTATTCTTTGCATGATTACATACAGTTGCAAGAAAAAGTATGTGAACCCCTTGGGATTACGTGGAGTTTTGCATGAATTGGGCATAAAATGTACTCTGAACATCATCTAAGTCACAACAATAGAAGAACACAGTCTGCTGAACATAATACTACACAAACATTAGATGTTGCCATGGTTTAATTGCACATAACATGTAAACATTCTGTTTTACCGTGGACACATGAACATCAAGGCTTTTGGAGATACTTTTGTAACCCTTTCCAGCTTCATGCAAGTCAACAATTCTTGATCGTAGGTCTTCTGAGAGCTCTTTTCTGCGAGGCATGGTTCACATCAGACAGTGCTTCTTGAAACCAGTAAATCCAAAACAGGTGTGTGTTTTTTAAGGGCAGGACAGCTGTCAGCAACACATCCAATATCATCAAACTGATTGGAGTCAAGGTTGGCTCACTCCTGGCTCCAATTAGCTCTGGGAGAAGTCATTAAGCTAGGGTCTCACATACTTTTTCCTCCCTGCACTGTGAATGTTTACATGTTATGTGCAATTAAACCATGGCAACATCTAATGTTTGTTTAGTATTATGTTCAGCAGACTGTGTTCTTCTATTGTTGTGACTTAGATGACGTTCAGAGCACATTTTATGCCCAATTCATGCAAAACTCCACGTAATCCCAAGGGGTTCACATACTTTTTCTTGCAACTGTATTTATGCATACAATGGTAATGCTGTCATTCATGCCTAAATGAACTCTGCTTTTGGTGACCCCTGTTCACAGTGGGTCAGCAGGAGTCACTGGAGCTTTCCCATGTCTAGTAATTATATGTATAGGCAGCTGAACCTTCACCTTGCTTCATATAGCTGAACCACAGGTGCTACGACTTGACGCGGATAAAACTATCGTTGTTACTAATAGTTGTTTCTGGTCTATTAATCTTCTAATTTCCTAGGCAGATGCTTTACATGTACACAATAAATTAATATATCAATTGTTAAAAATTGTGGTCAGACACAGCAATTCATTTCACAGTTGCTGAACTCCAGGCAAACACCTAAATAAAAGCTCAAAAAACATGTCCAAACTATTATGTGCCAAAAGATTTGTAATTCTGTTAGACCAGTCTTGTGATCTAGGCACTTGTTCTTCCAGATAGCACAACTAGGTATGTGACCTTGTTTTTTTCTCCAAGTAATGCAGCTTGGTCACTAACCTTCCCCAGCGTGCTGATTAGACAAAGAGGGGGTATCACCACATTAATGAGGACATCTCTATGCTCCCTCTTCCTGTCAGCAATTGAGTAGTGTTAGACAATTGGTACTATACGGCTTGATTACTCACATTGCTTTCTGTCTGAATTTAGCTGGCATTAAAAAAAACCTAATATAAATAAAGACTGAGGTA
The DNA here is from genome assembly GCF_062004578.1 of Staurois parvus. Lineage (NCBI taxonomy): Eukaryota > Metazoa > Chordata > Amphibia > Anura > Ranidae > Staurois > Staurois parvus. Next base: position 2,334,181 of record NW_028317873.1, on the reverse strand, counting down.
CTTTAAATGGCTGTATTTTAAATTTCTTATAATGAAGACATGACTGGATTAAGAGGTCATGCACACAGCCATAGAGCTGTGCAACATCCAGAGACTGCGTAAAAACTCGTCTTGGAACTCGTAGCTGCTACACACAGCCACCTATAGACACCAATCAGAAAATGCGGCTGTATGTGGCTATGAACTCCCTCCTCACTGGCCTGCCTCGCCGCTGGCTATTCCCGCTTCAGTCGATCCTGAATACGGCTGCCAGACTCATTCACCTTTCCAACCGCTCCGTCTCCGCCACCCCCCTCTGCCAATCCCTCCACTGGCTTCCGATTGTGCAACGGATCAAATTCAAAATCCTAACGCTGACGTACAAAGCTGTCCACCATACTGCCCCGAACTACATCACTGACTTAATATCCAAGTACCGCCCAGCACGCACACTCCGCTCCTCACAAGAACTCCTTCTCTCTAGTTCCCTGGTCTCCTCCTCCCATGCCCGCCTCCAGGACTTCTCCAGGGTGTCACCCATCCTCTGGAACTCCCTGTCCCAACCCATCAGATTATCACCTACTCTCCTCTCCTTTAGGCGCACCCTGAAAACCCATCTCTTCAGGGAAGCCTACCCCACCCCCTGCTAACTTGCCGACCTCCTCCACTCTTCCTACCACTCCATCCCCCACAGCTATCTCCTCCTGTGCCACCATCCGCTCCCTCCTAGATTGTAAGCTCGAAAGAGCAGGGCCCTCAATCCCCTCATGTTTTGCATTGTATTGGTATTGTTCTGTCACATGTTCTGTCCCCCTCTGTAATGTACAGCGCTGAGCGAACTATTGGCGCTTTATAAATACTGTATAATAATAATAATAATAATAATGAACAGGTGATTGCATAAAGCATCCTGCCCCACTCCAAGGTATACCCCAAAGCTGACAGTGTGCATTAGGAGAATATATCGGTGTGCATGCAAGTGCTTTATGCAACCTCAAGTGCCTGACCGCATACATCTGCATCTTCTAATTGATGTATATGGACAGCTGAATGCAGCAGAAGTGGGCCTAGGAAAGTGTTTAAGAAGCTTTGGATGCTGCATGACCACTTTATGGCCATGTACATGTGCCCTAAATGGCAATCTTTAATTATTTGCCTAGAGTTAAAATTTTAGAGCAATTTTGTAGCAAAAAAACTACAGAAAACACCATGTACATAGGTAATGTTTCAATTTCTGACAACCTGGATGACTGCTGACAACTGCTAAGGCCAAAGGGGGTGACAAAGGATTAACTGCCCTTTAGGGGGTTTTGTGAATTTGCTAACAAATGGAAAACCACTTTGCTTCTTACATCTCAGGTTGATACCATACTCACTGTAATGCTAAACTGCATCTCCATCATATACATTTATAAAGGAGAGTGCATAGCAAAACACTAATTTAACTAATGAATATCCAAAATCAGCACATTATTTTTCCATACACTGGACTTACTAGTTGAATTTGGCAATAGTATATCATTGAATTTGTGTGTATGTATGTAAACAGCTTGTTACAGCATAACAAGCATGTATTAGTCAGTGTATGAAAAAAAACATTTTTCAAATATATAAACATGCATATCCTATAACTAAGAACTAAACAGACTGCAGGACATTAAACAACTAGAAGAAATATACTACATCACAAAATGAATTATAAGCAGGACTAGCACACACTATTACAAAACATGGAATTTAATGAAACAATGGATTTAGGTACTGACACATTCAGGTCCAGAACGCGAGGCTTGAATCTGGATCAGGACACAAGTAGACATAAAAAAAAGAAAATTAGTATGCACATATATGAGCTACAGTAAAAATAATGAGATCACAGATGGTCAACAAGTTCCTCGTAACAAAAGTAAAAACATAACGACACACAATATTACAGAAACATCAGTAGACTGGACCAGCCAAAGGACACGAGAGACAACAAGATCTCTAAGTTACAATTCAATAACCTTCTTACATCCAACCTGTATAAACTGAAAGTTGTTCTTTGCAAGGGTGTTCCTGGCATCCAAGGTGCAAGCCTATTACTGTTGGGTGCCCTAGGTCTGGAACCTCCATCTTACATTACTGCAAATCAGCACTACCAAACATGTTTAGTTCTCAAAATCAACACTAGAGCTATCACCATAGATTCACAACAGAAATCTCTGCTGTTGGTGGGTGGGGAGCAAGCATAGAAGGATGTGCTGGCCAGGAGTTTAGTGCTGGGTGTTCATGCTTTTGTGTTAACGTATAATATGTATGAATGTGAAACTTTCCATACTTTGTCTTCTGCACCTTTATCTCAGTGTTTTAGTCCCAATAATGGAATATAGGATCATAAGTTTCCTTATTTTTTTTTTTGGTTTTTGGTCCATATTTTCATTTATAATGCTACTAGTTGCATGCAGTTCATAGAATGGATGCAGCAGCTGTGATTGATGCAACTTGTATTCCAGGACCTTCAGTGTTCTTTGCAGAAGGGTGTCCACAGAAAAGAAGTGTGCCTGTTGCAATATCCTTCCTTGTACATTCAGAGGCACACAGTGGGCAGGGGATGAGGAAAAAGGTATCGAGCAACCAAGTACTGCTAGGCCAACTGGAAAGTGCCTATGAGCTATTTCTCTATATATATCTTACAGACACCTAAAAGTAATGGTAGTGTACTGATACTGTAATATATTATTTATGAAGCTTACTGTCTTGGTGCCCTTTCCTACTGATTCCACCGTTGTGTTCTCTCCAAAATATGTATCCTCCTAACTCAAGTCCACACTCATTGGAGAGCCAATATTTGATTTACATATATTGGAAAATGTCCGTGTGATGGCCATAGAAATTTCCTCTGAGCCAGATCAAAATACATCCGAACCGGATATCGTATGTACTCTCCAGCGCCTCAGGATATGCACAGCCAAAAGGGAAGCCAAGGGTACCAGGACAGCGACAACCAAAGGAAATGCTTCAGGGGTGCAGCCCTCCTCAGATGGGGAAATCAGCCACTGGATAGAGAGAAAACAGGTGGCGCACACACCTAGTGCATTATCCAAGGTTTATTGAAAGGAGTGAAAGAATAATAGAAATATACTCACAGACGAAGCATTTATCTAAAAAGCATTAAAAAATGACAATGGCCACAACGGCAGGCAAGGTGTTCTCACTGTCAGTGCGGTGAGATGGCTGACGCGATTCGGGGACAAATCCCTTGCCTCAGGCATCATTAGCAAGGGTCCTACTTTCCATTCATCATACATCTGCATCAGAGGCTGGTCATCAGCTCTGAGGAAAGGGATTCGTCCCCGAAACGCGTCAGTCATTTGACCGCACTGACAGTGAGAACACCTTGCCTGCCGTTGTGGCCATTGTCATTTTTCTATGCTTTTTAGATACATGCTTCATCTGTGAGTATGTTTTTATTATTCTTTCACTCCTACAATAAACCTTGGATAATGCACTAGATGTGTGCGCCACCTATTTTCTCTCTATCCAGATCAAAATACAACACAGAGCATTGAGTAATAAAGGAGGAGGCAAACTGAAATTTGCTAGAGATCCACAATTCAAAGGAGCTAGGTCATTCCCAGGTGTTTATTGCAGGTTCCTTAAAAGTGGGGACAAAGGTAGGTGTGGAGATATGAGAATGCTATAACATGTGATGGAGTCCCAGACTGTGTAGCTTCAGAGGACACATGGATTGAGATCTTAACTGGGATGGGAGCCAAGGGAGAGCACAAAGGCTCACAGGGGCACAGCAGTAATCTTTCAAATCTACCCAAAAGGGGAAAAGACCACAAAGAGAGTGGAAACTATGGATCATAGCCTATCAGAAGCACTAGTTAGTAGTCAAGCCAAATCACATCAGCGGCAGGAAATCTGAAGCAAACATTAGTGCCAAGCCAGTATGTAACCAAAGTCAGATAAATGCAATTACAGGTATTTCTTACAAATGAAGAGTATCCAACATTCTCGCTGAAACGAAAATCAGTACGCTAAGCCAGATTAAAATCTAATACTTAGTTATAGTTATGTATGGGCTGCACTCTGGCCACATGGTCCTACTGCTGCAGTAAATATCCAAATGGACAAGGTACAGGTCCCCTAAATTTTACAAACTGGAAGAAAATGTGAATAAGATGTGAGGAGAGGAGATGCCTGTCAAATGCAAACACTAAGCAGCCCTTAATAGATCATTACAGATCTTTCTCATTAGGCATTGTCCTGTGGACTTCCTAAAAAATCCTGGATCTTTCAACAAAGTAATAAAAATTATATCTAAACTCAAGAACATAAATTGAATATATTGCAGCTTACCATTCCTCACATTTGGTGGCTGCATTAGTTCTATGTGTTTAGACTAAGTACATTTTTGCAAGTTCAGAAAATACCTGTTGATCCTGTTATAATTCAACAGAAAATTAGCTGAGATATACATGATTTAAAAGTATAAAAAGTATGGCTATCACTATACAAAACAGAAACAATCCCTAATCTAAAAAAAACAGAAAAGAATATATATGGCAACTCCCCATACAATCATTCATTATAAAGCAGAGAGATAGATTTCAAATTAAAAAAGAAACTCACTTAAAACTAGTATAGTTATCTTACATTCAAGTGCCAGTGTGGTACTGGTTAATGCTCATATACAGTATATGTTCCTTTTTAGTCTGGTCCCTTTATACCCCCTGTGATCACATGGTCTTGACACCATCTTAAAATTAAAACTGTTTTACCAAATCAAATATATGTCAAATTGAAGGGTGAGCATGATTGGACTAACTTTTTGGATACAGACTTCTTTAACAACTGTCTGATATATATTTATATGACATATTTTGTTTTGATAATAACTTGTATTTTTCATATGATTCCAGAATACTAGAGGCTACCGTTTTCCTCTCCTGAAGAAGCCCAAACTGGTTGAAACATGTCGAGAATATACGTCTTTCTACTCCTAGACTATTTACATCACATGTGATTATGTTATGGGTGTACTTGATTTTAAATACCAAATATTTTTAATGTGTTCAAATAAACTATATATATATGTTATTCATTTAGTATCACCTCTACTCTAGTGACCACAAGCAGAGCATAACCTATACCATATATATCAATAAACTCTAATTAGCATTCATATGTGTCATTTTCTGTCTTCATCAGTACCCCTGTAACACAAACATAATGTGTAATTTAGGTAATTATAAAGTGACTGTAAACATAAACAGTGATGTTCCATATATTGCAAAATAAAATAAAATACAAAATCAGTCCCATGATAGAAGAAAAACTGAAAGTCCAGTATTAAAAAGTTCCAAAATTAAAGTCTGGTGTTAAATAAATTTCAGTGATAGAATATATATATAAACATGTTGAAAAGATCTGTGATGTACCCGTCATGCACCCCCACTCAGGTGTGCACTCACCAGAACATAGCCTTTAATAGCATAATCACAAGGATATCCACTGTTGGGATCAAGAGGGATCTCTATGATTAAGTCAGGATATGATGAAACACGTCAAAGCGTGACGGTGCGGCGGAACGGAAGTGACGCAGATCCGTAACCGGAAGTGACGTGACAGTGTTCTGTCCGGCAGTTCCGGAGGTGGTGAGAGCACCATGCGGCATCTGTGTGACTAATATGAGCATTTCAATGGGCTTGTTGAAGTTTTAATTGTTGTAAGTGCAATACTTGGATTATAAAAAGTTGTTTACCTTGGGTAATACACAATTGGAGCGAATTGTTTTCTCTTTCTATGTTATGATGAAGTGGAGTATTTTTTATGATCCTGGCAACCATTCATGATAAGGGTGATTCTCGGAGGAACCTCTTGATCCCAACAGTGGATATCCTTGTGATTATGCTATTAAAGGCTATGTTCTGGTGAGTGCACACCTGAGTGGGGGTGCATGATGGACACAGCACGGATCTTTTCAACACGTTTATATATATTTTCTATCACTGAAATTTATTTAACACCGGACTTTAATTTTGGAACTTTTTAACACTGGACTTTCAGTTTTTCTTCTATCATGGAACTGATTTTGTATTTTATTTTATTTTGTAATATATGGAACATTATTATTATTATTATACAGTATTATACAGTATTTATATAGCGCCAAAGGGTATGCTCAGCACTGTACAGTAGCAAGGGGGACAGAACATGAGACAATACAGTAACAATACAATACACGAGGGGTTCGAGGGCGCTGATCTTTCGAGCTTACAATCTAGGAGGGAGGGGATGGTGGTACAGGAGGAGATGGCTGTGGGGGATGGAGTGGTGGGAGGAGTGGAAGAGGTTAGTTGTTAGGTGAGGTCGGGTGTTAGGTGAGGTTGGGGTAGGCTTCCCTGAAGAGGAGGGTTTTTAGGGTGTGCCTGAAGGTGAGGAGGGTAGGTGACAGTCTGATGGATTGGGGTAGGGAGTTCCAGAGGATGGGGGAAGTCCTGGAGAAGTCCTGCAATCGGGCGTGGGAGGAGGAGACCAGGGAGCTAGAGAGTAGGAGGTCCTGTGAGGAGCGGAGGGCACGGGTAGGGTAGTATTTGGGTATCAGGTCAGTTATGTAGTTTGGGGCGGCATTGTGAATGGCTTTGTAGGTCAGAGTTAGCAGTTTGAATATGAGCAAAGGTTTGAAGACAAATGATTGAAATCAGGTATTACCAGTGAAAGGTACAGTTAATGCTGCTCGATACAAAGACATTTTACACAACTGCGTCCTTGTGGCAACAATTTGGGGAAGGCCCGTTCCTGTTCCAGCATAACTATGCCCCTGTGCACAAAGCCAGTTCCATAAAGACGTGGTTTGATGAGTCTGGTGTGGAGGAACTCAAGTGGCCTGCACAGAGCTCTGACGTCAACCCTTGTAAATGCTGGAGTTCATTTGGAACTCCAACTACGAGCCATCGACATCAGTATCTAACCTCACAAATGCTCCTTTAGCTGACCAGCCACATATTTCCACAGACACTCTTCAAAATCTTCTGGAAAGCCTTCCTAGAGAGGCAGAAGCTGCTAAAGCTATAAAGAGATTGTTTATGTTTACAGTCCCTTTATAATTACCTAAATTACACATTATGTTTGTGTTACAGGGGTACTGATGAAGACAGAAAATGACACACATGAATGCTAATTAGAGTTTATTGATACGTATGGTATAGGTTATACGCCGCTTGTGGTCACTAGATTAGAGGTGATACTATATGATTTACATCTTATATTGGGAGAAAAGTGGCAGCAATGTAATATATTAATTAATTTCTTAGCATATAGTGACGTTTTGAATTGTTCTCAGGTTAGTCACTTACAGAAAAGTTATATATATATATATGTTATACTTTTGATTTTACAGTGGCATATATTGTGCACCTTTTAAGTCCCAGTATCATTGATTCTCTTTCTATGTTTAAAGGGATGTGGTGCAAAAATGGCATAGTCAATCACTCAAGTACTCACCTTTTCTATTGGTTACTGCTACTTATTCTAGCCTTAGTTCTAAGACCATCCAGGATTATGATGAACTCTTGATAATCCTTTGATGGACTAAAGTACAGTACAGTTCAAGAGTCTAAGATACTTTACATGGCTCACAAAAATATGTATCTTAAATGGTTATTTTATGTCTTCTGGATTATGTCTGTTAAGATTTTCATTCCGCCAGCTCTTGAAAGGAACACATGAACCACTCAGATAAGTGTTTTTTTTTTCAGTTCTACCGAGTGACAGGAAAATACCCCAGCATTTATAGCCACACAGGTAACTCAATCAAATCACTATATTGTCATAAAATATGTCAAGGCAAACGTTGATAATAGATAACCCAAAAACCATGGAGTAATGTTGTCTAGGGCAGGTTCTAATTATTATTTTCTGGCTCGTAACACCTAAGCGCAGATGTTTTTATACAATATTGTTTGTGGAGGTTCTAATTATTGGGGTGATACACATTCAGAAATACAGAACAAAGTCAAGTTGAATGTGACTAACTACTATTCGCTCTTCTGGATTAGTTTGTCAATGGAGAAGAGTATATTTGAGAGTTCCAAACAGTTCATTTTGCAAAAAGTTAAACAATACAATAAGATATTTAAATGTACTTGAAAGACTGAATCTAACATAGTATGCTTAAAAGAGTGAGATATATAGCCCAGTTCTTGATTAAGAAAAAATAACTATAAAGGTGTTAATGATTAATGATTTTTATTTTTACTTTGAATATCATGCTAGCAAAAATCCTGTTTCTTTTCCATTCTTTATTGGGTATGTAAAGTGAACACAGCTAACCCTTATTCATTAACATTCAGTTTCCATAATGACTGTTAATGTTGCTAGATGAGCAACCTCTTTTTCTAAGTAAATCTACCACACTGTGTAGGCCAAACCGACAGTTGATGTGAAGTGTCCATTTACCCTCATACACTGTGGTAAAGATATATGCATGTTGGGACAGTGTTGTGCCATTTATTCTGAATGTCACCTCAAGACATCTTCCAAAAGCATGCTCTTTGCTCTGCCACTATTGCTGTTGAGGTAATAGGCAGCCTATTCATTCAATGCACAGCAACAGGCCTTCAAGGACTCTAGATTTTGTGATATTAAAGGCAATATTTTTTAAAATAACAAACATGTTATACCTGCCTGCTCTGTGCAGTGGTTTTTCACAGAGCAGCCCTGATCCTCCTCTTCTCGGGTCCCCCGCCGCTGCTCCTGGCCCCTCCCACCTGCTGAGTGCCCCCTAGAGCAAGGAGCTTGCTATGGAGGCACCCAAGCAAGCTCGCTCCTAAACCATTGTTCTGCATGTCCATAGAATGCATGGTAAAAACCATGAGCCTTTACAACCACTTTAAAAAATCTATCATGCATGAGGGAAATTCATTTATTTTTGCTTACATGTGATTGGATGTCTAAAGTAAACGCAATTTCACCCTTTGCAGTAAGCTAAGTAAGCTAAGCTAAGTAAATATTCACTTTGCACATACACTTTCCAAATCAACATTCACTTGTTTACTTCATTAAATGAACCCCATTGTGTCCACTACTACATCACTATAACCACATGACTGAAATAAGACACAACACAAGAAACATTACTAAAAAGAATAGTAGAAGCTCTAATGCTCCTTGCTTGCCCTCACTCTTTTCACCTTTAGATTAGTCATATACTGTATGTACTGTCATCACTACCGCTGTTGCTGAATCAAACATTTTCATTGTGTTAAGTGATGTCATTAAATTGTGATTTCTTAATACAGCATTCACACTGACACTTCTTTCTGAAAACTGAACCATTTTAAAATAGCCGTATATGAAAACTGACAGAATTAAATGTGCCATATCAAAACCTTTTTTTAATAGACTGAGGAAGAGGTAGAAACCCTGTTTTTTTCTACTATATATTAGTATATGCACAGTCTTTACACATTTTATTATTATTATTAATAATAATAATAATAATAATAATATTATACAAGATATATATATACACGCAGTACTTTACAACATAAGGGAAGACAGTACAGTTACAATACAAATTAATACAGGATAGATCAGAGGGTCCTGCTGGTTAGAGCTTACAGTCTAAGAGGGAGGGTCAATTGTTACAAAAGTTAATAACTGTGGGGGATGGGCTGATGGAGAAAATAGATATACAGTTGCTAGTTAGGAGTAGGATAGGCCTCTCGGAAGAAATGAGTTTTTCGTCTAAAAGGGATCGTCTAAAAGTGAACAGTAGGAGATAGTTGGACACATTGGGGAAGTCACGAGGTGGGCGTGGCGCAACACGTCGGTACGTGGGGAGGGGCCATATTGGATCACCCTGTTGAGTACACCCATGCAGTACACCCATAGCATGTGGTAAAAAGCTGGAAAACTCATGGGCAAATGTGAGTGTAATACTTATTGTCGTTTTAAATTTGATGCAATAAAAACCGGTTGCACTATGGAGGGTCTCTGTTTGTGTCTTATCATGATCCTGTGAGGAGCTGGCTGTTAGTCTGTTGGAGGCTGGAGACGTGAGGGGAAAGCCTGAGAGGGACCCATTCTGATAGGATCACTTGATCCTCAAAGCGTGTTGACCCTGTGGAGTCTAATGAAGGAGGTGAGGGGGTATTTTGGCTGGTAAAGGATTGGCACGTGTGTACCACGTATACGGCACATTATATATTCTTGCATGAAGAGTGAAGTGTGAGGATCATCACAAAGTATCGTAATACTATTATTATATCATTTTGGACTTTTTGAATTGATTATTTGTTCACTAATTTTGTGCACCAGTATACATATTGTTTCACAATGTGCAAATAGGAATGTGTTTGTCACTTTTTTCACTAAATATTCCCCGTGAGGGAATTCACGTATGACACAACTATTTTATTATTTATGTATTGATTTATCACCTTGGATATATATATGTAGGGGATGTATATAGAGTTTATGCATGTTAACACGTAATTTGTTAGTATTATTAGTGCTACACTATTTATTTTAATTGAACATTGGGGAAAGGAGTTCCAGAGGATAGGAGTGGCTCTGGAGATGTCCTGGAGACTGTACATATCGGACAGTAGCTGTTTGATTGGGGATATAGGTAGCTGTTTGATTGGGGATATTATTGTGTGCACAGTAAGGTGTATTTTTATTCTTCTTAAATGATTAATTAATTGCATTATACTTTTTAGTTGGAAAATAATTTCATGCATATAACCAAGAGAATTAAAAAAAATTGTTTAAACATAGATTCACGGAAAAAATGTTTGGGGTGAATTTAGGGCTTAAGTTTGTTTAACCATCCATATGGCATGAATGTAAAAATTCCTGAACCCTCTTGTTCTGCTACTGTTATTTCCAGTCTATACAGCTATAAAGCAATTTCTAAGGTTCTAGACCTTAACTAATACAGAGCAATACAAACCTACCCAAGAAAGTTTAGAATAAGGATGATCTCAAAGGTAAATTCAAACATGAGTTTGGACCAAACTTTGGCTGTTTGGGGTAATCTTCCAAACACCAGACTTCTTACCCATTCATCAAGAGCTAATTGTCATATACCAATACTTTCAATGACAGCAGTGGGTGCAGGCACCGACTGTGACCTTAGCAACCAGTGATGATACCCAGCCCCAATCAGTTATCAGAGGGCAACCCCCAGCCATACAGTTGCAAGAAAAAGTATGTGAACCCCTTGGGATTACATGGAGTTTTGTATGAATTGGGCATAAAATGTGCTCTGAATGTCATCTAAGTCACAACACACAGTCTGCTGAACATAATATTACACAAACATAACATGTTGCCATGGTTTAATTGCACATAACATGTGAACATTCACAGTGCAGGGAGGAAAAAGTATGTGAACCTTTGGACTTAATAGTTATAGTGACCCTCCTTTGGCAACAATAACCTCAACCAAACGTTTCCTGTAGTTGCAGGTCCGACCTGCACAACAATCTGGAGTAATTTTGGACCACTCCTCTTCACAAAACTGTTTCAGTGTAGCAATATTCTTGGGATGTCTGGTGTGAATCGATCTCTTAAGGTCATGCCACAGCATTTCAATCGGGTTGAGGTCAGGACTCTGACTGGGCCACTCCAGAAGGCGTATTCTGTGCTGTTGCAGCCATTGTTTTGTTGAATTACTTGTATGCTTTGGGTCGTTGTCCTGTTGCATCACCCATCCTCTGCGGAGCTTCAGTTGGCGGACAGATGGTCGTACGTTTTCCTGCAAAATGTCTTGATAAACTCTGGAATTCATTTTCCCATCAATGACAACAATCCGTCCAGGCCCTGAGGCAGCAAAGCAGCCCCAAACCACGATGCTTCCTCCGCCATGTTTTACAGTGGGGATGAGGTTTTGATGTTGGTGTGCTGTGCCTTTTTTTCTCCACACATAGTGTTGTGTGTTCTTTCCCAAACAACTCAATCTTGGTTTCATCTGTCCACAGTATATTTTGCCAGCTGTATATTGTCCATATGTCATATAGAACTCCCTATTCCCTTTAATAGCTCTAATTGTACTAGATGTGGTTAGTCCCCAGGAGATTTGGTTCATCTTATTTAGAGATGTCCTAAGTTGATAAGACATTAGAAAGATGTTATCCAACATGTTTATGCTATTTTAATTTTTTTTTTTCTATTTTTAAAACAAGTATTATACTGTATGCAATCCATGAATGTTTATTTTGGGGCATCATGACATTATTATTATTATTATTATACAGTATTTATAAAGCGCCAATAGTTTGCTCACCGCTGTACATTACAGAGGGGGACAGAACATGTGACAGAACAATATCAATACAATGCAAAACATGAGGGGATCGAGGGCCCTGCTCTTTCGAGCTTACAATCTAGGAGGGAGGGGATGGTGGCACAGGAGGAGATAGCTGTGGGGGATGGAGTGGTAGGAAGAGTGGAGGAGGTCGGTAAGTTAGCAGGGGGTGGGGTATATAGTATGTATAGATATAGTATGTTCATCCAATACTGATCAAAGGTTGTGCAGCTCTATCACGAAGCTGGGGAAGCTTGATATAGACTGGAAGAGAGTCTCGGAGTCATCTTTCAGCTCTGTTCGTGGGGGAGTGATAAACAGATAAAATGGAATCTCTGGTTCTTGTAGGTGGCTCTGAACAAACTCCCTCACTGCTCCAATGGTTTCTGTCACTTGGAAAAACCCCTGCAAGATGAATCAATCTGGGAAGACAACTCGAAGGAAAACCTTTGGGTATCTCTCCAGTTTTTCCTTCAGCTGTGCTTCCCCTAAAGCTTTAGTCATTAGGGGCTTCCTCCAGACGATGTCTTTCATTTTTGAGTTCAGCAAACCTCCTTCTCACATCATCTACTGTGACCTCAAAAAAATCATCAGATAGATCCTGATTATTGGCACGCGCATTCTGCTCCAAATCCAGGTGGCACACAATAGGCTCTCTGCCTAGAGACTCTGACTCATTATCCGTCTTTGATTTCTTTGGCTTAGAATGTTCTGGACTGTGTAAAGGCTCTTGAGCCGTGGCACATTGCAGGTCATCTTCGAATGAAGCTGCAGGAACGTTGGCACCACCTAGATGATGGCCTCCTCCTTGGAATGGGACAAACGAAGTCACTTGAGACTGAGCAGGAGCTTTTGGCCTGACACTGTCCACACTGGACTGAGCTTTCTCTACACAGGGAACTGCTGTTTGAGGTGCTGAACTTCTTGAGGCTTCTCTCTCTCTGTAGCCCGAATGGACAACCTCTCTTCCTGGCAAGCAACAGGCTCTTTCTTCACATATGGACAATATACAGCTGAGTCACTCTCGGGGGGGTCTGACATTGAGAATCACTCCCAATGTCTCTATCCAATCATCTGTTTCTATGCCCCCTATGTCTCAAGACTATTCCTCTCTACATTAGATAGGATATTTCATCAAATACTCATGAATTAAAACATTATATACAAATGAGAGAATGCCCTTTGTATCAAATACCACCACATCCTCTGTTACCGATCTTCAAGTGTATCATAGATGTTAGCTTCCCTTGAGAACTTATTGCCTGGTGCTATAGTAAATACTGGTTAAACATTTGCGTAAGCAAAGAGAATTCCTCATGTAACTGTTAAAATTACTTTAAAGAATCATTTCCATACAGTTGAATAAATCAATAAAAATTCTGTTGTTTTCAGAGTAGATCCTTGCAACTTTAGCACTTCTTTATAAAGAAGATCCTCCCAAATTATTGTAAATGAAGTAATTCCCTTTATCTCCAACATATTGTAATCATTTTCCATATAGTACTCAATTGAAGAACAAGAAAAGAAAAACTCTTTTTCTACGACCCCTGTTAGATCCACCTTCCCACATCATGTATGTACTAATCACTGTTAAAAAAAAGGTTGAGTCACCATTCCCCATCACACAGGCACAGCTATGTAATACTGTATATCCATGGACTGGGGGTAGCTATACTTTCCTCACCTGTCGTATATTGTTATATTTTTATCATATTCTATTTTTTCCACCACAAATCTCTAAAAAATACTATTAGTTTAAGAGAGACATTAAGTTGTTGCTTATCTACTGGAGGAGATTGCAGCGTAGTTATTAAAGTTATTTTTTAGGCCTCATTCACACTTGTTATTAGGGTTGTTTGTGATTAGCTGCAGGAGACCCAGTGTTGTTGTATGCAGTTAAAGTATCTGCAGGTGAGAATGCCCCTTGGAAGCAATGGGAGGCTGATGACTTTTGTGTAGGAACATCCCTGGACATGTCTGCATCATCTGCAGATAATGGCTGCATGAGTGATTACATGTAATTGACCACTAATAGATTTGATCGATTACAGCCTCCCATTGTTGTCAATGAGTATCCCATCCCCCCCTGATAATCACAAGGAACCCTGCTGGGTCTCCCATAGCTAATCACAAATGGCCCACTTGCAAGTGTGAATGGGGTCTTAAATCTAAGTGGGTTATATTCATGAGTGCTCACAAACAGTTTAGAGCATCCTTTCTCTACCATATTTCCCTTCACTCAGTGGTTGAAACCATAAACTGACATGAGACTGACAACTAACATAAGGTAGATTTTTTTCACTAACTATTATTGTAAGGTGGCATTTTTTTCACCAAATACAAATGTAATGAGGCACTAAATTTTCACGTTCTCTTTTTGGGTTTCTTTTCTGGTGTTTACTATTTGTTTCATTTCAAAAGTATTACTGAGAGCAATTTTGGTTTGTAGAGCAGAGGGATGTTAAAAAAGGTCCATCCTCGGTGTTGAAAATGCTAAGAATGTCACATTCTTTATTGTTTCATTTATTAATACAGCAGCAACTTACTGAGATGTACAAATATTTGCTTTTATTAGGGATTCCCTTAGATCTAAAACTTAATTCAAGGGATCTTCCACATTACAAAGATTGTGTAAGGCTGGACAAGTTCTTCTACCAACAATGGCAAAACAGTAGAACATTACTGCCAACCACTGCAGCATATTGCAAATGGTGAACCATTCTTTCATCCACCAGACTATAAATGCACAAAATAAAAACCAAAATCAGTATGTACATCAAATTATAAAGTTTATTGCAATGAAGGACACTAGAGTGCAAGCTGGGCCATTGATCACAATTTACAAATCTGAAATGTAATGTTTTGCTTCTCATTCTACAGATTTTTATATTAGTTTATCTTCAGTGCTGTTAGTGAAGTTCTCAATGCCTTAGACACACCATTATGTGGAAAATTGAAAAAATTATGAATGTTTGACCATCAGTATATTGCAGCACATCCCCAATGTAATTATACAAACGAGAGTGAGTTATGGGATTTTGTAGGTGCGTGGTCCTTTATATGCCTTCTGTGATCACACAGACGTCTGGGCCTTTGATTCAGCAATTGTTTGCCCTTGTTTTATTGAATGATGTTGGCAGTATAGTCCTAAGGGTAAGCGGGGGGCTCATAATTTCTGGACAATTAATCTTTTTGGAATACTTAAATTGTTCTAGTCTGATGTATATGGTATAATTACTGTATGTCTGATTGATCAATATTTTTGATACAACTGTAGACTGTATTGCAGATAGCCTGTCTCTGCGAAACATGTAGGGAAGATCTGTGCACTGCAGGAAACAGTCAAGCATGTTGTGTTTGTCAAGTCCATTGTAACCACTTGTATCTAATGTAACTCTATTGTAATAAATTGGTAAAAAACTTTTTTACAAAAACTTGTTGGATTATTGTCACGCACCTTCAAAATCCCACAAATCACTCTCTTTTGTATAATTATATTGGGGATGTAATGCAATATACTGATGATCAACCATTCATCTTTTTTTAATTTTCTAGATAAATAGGCGTTATATCACACCAGATTTCTATATGATGACTGTTTGACTATATTTAATTATTGTTAATTTTGCTATTTTTGATATTATTATTTGATATAACCATCTGTACGTCCTAAACAAGCACAATCACGTTCTCACAACCCTTATTCTTCTTATCAAAAAATGTCATCAGGTAATTCTACCTCTCACTTGGGTAATGTATGTACCTCTTCTAATTTATCGTTGCTTCCCTCGTCTTCCCTATCCACACTTATGCCATCCAGAGTGAGTGATCTGAACTTGGTACCAAATCCAAACTCTGCACTAGTTGACACTAAAGTTGCACCTATTTTTTTTAGCAACCAACACTCCCGATTCAAGCAAAAAATATCATGGAAAATCCCCGTGTCGGTTCAAATGGAGGAAACTCAGGTACTACAACAGGGCTTAACCTTTTGTCCAGACTCTAATGTAGATCGTTTTGAAATCATAAAAGATATACATTTATTTGCTAGACGTTTAACGTTCAAGGTTCTCTATGATAAACCCAATGATAGAAACCGATCTCAGCCCAGTGGAAATTCTGCATTTACTAATCTTACATTTAATGATTTGCGAGCAATGCAAGATCTTATGGAATTGTGGGAAGAGGGTCAAGTGGACCTTGATGGTACACAGAGGGATGATGCGTCCCCCTGTGACCCCTTGTTCCCCCCTCCCCATAGATAAAAAACAAAATCAGGAACATTCCCAGTGTTAAGTAACAATCCCAATATTTGGGCCTTCATACAACAAACCACGAAGGATCTTCAGAAGGTTGTATGGAAAAATACCAAAACAGACAATTTGTCATTATCCCACATAAAGGCATTTACCTCTTTACAGATGAACACAAATATAGTCATTAAACCAGCGGGCAAAGGGGAAAACTTGGTAATTCAAGATCTCCCACAATACGAACAGATGTGTATACAAATTGTAAACAACAAAGTGTGGTATAGACCAATCTTCAAGAAAGTTATTGACAATTATATCAGGGAATTTAGGAATTTGATTTTGAGAGCTTATCAGAATGACATTATATAAAGGGCTGGACGGTGGCAGTGCAGGGTCGGGTGGCTGTTTATAAACGGCCTCCCCGCCCCCTGCTTGTGCATGCACCCTGGGAGCTCGCAGCACCGCGATCCAGTGCCTGCTGTGTCCTCCGGACACAGTGGAATGCCGATCGTCATACGGGACCTCTGTGCGAGGTCAGGATCATGTGATCACTGATTGGTCAATCAGTGATAACATGCAGAGTAGTAAACAAGATGTCACTTCTGACATCATTGCTTACTACGTGTGAAATCTGTGAATGATCACAGAGGTCACATGGTACAAGGCTATTCACAACAGCCTTGTACCATGTGACAAGCTATGACCACTCACAGCTCACACAGTAGTTCTCAATGGCTGCAAGAATGCAGCCAGAGCGAAGGAGAAATTATTGCTTTTACAGCCTTTATGGGTGTAAAAGCAATCAGTGTAAAAAAAAAAAAAAATTCATCACCCTCCCACAAGTAGTACAGTGTCACCATGGTGACACTATACTGCTAGGGTGACAGTATGTAAAAAAACAAACCATAAATAATAATATAAAAAAAAAATAAATGTAAAAAAAAGTTTAAAAATTATAATTTTTGGTTATAAACTAATTTGGGTTATTTTTTTTTACTAAAAAGATAACGGAATACATTTTGGCCAAGCTTTATGATGAAATACGCTTTTTTTCAAAGTTTTTGGACATTTTCATTTACATAGCAAAAAAAAAAAAAATTCAAGTGGTGAATAAATACCATCAAAATAAAGCTTTATCTGTCTCAAACAAAATGCTAAAAAATTCATATGGGTTCAGTGTTGCATGACCGCGCAATTGTCATTCAAAGTGTGATAGCACTGAAAGCTGAAAATTCACCTGGACAGGAAGGGGGTTAAAGTGTCCGGACTTGAAGTGGTTAACAAAGAAAACCCCTTCGCATTTCATGCTGTCAGCAATGGCACCACATGGAAGACAAATGTTACAAGGCCTGAGAAAGAAAATAATTTCTTTACACAAGAAAGGTGAAGGCTACAAGAAGATCAGCAAAGCTCTCTTTATCAGTCATAATACTGTAGCAAAAGTGATACAAACAGTTAACAAAAATGGAACTGCAACCATCAAACAGAGACATCCAGGCCTTCCAGGGAAGTTAACACCTCGACAGGAGCATCTTCTGATGAGAAGGGTTGAAGAAAATCGCCATGCAAGTTCACTGCAGTTAGCTAAAGAAGTAGAAAGCCAAACTGGGGTGACACAATACGACGTATACTGCAGAGGAATGTCATGCATGTGTGTCGTCCACAAAGGAATCCTCTCCTAAAGCCTATGCACAAAAATGCCCACCTAGAGTTTGTCAGGGCGCATGCTGAAAAAAGAAGAAGACTACTGGGACTCTGTACTCTGGAGGGATGAGACCAAGATAAATGTTTTTGGAACTGATGGCTCCAAAACTGTATGGTGTTGAAAAGGTGAGGAGTACAAATAAAAATGCATGGTGCCTACAGTGAAATATGGTAATGACAGTATCCTTCTGTGGGGCTGTATGAGTGCTGTTGGTGTCGGGGAGCTGCATTACACTCTGTGCCTTTGGTCATCGTGCACTTTTCCAACATGACAATGATCCAAAACACACATCTAAGGCCACTGTTGCATTTCCGAAGAAGAACAGGGTGAAAGTGGTTCAGTGGCCAAGTACTGTATGTCTCCTGATCTGAACCCAATCGAACACCTATGTGGAATTCTGAAGAGACAAGTTCAGCATCATTCTCCATCCAGTATCCAGGCACTAAAAGAGGTTGTTCTTGAAGAATGGAATAAGATAGAGGTTGCAGTATGTTGCCAACTTGTTCATTCTATACCTAGAAGACTTGGTGCTGTGCTTACAAATCATGGAGGTCATACAAAATACTAGATTTAGTAGTGTTTGTTGAGGGGTGTATTCATTTTCGCATCAACTAATTTGAGTAAAACCAACCTCATGTAACGAGCTAAACAAATGTTCTATAAACTCAGTTTTGTCCAAATTTTGGAAAATGTTCTTGTGTTCAATAAGATATTGATTCAAAT
Source organism: Staurois parvus (assembly GCF_062004578.1). Lineage (NCBI taxonomy): Eukaryota > Metazoa > Chordata > Amphibia > Anura > Ranidae > Staurois > Staurois parvus. Next base: position 2,315,217 of record NW_028317873.1, on the reverse strand, counting down.
CTTACTTTTCAAAAGAGGTGTGTATGTATATAATCTATATTGCCAAAAGTATTAGGACACCCCTCCAAATCATTGGATTCAGGTGTTCCAATCACCTCCATGGCCACAGGTGTATAAAATCAACACCTAGGCATGCAGACTGTTTCTACAAACATTTGTGAAAGAATGGGTCGCTCTCAGGAACACAGTGAATGCAAGCGTGGTACTGTGATAGGTTGCCACTTGTGCAATAAGTCCACCCATGAAATGTACTTGCTACTAAATATTCCACGGTCAACTGTTAGTGGTATTATAACAAAGTGGAAGCAGCTGGGAACAATAGAAACTCAGCCATGAAGTGGTAAGCCATGTAAAATGACAGTCATTTGCTAAAGACCTCCAAACTTCATGTGACCTTCAGATTAGCACAACAACAGTGTGTAGAGAGCTTCATGGAATGGCCGAGCAGCTGCATCCAAGTCTTGCATCACCAAGTGCAAAGTCGGATGCAGTGGTGTAAAGCACACCACCACTGAACTCTAGAGCATTGGAGATGTGTTCTCTGGAGTGACAAATCATGCTTCTCTGTCTGGAAATTGTCAAGGTCCTACCTTTCCTCAGACCTTGTGCTGCTCCATGTGCTGGCATCCATCTTACGTGTCTGCAAAGCATTGTGAGATCCTTTATGCTTTCAGCCCTCTGCGGCTCCTCCCCCAGGAGGTGGCGGCTTATCACATATAAGTCTGCTGTTTGTAGCTGTCCATTGCATTCATGTCCTGTCTGTTGCACAACTGCAAGCTCCTGTTTAGCTACTCATTGCTTTCCTGGATACCGACTCAGCTTTGGCTAAGACTCCTCCTGGCTTCTGACCCCGGCTCTGGTGACCATTCTTCCTGGCTCCTGATCCTGGCTCTGGCGACCATTCTTCCTGGCTCCTGATCCCGGCTCTGGCGACCATTCTTCCTGGCTCTTGACCCTAGCTTTGGCTACGATTTCCGTTGTTGAACTTGCATAGACTCTTGTCTTATTTTTATATTTATAAACCTACCTTTAATTTCACCTCCTTGTGTGTCTGGCTCCTCGCTCCCTGACAGAAATTTGATGGATGTGTCTGGGTTTGGAGGTTTTCAGGAGAACTTTACTTGCCTGACTGCATTGTGCCAAGTGTAATGTTTGGTGAAGGGGGATTAAGGTGCGAGGTTGCTTTTTATGGGTTTGGCTTGGGCTCAGGTTCCAGGGAACTCTTAAGGAGTCAGCATACCAAGACATTTTGGACAATTTCATTCTCCCAACTTTGTGGGAACAATTTGGAGATGACCCCTTCCAGTTTCAACTTGACTGCGCACCAGTGCACAAAGAAAGGTCCATAAAGACATGGATGAGCAAGTTTGGGGTGGAGGAACTTGACTGGCTTGCACAGAGTCCTGACCTCAACCCGATAGAACACTGTTGGAATGAATTAGAGCAGAGACTGAGAGCCAGGCCTTCTCGTTCAACATCAGTGCCTGACCTCACAAATGCACTTCTGGAAGAATGTTCAAACATTCCCATAGACACACTCCTAAACCTTGTGGACAGCCACCCCAGAAGAGCTGAAGCTGTTATAGCTGCAAAGGGTGGGCCAACTGAATATTGAACCCTACGAACTAAGACTGGGATGCCATTAAAGTTCATGTGAGTGTAAAGGCAGGCATTTCTGTTAGATAATGTACCACTTTGCCCAGAAAACTGTTTCAATTACAAATGTTTAGGCATTCTCATGTTATTTTCTTTCATTTGTATAGGTATGACACCAAAAAGTGGAGAAACAAAAAGCCAAATCTGACACATTCCATGCCAACCCCCAAAATTGGACTGGACAAAATTACTGGCACTTTCTCAAAATTGTAAGAAATAATTGCATTCCAAGTTTGTGATGCTCCTGTAATTTGTAATTCAACTCACCTGTATCAATTAACAGGTGCTGACAATATAGAAATCACACCAACAACCAGTTAAAATGTCAAAAAATGTACTCCCCCTTTCTGCTGTGTGTCTCAGTGTGCCACACAAGAGAACATGGGGAAGAGAAAGAGCAGTAAAGAGTTGTCTGAGGATCTGAGAACAAAAATTGTGGAAAAGCATAGACGATCTCAAGGTTTCAAGTCCATCTCCAGAGATCTTAATGTTACTGTATCCACTTTGCACACCATTGTCGAAAACTTTACAGCTAAACACCCTACACATGGTCTAAAGTGAACATTGATCAAAGATTGCAATGAAGGATTGTTCAAATGGTGGCTAAAGAACCTCATTCAACTTCCAGACAAATTCAAGCTGACCTTCAGGCACAGGGTACAACTATAGGTCACCATCTTCTGAAGTCCGGCAATGAATAAACAGGAAGCTTTTTACAATGAAGGCTAACAAAGCCAAATCTTCTACTTATTCTTAATCACATCAGGAGGAAACATCATTCCAATGTGAGGTTTGCTCAGTCCTTCCCCGTGGGAACAAAATTGAAACACTTCAGGACTTTGGGCAGACAATATGTAGGATCAAGAGGTTATACTCTGGAATTCAGGAACGTGCCCCTGAAAGATTAATGTATCACAACAAAGCTACCAATGTCCAGAGACAAGTAGGACTGTCTCATGGAATACTTAGACTTCCTGGTGGCCTCCAGAGCAGATGTTCCAGTGTCAGATTGAGAGAAATGACTGGATTCTACTCATCTTTGTTCCTAGTCTAGGCAAGTTTTTAACCATAAAGGATCTCAACATTTTATAAGTCCTTCAAAATGGAAAATCATCAAAGTAATTTGTCCAGAACCTTGACTTCTTTCATAAACCTTCAATACTTTTACCTGCATTAGCCCAATTTCCCTCTGCATTATATGTAACTTCTGTATTTGATAGCACCAACTCTGCTGTTTTTCCCTGGCATTGCTACTGCACCAATGGCATTTTCAAACCTTTTCCTAGCCTTGGCAGTGAACAATCTAGAAGATGAGTGTCCAGGTATATCACTACCAATACGATCCTATGGTATTGGGCCGCTCAAGAGAGGAGGCTTTGGAGAACTGCAGCCAAACATTTCCTGGCCAGGTTTGGATGGCAAATAAATCACAAAAAAGAGTCAACTGCAGGCAATTCAAGATTTTGAATATCTGGCCACGGGATTCAACACAAAATTAGAAGAAGTGTACCATCCACAACAGAAGGTTACTGCAATAAATCAGAAGATCATTTAGATACAGGAAAAACTTTAAAACAGGAAAAATTCAGAAAAAAAAACCCAAACATTTTATGTGAACATTTGTTAAATCAACTAATAATGGATAAAATACCCATATAAAACCATGGGATATCTTTGTGTTTAGGTTGAATATTACAACATTAAGAAACCTCAATTCATTACATCTCCCCCTTTATCACTTTCTAGTTTTCATAGAATACAGACATTATACTATTACTATATTTGTGCATCAAAAGTTGTTCTGATGCTAGTATCACAGTGAGGCAGGGATGGCTGAACTCAACACATTTTGCAGCCTGTTAATACTGTTTTATCAGGAGTTTCATTAAAGGTAAGATCAAATTAATATTGTATGTACAGCAGCTGTATGTCCAACAGGCCCAACACCAATGGTATGGTCAATAACCTCCTCATGGTGGCAGGTACAGGGGCATCCAGGGGGCCATGGGCTCACCCCAAGTTCATCAAAGGATAAAACAACAAAGAAATCAGTGCAAAGAAGTCCAAAAACCCTAGAGTCAGTAACAATGTTGTAAATCAATGTTGCAAGTCCATATAGTAATAGGGCAAGCTTTTGAAGCTGTAGCAGGCTCTGAGTAAACATAAAAAAAGAAGAAAAGCGCCTCTAAGTACAATATGAAAGATGTTTATTTCTTAACAAACACTCACATGATAGACATCATTTCTCCACTCTATTTCATTGATGAGCTTCTCTTATATCTCTAAGTCCACGCTGAGTAACTGCCTGTCTCCTGGAATCTCCCCCATGCTCTTGAGACTGTGCTGGGGGACACAGCAAACCTTCTGGCAATGGCAAGCATTGATGACCCATCCTGGAAGAGTTGGACTGCCTGTGCAACCTCTGTAGGGTCCAGGTATTGCCTCAGGCTACCAGTAGTGACACTGACCCTAGCCAAATGCAAAACTAGTAAAAAACAGTCAGAAAAGATGAGTAGGGGAAAAAATATCAGTGGCCTCCACCTGAAAACCATTCCCGTTTTGGTGATCGTCTCATTGTTGTCCATCTAGAGAAGTGTTATTAATTTCATTAACACCAAAGCAGCTGAAACTGAATAACAACCCCCTCTGCTACTTAACTGACCAGATCAAAATCCCAGGAGTTTAATTGACTTGATGCTATACTCTGATTAAAAAGTGTTCCTTTAATTTTTTTTGAGCAGTGTATTTTCTGATTTTCTTAGACTGAGATGGCTGCTATTTCCACTTTAACGCTTCACCCCCCTAACTGCTTCAATATAAACTAATGTAAAAAGTATTTCAGTTTCATCATTCTTCTCCTTCCTTGGAGGACTGCTCTAACTCCCCTGCCACTGGCATAGCAGCATAGGTGTAGGTTCTGTCCCATTCACCTGTCTTCTTTTAGAGTGAAAGGCTAACTTTTTGCAAGTATTTTGGCTGTCATTTCTTTTATCATTTATATCACTTCTTCTGATTACTTATTTCAGCTGTTTCCTTGAAACATCTCATACATTTCTCATTTTTTTCCCTCAGCATTGCAGGCTCTGCACATGCCAGGAAAACCCATCTTTAGGTCTGGATAATTTTGTATTGCATGGGATGCTTGCAAGAGAGTAGAGTAAATAGGAGAAAATGAACCAAAAGATGAAGTCATAGTGGGTGGTTGAAGCTTCAACAAGCCGGTTGTTTAGATTTTTTGCAGGGATGCAAAGTTCCATGTTTCTTCACATGACAAGGACAGTTTAGAACTGGCACTACAACATAAAAAATGTACATATTGGTTTCATTGTATAACTCTTTTACTTCACTGCTCCCAGGAACTACTCCCACCCAGATTTTCTGGTGGATTCACAATGGTGCTGTGGCATGGACGGACTCACAGCAGAATATTGTAGGATAACCAAAAAAGGCAAGGTTCTAAACAAGGTAGGAGTAGGACAAAAATACCAAAATTCAGACAGATTATGAGATATGGTAAGGCACCTTGAAATATATATATATATATATATATATATATATATATATATATATATATATCGCTGTGTATATATATATATATATATATATATATATATAGAGAGAGAGAGAGAGAGAGAGAGAGAGAGAGAGAGAGAGAGATGTAACATATTAAAATTTATTGTATATGTATTTAAAATGCTAAGACCAATTAAGTATGAAAACCAGTAAAACAGCCAGTGAATTCTTGGACTAAAGGAAACCAGATTAACCAGAGGAAGTCAATTCAAACATAGGAAGAACATAAATTCTTAACAGCTACTGAAGGAAACCAACGGCAATGCATAGCGTATGGATGACTAACATCTCCCTCCATTATTATGCAGCCTGTATGTTGCTGTTAAACCGTTTAATGAAAACTGTTAGCTTTTGTAGCTATGTGTTTATGAGCAGAAAAAAAGGTGCGTGATCTGCTTAGCATATTCATCTGCTTTATGACTTATTACACATCTACAATAAACCATACAGAAAAGAGACTCAAATTCCCACAAATCCTCCTTCTAGAAACACAGAAACATAAGTTTAGAATTCTGTCAACCTGCCCACAGAAAAAGTTTAAATGTTACATCATCTCATATTATGTATTTCTCTAGTTGTAAAGAAAAGAAATAAGCAATCTGTCTGGGTCTGTGCAAGATAAACAACATGAAAATGAAGCATCCAGTCCAATCAATTGTTATGCATGAAATATATATCTAGGCCAGTGGTTCTCAACCTGTGGGTCACGACCCCTTTGGGGGTCGAACAACCCTTTCACAGGGGTCGCCTAAGACCATCGGATAAAAACACATATTTCCGATGTGTAAAGAGCAGCTACTGTGTAGAAAGCAGCTGCTGTGCTGAAAGCAGCTACTCTGTTAAAAGCAGCTACTGTGTTGAAAGCAGCAGTATTGGAGGTAAAACGACACTCATGAATTACAATTACTGGATAAATAATTTTATGGTTGGGGGTCACCACAACATGAGGAACTGTATTAAAGGGTCACGGCATTAGGAAGGTTGAGTACCACTGATCTAGGCTAATTATAATAGAGCCCAAAAACAGTTTTAAAAGTTGACCTTAGGATTCTAGTGTGTGCTGCAGAATATACAGTAGGCACTCTTCTTCACTAACTGCAAGATGCTTTCTATTTCCTCTGTCTTGATTTGCGTACAATGTACTTACTTATCTTCAGTATATATCTAGAGTATAAGTAATTTTGAAATGACTAGTTAAAAGTTTACTTTTTCAAAACAATATAGTATTTGGATTGCCATATGTGGTTAAGATATGCAGAAACTCCAGGGTCACCTAAAACAGTCAAATGTTTTCATACTAAAATACAATAAAAAAAAGCTCAAGGAACCCTGAAAGTGAGATTGTCCTAACCCCTTTCACGATCTGCAAATCAATGTGGAAAAAAATATAAAAAAATGCATGTGGAAAAAAAGAAACTCATACTGAATAATATTATTTCATACAATAATTACATACAACTATCAGAAGCCAATACTATAGTGACTCATTGATATATTTAAAATGTATTTTGCTTTATATATAAGTCATTTTGTACATCAAGCCTCATCTCTGTATGCAAAACATGGGCGCAATTTACAGTTTCTAGCAGTACTGAAAATGAAGGAAGTGCGTCTGCTTTCTACAAAATGATACCCTACTTCAATGCACAAATATAAAAGAATGATTATATATGGTGTTACTTACGTAATGGTGTCAATCATATCCAATCCCATTTCAACACAGCAATGTGCATGATCTGTTTTAGGCTGTGTTAATCCAGATACGCAGTAGTAACAGTCTCCAAGAATCTTTATTCTTCGACAATGATTTTCCTGTAAGAAATGACACTGGTAATTAACATTTATTAATATGTTTATAGATTTTGTTCAAATATAATGTTACATTAAATAATGATAATATTTTCTCCTATCACCTATCAAATCTTGTTTTAGCTGTATGTTATTATTATTATTATTATTTATTACATCGAGTTTATATAGCGCCAAAGGGTTTGCTCAGCGCTGTACAATAGGGGGGACAATACATGGCACAGTACAACAAAAACAGACAGCGTACGAGGGGTAAGAGGGCCCTACTCTTTCAAGCTTACAATCTAGGTATGTGTTTTGATTTTACAACTGTATATGTTTGTCCTTAGAAATATTTTATGCACCTGCACTAATCATGTTTGAAAACTCATATAAATCATTAAAAATCTTATTTTATTATTATTATTATTATTATGAAAAAGAAGAACAAACAAAGGAAGAATAAGAAAGAAGAATAAATAGCAAAGAAGATAAAGGACCAACAGGGAGGACAAAGAGGGACTCAGACTTGTGGATAGAGGCTGTGGCTTTCAGGTAGACCCTGAGTGACCCGAGAATACCCTACCCGACCTGACCCCAACATTAACTGCTTCTGGCCCAGGCCATTTTTAAATGACGGCCGTGAGGGAGCCCTATTGTTCTGGGAGGACATCATACATATGTGCGGATACAGCAGATGACTGATCAGTGTACAGGCCCACTGCCAATACCATGTGATTGGTCACAGCAATCACATGGTACTGATCAGTGTACAGGCCCACTGCCAGTACCATGTGATCGCTGTGACCAATCACAACAGATCATATAACAATTGTAAACAATGAATGACTGATTCATGCCATTCATTGAGTACAATTGTGTGGCTAGTTGTAATTGGTCACAGTGATTACATGGTGCAGACAGGGTCAATCACAGCCCATATGTACCGTGTAATTAGCTGTGGCCAATCACAGCTAATCACAACAATACACACTGAATGAATCTATTTCATTCAGTGAAAATGCTTATATAGCAGTATGATTGATATAAGCAATCATAATGTGTAAAAAAAAAATCCTGATCACCTCCTCAGAGTATTAAAGTGTTACTATGGTTTTTTTTACATACTGTCACCAGTCAGTGTCTCTGCTCACCAATATACCAGTTATATGATGACGCTGTACTGCACTGGTGACAGTATGTTAAAAAAAAAGTGAAAAAAAAATATGTTTTAAAATTTCTTTATTTTCCACAAAATTGTGATAAAAAATTACAACTTAAGAAAATGTGCCATGCCCCTTACTAAATACCTTGGACTGTCAATTTTCCAAAAAGGGGTGATTTGGGGAATATTTGTACAGTCTTAGGGCCTCAAAAAAAAGACAGTTGGTACATCAGGACTGATCAACTTTCAGATATATATCCCATAGTTTGTGGGCTCTTATCACTTTCCTACAGACTAAATAATATACACTAATTTGGGTTAGTTTCACCAAAGAAGTGTAGCAGAATACATTTTGGCCTAAATTTATGAAGGAAGATTATTTATTTGCAAACTTTTATAACAGAACGGAAGAAAAACATGTTTTGTTTCAAACTTTTTGGACTTTTTTTGTTTATTTAGCAAAAAATAAAAACTCAGTGCTATTTAAATACCACCAAAAGAAAGCTCTGTTTGTGTAAAAAAAACTGATAAAAATTTCATATGGATAAAGTATTGCATGACCGCGCAATTGTCATTCAAAGTCTGACTGTGCTGAAAGCTGAAAATTGGCCTGGGCAGGAAGGGGGTAAAAGTGTCTGGTATTGAAGTGGTTAACATAAAAAAATGCTCTTTGCAGGAAAAAACTGCCAACTAAGAAACACACCTAGCAGATGTAATGGCTACAAGGTTGGCATTGTTATAAGTGGGGTCTTCCAATGGAATATTCATAATTTGGGATCTCTGAAGTACTGAGAGGACCAGGATGGGATTGCAGTCACCAAGTCAAGGAGAGCTTTGTCTAGTTGGACAAGTTGGCATTGGGTGATCAGAGTGTGGAGGTCTGGAGTGAAACAGGGCAAAAGGAATTGCTTCAGAGGTAGGCTACATCAAGCCCGGAACTCTCATGCAGAAGCAAACTGAGGAGTGCTCATGTGGGACCTTAGAAAAGCAACCTTCTCTTGGTGAAGGCAAATTTTGACTTGGGCTGTGTATAAGTTGATTATACAGCCTCTGAAAGGAACTAAATTAAATAGGCAATTCACTATCAAATGTCTGTGTAGAAGATGCCTTTAACAAGCAGGTTCAGCAGACCAAGCTTTTAGCCACAAACTCCTGCTCATATGCACATAGGATAAGGGACAATATAGAGACCTAACAAATTACATGCTCTAGAGCATCGACACAAAACAACAATGCTAATGGGATCAGCTGTGTTTTTCTATGCCAGCAGGATCCTCAAAGGCAGATTCATGTTCTAATTTCATATGTCCTGTCCAGTATTCAATAGTCTGGCAATGGACATAGGAGCAATAGCTGGCTACTAAACAAGACCTGCAAGGGCACAGAAGGCCTTTAAGAGGGGTTCCAGACACCTATCAAGAAAATCCTTAAAATGAGGGAACATCATTTGTGTTTACTGAGAACTGAATGTAGAACGAACATTCTATTTCTCTTTGAAATCCTTTTCCACTATCCCCATTATATTATGCTACTTCCTCCCAAAAATGTAAGCACCTTGGGAACGATACATCTAAATACCCATAGGGGCTGCTCAATTTCAGAAAATATAGGGCAGGTGGTTAGGTCATGGCTTTACATGTGCAGACCTCAAGTTATAGTTCTTATCCTTATTTTGTGAGATGGACTTTATGCCCGTTTCCTGAAGTTTCTATGTTTAATAACATATACTGCTTGCTAAGAGATGCCAGTGTCAGATTCACATCTAGTATACAGCAATGATAGTCCCTGATACTATACAGAATTATTTCACAGTAGGTACAGTATATACTTAAGCTAGTATTTCTTCCAACCTTACTCCATTTATTTTGATTTAGTTTTCTCTTTATTACCAATTGTGTAATTTTTATCTAAGACTCTGGTTGAAACCTCAACCAAAACAAATTACATTTTTTAGTGATATGTGCATTGTAACATCTTACAGTGGAGTCTTTTATGTATGGTATATCTGCACAAACTTCATTGTGTCATGTAAATGATATGGAGGTGATTCTATCCAAAGGGAAGAGCAACATCCCTCTCCCTTCATCATAACACCACAAGGAAATGTATGTAGGACTTTATCAGCAGTCAAAAATGAGAAATACATAAGTAAAAAACAATTATTATTTTATCTACAATATATTAAAAAGTGTGACATCATACAGTTTTTGAACGCTATTTCCCTGGCAAAATATCTGATAAGACTGACTATACACTACCTCAAGGTTCTTGTGACACACCAGTCTGGGGTATTTGCTGTCGAGATTATACAAAGATTGTGAAAAAATACTTTTGAATCTATGACTGACATTTCATAAACTTGCAGTGAACAGTCTCTTTCCCCTAAGGAAGAAATTGAAGACGTTTTGGGAATGTTCCACAGCCACATCCATGGCTGACAATATATTATAAAGTCATATGACTAATGGGACAATGGAGGCATATTACAGTAACAGGCATGTATGTGGACATTGTCAGCTGATATCTTGCATTTATATGTATTTTTAATATAATGTTGATAATAAAAAAAAACTATTACATTTTAATTATGTATTTCACATTTTTGAATGCCAAAACGTCCCATATGAATGTCTTTGTGGTGGTATGATCATTGTGATGTGTCACTTAAGACACTGTTGCTTCCTGTATCTAAACTACTGTAATAATACTTCTGTCTGTACTTGCTGTTCATTCATACAACCATAATAAACAGCTTGTTCTAATGGAAAAATATCCCTTTCCAAATGATAAATCTCAACAAAAGCTTAGGAGGAGTGATTACACTTTCAGGATTGAGCCAGTTCTCATAATATCAATCTATGCGTGTATTAAGAAAGTCTTTCTGCACTTCGCCTGTTGTTTAGTGTTCATAGGGACTTGTTTAGGCTGTGATGGGTCAGGTGCTGATATACAAAGACTAGTGCATACCACGTCAATTAGTGAAACCACAGTGTGTACCTCAAATGCAGGGGAGAGAAAATCCCCTGAAGCCTCTGCTACAAAATTAGGGTCCTCATTACCTTCCTCCATAATACCAGCAAACACAAATGCTCCTGCGCTTGGGGATGGACTCGATGAAGGCTACAACCACATTAAGAATGTCCTGGAACATGCACACTTTGCCAGGGAAATCCAAATATACTGAATGAAGAAAGAACTGAGGAAGAGGCAAGTCCTTGAAACGCGTCAGCCTATTGGATGTCTACACTCCCTATTGTGGACTGTTACTCAGCGCGGTGTTGACCAAGCTGTTCTTTTATGACGTGCCTTGACTATATTGTCGTTTGTGAGTACAACACTTACTTTATTTCTTATTAAACATTTTTTATAGTAATGTACTAGGCCTGACAACTAGGACTGACAACTCATGGGGCCCCCGGGCAATAGGGGATCATGGGGCCCCTGTGTCCTTGCCCAAACTCAAAAAAGCCTATGAAAAAGGTACCAGGGGCATCTCATGGGGCCCCCTACTGACCTCAGGCCCTCGGGCAGTGCCCGAGTTTCCAAATGGTCAGTCCGCCCCTGAGTGCGCCCTCTGTTTGTTCTTTCCTTCCTCCATAATAGTCTCAAGGAAGGTTCTGCTAATGAGTTCTGAATAAGATTGGAAAATAGAGGATATGTAGTGTATATGGCCAATGGAAATCGAGGGTTCTAGAAGTCTCAATAGTTTTCCAAAGAATTCAGATATGGGAGAGAAATCTGCTTTTGTCAGACATATCACATTATGTGTGCTTGAGAGGGAGCCAGAGTAAGGTAATGGGGGATACTGCTCTGGAACAAAGGAACAGACATCACCCTGAGCGGTAGTTTGAGTTTACTGTGGGTCACCTTCAGAATGCATACAATTCAGCCCTGTTACCCCTGCTCCCTTGCGCCCGTATTCTGCCATTGCTATGTGGGGGGATTCTCATTGGTGTAATCATGTTATGGAGTGCAGAATGGATTGGGCTGTGTTTGTGCAGATATAAGAGCTGCTATAACCCTGTGACTGTGCCTCTGTAGAAGATGGCAGCAGGAGTGCAGCTACTTTTTATGAGTATTTTTTGGTGAAAAGGTAGACATGAAGATGTCATCTGAAAGGCATGACACAGTTACCCCATCCTCCTGAGATGAAGTCTGGATAGGAGGAGAAAAACTGCCAATTTTAAACTGCTGGCGACGAAAAACATTAGAGCCAAATGGGATGGGCTACCACAATGAAGTGAATAACAATCTAATCCCCTGAACTAGTCCTTCAGCTTCCTCATCAAGCTCTGCTCCTTGCCATCATCAATGGATGCTAGGAGCCTGTCATTCTTAACAACCAATGACACTTGATTGGAAGTGAGTCATTGTGTCTCCAGGACTGGGTTCTCTGTACAGTGCGGTTCTTTGAAATTTTATGTAAGTATTTAAACTTTTTTAAATAAATTGATTACACTATTGGGTCCCTGGCTCTTCTTTTCTCTAATTGCTTGTCTTTCATCCACTGGATTGGATGTGAGCTTCTGTGAAGCATAAGAATAAGAGTTGTTAGATTCTACATTTCCAAAAGCGCTCTTGACCACTGGAATAAATCAGGAGGCCATTCTATTTTGGTAAGCCTGCAGTTTGACCACTGTGGGGATGTGGAGGTGACAAGGAGAGCATGATAGAGGATATCACCTTTATAGTGTTGCACTCTATATGTGACAGATTGCTATGAGGACTTCTCACTGTTTTGTCGCCAGACAGACATGTTTGTGCAATTCACATTGCTGAATGAATATATTTTTAGATATCATTTGTTGTATGTTCTGATTACCATATGCAGAATGCTTACATAAACTTGCTGTAACAAGATGGGGTCAAAATCTTTACCAAGTAATTATAGACCTGTTAGTTTAACTTCTATAGTTGGGAAGATACTGGAGAGTTTAAAAAAAGACCACATAAATGAGTTCTTGCTGGAAAAAAATATTTTAAGCATGGATTCATGAAAGACAGAAGTTGTCAAACAAATCTGATTTCTTTTTATGAGGAGGTGAGCAAAACCTTGGACAGAGGGGTGGCGGTGGACGTGGTATACTTGGACAGAGGGGTGGCGGTGGACGTGGTATACTTGGATTTTGCAAAAGCATTTGACACAGTTTCCCACACACGGCTAATGTGTAAGGTAAAGTCTACAGGCTTGGAAAAAATATGTATGTAAAAGAATAGAAAACTGGCTAAAAGATCGTCTAGGGTCATCAGTGGTGTACCCCAAGGTTCAGTGTTGGGACCCTTACTTTTTAATATATTTCTAAACAATATCGGGCCTGAGATTATAAATACCATTTCAGTCTTTGCAGAAGACACCAAGCTGTGCAGTGGAATAACGTCCTTACAGGATGTCTTCAACTTACAAGCCGACCTCAATGCACTGTTTAATTGGGCAACTATGTGGTAAATGAGGTTTAATGTTGATAAATGTAAGGTTATGCACTTGGGGATAAGAATATGCATGCATCATACATACTAGGGGGAGTACAACTGGGGGAATCAATGGTGGAGAAGGATCCGGGGGTTCTGGTAGATCACAAGCTTAATAATGGCATGCAATGCCAAGCTGCGGTTTCTAAAGCGAGCAAAATCCTCTCTTGTATTAAAAGAGCTATAGACTCCAGAGAGAGAGATATCATATTACCCCCCCCCCCCCTCCGGTACAAATCATTAGTAACACCTCATCTGGAATATGCAGTTCAGTTTTGGGCACCAATTCACAAAAAGAACATTGGGGAACTGGAGAAAGTACAGAGAAGGGCAACCAAACTGATAAGAGACATGGAGGAGATTAGGAGATTAAGGGGGGATATGATCTACATGTATAAATACATCAGTGGTTCATATAGTGAACTCGGTGTAGAGTTATTCACTCTGAGGTCATCACAGAGGACAAGGGGGCACTCTTTACGTCTGGAGGAAAATAAATGTAATCTCCAAACACGAAAAGGTTTCTTCACAGTGAGAGCTGTGAAAATGTGGAATAGACTCCCTCAAGAGTTGCTTCTGGCCAGCTCAGTGGATTGCTTCAAAAAAGGCCTGGATTGTTTCATAGATACACAGAATATAACTGGATACTAACATTTATAGGCAAAGTTGGTCCAGAGAATATCCGATTGCCTCTCGGGGATCAGGAAGGAATTTTCTTTCCCTGCAGGAGCAAATTGTATCATGCATTGCTGTTTGTTTTTGCCTTCCTCTAGATCAACTGTGGGTATAGGATTATACCTTTTTTTTTTTTTTTTTTTTTAATGGTTGAACTGGATGGACTTTTGTCTTTTTTCAGCCAGACTAACTATGTAAGATCAGTTACACGGATTTGAACCATATTATGAACTGATGCTTTTCTTTGGCAATTTTTTAACACATTTGTGTCTAATTATTTTGCCATTTTTCTAAATTCTTTACACTTCACAATAAATAAACAGAGTTGGCTTACATTATGGTCCAACATTGTGATTAATTATGTAAGCAAAAATGAGTGTGTTTGTTTTGTTCAAATAAAGAGCTTTCATAAACCCAGTTATATTTATTAGTCTTGGCACCTCAAACACGTGTCCCAGGTGTCTTGAAAAGTTGCATTTGTGGTCCAACATACAGGAAAATACCTGGTGATCCTGCCAGAAATCAAGTGAGAGCCTAACTTCCTGCTGGAATTGACAATACAGTGCCTCTGCTACCCAAGCATTGCTACAGGTGCTGTCCAGTTCTCCCCTTGGACTACAGATTATTTCCCCGATTTTTTTCATAGAGGTGAGGAGAGGTTTACAATCCAGAAAAAGACAAATTGCTTGCAACATTGTCTGGTATTTTTAGTGCAGTAGAGACAGTGAGGCTTATTTACAAGTATATATGTTTGAATATTGATGTATTCAAATTGAAAGAAAAAAAAAAAATATATATATATAGCCACATTCCTTTTTAAAGGTATTTTTCAAATATGATATATGTGCTAAGAACTGTGTAGTCGTTGCATTTCTGCTAGAATACGTAAACACTAAAAATAACATGATACTTGTTAATGGGTATCAGGTGTCCATTGTAAATATTCCAGCTCAGTTAGTAAGCACCTTATTATACCTTTTTAAGCTTTTATCTAAATAGTTCCATTTTTAATTTTAGTAATTGTAAGATGAATATTCCTTCACTTCCAAATCCAGTATAAGTCAAGATAAGCTTACATTAGCTGAACTATAAAAAAAACGGAATAACATATTTATGCTGCATATAGGTGTTCAAGCTCCCTCCCCCTCCTTTTTTTTTAAATTCCTATTTACCTGGTTGCAGGTCCTGCATAATTAGAATATTCACCCATCCAGCGTTGTCCTGCTGAGAACAACTTCTTTCCTGGCCTCCTCGGTCCCCCCATCTTCTTTTGTGACGTCATCGGTAAGCTACCTGTTCTTGTGGGTTAATCTGGAGGCTTCGTGCTGACAAGCTGCCTTTCCCTGCCCCCTAAACCTTTTCCAATGAAGGACTATACCTCCTGGGATATGTTACATACATTTCCTAGGAGGCAGAGCAGGCAAAGTGCACATCATTCGCCTAGGTCAGTGGTCGGCAAGCCGCGGCTCGCGAGCCACATGCGGCTCTTTACAAGCTTAAATGCGGCTCTTCTGTGTGCCGGGCGCCCGCTCCCCTCCCTCCTCTCCCTCCTCTCGGACGGGCGTGTGCAGGGCGGCCGCCCCCTCACCTCCCCTCCCTCCTCTCGGACGGCCGCCCGCTCCCCTCCCTCCTCTCGGGCGGCCGCCCCAAAAGTCAGGACTCTGCAGCTGTCAGGATGTAGGCGGGGCAGCCAGGATGTAGGCGGGGCAGCGTGACGAACTCCTCTCCTCTCACAGTCCGCCCTGAAGACCAGAACGGCGCGGGAAGCACGGCGAGAGGAACGTGCGGAGCAAAGGTAAGTGAATTGACACAGGGGGGACTTACTATATGGGGGATGAATTACTATATGGGGGACTTACTATATGGGGGGGACTTACTATATGGGGGGGGGACTTACTATATGGGAGATGAATTACTATGGGGGGGATGAATTACTATATGGGGGATGAATTACTATGGGGGATGAATTACTATGGGGGATGAATTAATATGGGGGATGAATTACTATATGGGGGATGAATTACTATATGGGGGATGAATTACTATGGGGGATTAATTACTATATGGGGGATGAATTACTATATGGGGGATGAATTACTATATGGGGGATGAATTACTATATGGGGGATGAATTGCTATATGGGGGATGAATTACTATATGGGGGATGAATTGCTATATGGGGGATGAATTACTATAGGGGGGATGAATTGCTATATGGGGGATGAATTACTATATGGGGGATGAATTGCTATATGGGGGATGAATTACTATATGGGGGATGAATTGCTATATGGGGGATGAATTGCTATATGGGGGATGAATTACTATATGGGGGATGAATTACTATATGGGGGATGAATTACTCTATGGGGGATGAATTACTATGGGGGATGAATTACTATGGGGGATGAATTACTATATGGGAGATGTATTTTCAGTTTTAAAAATGTGGCTCTCAAAATAAATTTCAATCGTGGTTTTGGCGAGATTTGGCTCAGTTGAAAAAAAAGGTTGCCCACCACTGGCCTAGGTGAATGACTTGCCTTGGGGGGCAGAGCTTTATTAAAAAAAAATATGTAATTAAACAAACAAAAAAAATGGCCAATTTGTGCAGCAGAGGGTACTAGTGGTGGATGGGAGGCAACATGTCATGGAGCCTGAAAATTCACTTTAAATTGAAAAGGAATTGGAAAGTATCAAGTATTACATATGGTTACTTAGTATTTTCTTATTCAGCTAGGATGTTGAGCTCTCTGATACTTTTTTTTCCATGTTTTCCAGACTAACCTTACCTGCTTCAGTGCAATAGCCAAAATTCAGACTGTGCACACAAGTGAATGTGTCATCTATCATTAATGTCTCAATTCCTAATCTGCATACTTGTTTTGCATCAGTGATTTAAAAAATTATCAAAGGTTTATCAAAATCTTTGAATCAGCATTACAACCAGGGAACTATTCTCCCATCTTTCATTTTTTTTTTTGCTATAATATACAGTAAATTGATGACTGATGTAACATTTTATGTAATAAGATTGTTGTTATTTACCACCCATACAGCATTAAAAATGTATTCACCTCAACAAACGATAAAACAAAAGAAGTTACATTTTTGTTCATGACGTTTACCATGGTATACTGAGGTATTTTGTTTCAGTTTACATTATGAATAATACATCATTAAAAAATATAAAAAACATATACAATGACATACAAAGTCTATATTGGATTAATCTCAGCAGATGCCATCTATAGAGTATTACCCAACCCCCCCATAGAGACTATTTGTCATGATAAACTGAATGTTCATACATCATTGCATTATTTACTGCACTGGGACTGACCTACCAGTATAAACTACACAATATCACCATATAAGGGCTGTTTTAACTGTAGTAGATTATGAAGCAAATGTCAATCAAAGTGGTGACAATTTACCAAATGGCAAAGCTCATGTTTTGTAAACGTTGGCACTGTAAAGAGACACCAATACATACCTCTCCAGTGATAACTGAAAAAATGGGTGTCATTCCAAATATCCTAAACAAGTTATCTAACTTGGTTGGATAGTAGATAAAATAGCTCAATTACATCCCTAAAGTGTATATGTAGCCCTCAAATGCAAGGTTATACTGGGGGAGCGTGGCCGGAGGGGAAGCTGAATGGCTCTGCTGTACCCACAGTGCCAGCACACAGCAGCGCCAGACCTGATACTCCAAAAGCGACCAGAGGAGAGGCAACAGCCAAACTAAACATTGACCGTATACTTGCAATCTTATCTCATGGTCCCCACTTAGATGTCATTTCACATGTTTAAACAAGGCACCAAAGGTACTACTCTTACCGTAAACACTACCTGTAAGTATGCCTGCCAGTGACAAGGTCACTTGTTTTGTTTTTGCCCCAAACGTACTATGCAATTTGTATTGCATTTGGATCTTGGCTAAGATCCTATTTTTTACTGATTTGTTATCTGTTCAGTTATCTGCATTTGTTTATTTTTTTCCTTTTTGTTTCTACTGTCGTTTAATTCCTGATAGTCTAAATGGTTTAACTGACATGTGCATAAAAATGTATTACCGTTTTAGGGGCCCCTTGGTTAAGCCCTGATTAATATCGATAAATATGTCTATTCAATGGGTATAAAAATTATCTCTATAAATGTCAATGGCTTGAATCATTCAGCCAAACGTACAAACATGTGGAAACAGGTATTTAAAGATAAATGTGATATACTCTGTGTTCAAAAAACTTATTTCGTAGATTCGGCCCCTCCTAAATGCTCACACAAAAAGTTTCCACATATATATACTGCCAATGCCTCTGAAAAGTACTCACTGCTATTAGAGATGCACTAAACTTTGTTCTTCATAAAAATATCTCAGACCCCAAAGACCGGTACCTGATTCTTATATGTACTATAAATAATACAGATTACACTATTGTAAATTCATATGCACCTAATACTCATCAAAAAATATACTTTACCAAGCTCTTCAAACTAATCTCCAAAAATCGTTCTGGTTCCCTTATACTATGCTGTGACTTCAACCTCATAGTTGACAGAAACCTAGACTCAACAGAATCTCAAAAAAGACTACCCCAACCCTATACCCCTTTCTCATAAATGAAGATGTCTATGACATTTGGAGGTGTCAACATGCAGGTGAAAGAGATTACACCTTTTTTTCGGCTAGACACCAATCTTATTCAAGAATTGACCTTATATTGGTAGATAAATGGCTACTGCAAAATGTTACCACATCAACCATAATATAACGTGGTCAGACCATGCGCCGGTTTCAATTACTATTTCCGATAACCACTTATTGAAACCACACAACCTCTGGCATGTAAATTTGTCCATTGTAAAAATCCCCAAAAATAACTTAATACTCCCATACTTAAAAAACCCTCCCCAGATCCCACCGACCTAAACAACCTTAGACCCATCTCCCTGCTGCCATTTACATCCAAACTCCTTGAGCGCTTAGTCTATAATCGCCGGAGTTCCCACCTCACCGACAACAACCTTCTTGATCCCCTACAGTCTGGCTTCCGTCCCCTACACTCCACTGAAACCTCCCTACTCAAACTCACCAATGACCTGCTAACCGCCAAATCTAATGGCCACTACTCAGTACTCCTACTCCTTGACCTCTCCGCGGCTTTCGACACGGTCGATCACCCCCTCCTCCTCAAAAAACTACACTCCCTTGGCATCAGAGACTCCGCTCTCTCCTGGCTCTCTTCCTATCTATCACAGCGCTCCTTCAGTGTTACCTATAACACTGCCACCTCCCCCTCACTCCACCTCTCTGTTGGAGTCCCTCAAGGTTCCATCCTTGGGCCCCTTCTCTTCTTCATCTACACCTCCTCCCTTGGCCAACTGATACACTCTCAGGGCTTCAACTACCATCTCTATGCCGATGACACGCAAATCTATATCTCTACCCTTCGCCTCACCCCTTCAGTCTCTGCCCGAATCACTAGCCTACTGAACGACATATCAAACTGGATGTCACTCTACTTCCTCAAATTAAACCTGTCCAAAACCGAGCTCCTAGTTTTCCCCCCAGCCCGCCCCCTGACTTCTTCATCACGACCAACAGCGCCCCACCCCGCAAGCCAGAGTACTAGGTGTCATTCTAGACTCCAATCTGTCCTTCCAGCCCCAAGTCCAATCTCTGACAAATTCATGTAGACTCCACCTCCGCAACATCTCTAAAATACGTCCGTTCCTAACCCCAGAAACTACTAAGCAACTCATTCACTCCCTTATTATATCACGACTTGACTACTGTAACTCCCTCCTCACAGGCTTACCTCATCACAGGCTATCCCCGCTTCAGTCTATCCTGAATTCTGCGGCCAGACTCATCCACCTTACCAACTTCTCTGCTTCTGCCACCTCCCTCTGCCAATCCCTCCACTGGCTTCCAATTGCCCAACGCATAAAATTCAAATTAGTAACATTGACGTACAAAGCTCTCCATAACACTGCCCCGAACTACCTCACCGACCTGATATCCATGTACCACCCAAAACATACTCTCCGCTCCTCACAAGGCCTCCTACTCTCTAGTTCCCTGGTCTCCTCCTCCCATGCCCGTCTCCAGGACTTCTCCAGGGCTTCCCCCATCCTCACTACCCCAATCCATCAGACTGTCACCTACCCTCTTCACCTTTAGGCGCACCCTGAAAACCCATCTCTTCAGGGAAGCCTACCCCGCCCTCACCTAATTGCCAATCTCCTCCACTCTTCCTACCACTCCAACCCCCACAGCTATTTCCTCCTGTACCACTATCCCCTCCCTCCTAGATTGTAAGCTCCAAGGAGCAGGGTCCTCGAACCCCTCGTGTATTGTATTGTATTGTAGAGCAGATGCGATTTCTCCTGCGCTCTAGGACCCAGACCGGTGGCAAGACGATGGAACCAAAACCAGAAAAAAGCGATCACTAGTGTATTTAAAAGTTGTGCAGCTCCAAACAAGGCTGGGGAAGCCCGACCAATACTGCAAAGTGAAACAGAAAACAAGAAGCGCACCAACCTTGTGCATTACCTCAGTAACCAAATTTATTAATTGAAGAAAGGTACTCACAAACAGCGAATAAAATCAGGCATGTAGTCCTCAAAGGGACTTCAAAGATAAGGAGCCAGCACGAATCCCATCATAGGGGTAGACACTCAGTACAGCTGACGCATTTCGAAGGCCATGCCCTCTTCATCAGAGCTGTATTGTATTGTTACTGTACTGTCTCGTGTACTGTCTCCCATTATAATGTACAGCGCTGAGCAAACTGTTGGCGCTGTATAAATACTGTATAATAATAATCCTTGAAAAACATCTTGAGGAGTTCTTCCATATAAATTCGCAATCTGTATCTAACTCTGGCACCCTTTGCTGCGCTCACAAAGCATATATACGTTGTATAATTTTACAAATGTGTGCTAAAGCTAAAAAACAAAGAAATAAACAGCTTAATGACTTACTACAGGATATTGCAAACTAGAAACGCAAAATAAAGCTCAAGTCGATCACACCACCTCAAATACAGTCTCCAGACTAAGGAACGAATTATGCTCCTTACTAATGTGCCAATTTGATAAAAGTACGCAAAGATTAAAACTCAACTACTACTCTAACGGAAACAAAGCAGGGAAATACCTAGTGAATAAAATGAAATCCATGCATACTAGAACTAAAATACCATATCTTATCAACCCAAAAGATAAAACTAAAATCACTAATCCTCAAGAAATATCAAATTAATTTGCTAGTTACTACGATTCTCTTTATAACCTAAATCAAGACAAATCCACTCTCCAACCTTCTATAGAAAAACATACAAGCATTTTTATCACAAATTTGCTTACCCACTCTTTCGAAATCCCAATTAAGTATCTTAAACTCCCCTATCACAATAAACAAAATAAACAGAACAATAGAAAAACTACCCAATGGCAAAAGTCTGGGACCAGATGGATTTTCCAGTGAATACTGTAAAATTTTCAAAAATACCCTGAGTCCTCATCTAAACCAACTATATACTGATGCATTTTCTTCTGCCTCATTACCTTCCGAAATGCTACAAGTATTAATTGTAACAATCCTCAAATCAGGTAAAGATCCAGACAACCCACAAAATTTCAGGCCTATTTCTTTATTAAATACTTTATTAAATACTGATATTAAGATTTACGCTAAAATTATAGCATGCAGACTGGCCAATAAACTCCCAAATTTGATCAAGCCTGATTAGTTAGGCTTTACTAAAGGTAGACAAACATCTGATGCAAGCCGGAGACTAATCAACATAATTCATTACGCAGACTCACAAAAAATTCCCTCCTTATTACTTGCTCTGCACGTCCAAAAAGGATTTTGATAGGATACACTGGACATACATGTTCCAAGTACTGCATAAATTTGGATTTTCAGGAACAATTATTAATCCTATTTCAACACTTTACTAAAATCCTTCTGCCCAAGTCTATGTATCTAACATGCTATCCAAACCATTCTTAATTACGAATGGTACCTGACAAGGATGCCCATTGTTGCCACTAATTTTTAATCTATCAATTGAACCTCTTGCTGAAACTATAAGAAATAATGCAGATATACATGGCTTCTATATAGGTAAAAACCGCCACAAAATAACGCTCATTGCGGATGACATCATTGTAATGCCAACTAATCCCTCTACTTCTTTATCAGCAATTCAACAAACTCTCATGCAATTCAGTAATATTTCATATTATAAAATAAATGCAACCAAATCTAATATCCTAAATCTGGGTGTAGATCACATTCTAAAAATGCACCTCCAAAACAAATTTCCCTACATCTGGGAAAATGAAGCCATTCCTTATCTTGAAATATTGTTGACAAACAAAACCTCTGACCTAGGAACTCTCAATTATTCTAACTTCATTCCAAAAATTCAAACCCACCTTAATCAAATGGCTAAACATGAACTATCCTGGTCTGGCAGACTGGCCACATTTAAAATGTTCATATTGTCACAGATTTCATATCTATTTAGATCAATTCCAATCCCAATTAAATCTTCATATCTAACAAAACTACAATCTATGCTTAAAAAATACGTCTTGGGAAATATGAGACCTAGATGCTCACATAATATATTAATCAAACACAAAAAAGAAAGGCGAAATGGGATTTGTTGACATTAGGGACTATCACAAAGCATTACTATTAGACCAATTCAAACATTGGTTTATAGTGGAAGATGATACAAAATGGGGTGTCATTGAAAAAACTCTAGCCTCTACTACAGATTGCCATACAAGTGCCATACTACTAGCAAGCTCGTGGCAAAGGATTCCCACTAGTAAAACAACAACTGTACAAGCCTCAATTGAAGCCTGGAAATCCTTAAGCTCCATGCCTATAGATCTTCACCAAGTAAATCCTCTTCCTATACCTATAACAGCCTTAGAAGTCGTAATGCCTAGCATAGATATCTCGAATTGGAAACATAATGGTTTACGCACAATACAAAATATTTGTGTTACAAACTATATAAAAATGTTGAATTCCTTATGAAAGAATTTAACCCCCTCCCTTCTGAAAAATCAACCTATACAGGCATCAGTCGTTCAAAACAAAACATAAAGTAAAAACAATATATATACCTAAAGTATCTTTACAGTTCTATAGCTCCGCTACTCCTAAATCAGGTGGTATAACCCTATTTTATAACCTTCTACAATGTAAATCATAATTTAACAAGACTACTCCCTTAATCAAGTAGGAAAAGACTTAGAGACTGAAATCTCTAATGAGCAATGGGAATGTGCATTCAGGAATGTGTTTTCAGCAACTAGATACGTTAACCTTTGGGAGCTAACGCACAAAATTTCAACAAGATGGTATCTAAATCCTTACCAAATGGCCAAATTCTCAGAACAACATAGTCCTCAATACTGGAAAAAATGCGGTCAGATTGGTACTCCATAACATATATTATGGACATGTAAAAATATTAGAAGCTATTGGTATAAAGTTTTCCACATGATATCAGAAATTACTGGGATATTAAAATACCCTGATCCTACCCTAGCCATTCTGAATATAAATATAGACACATATTCAATCCATTATTGACTTTTAGTGGCACATATTCTTCTAGCATCAAGACTTACCATTACTAGACACTGGAAAAAAAACTTAGCCCCTTCTCTAAAAGAAGTCATTGAGCTAGTCCAGACCAACTTCATCTATGAGAAATATTTAGCTTACCTAAATGACAGAATTACCAAATTTGACAAAGCTTGGAAACCCTGGTCCGACTGGTTCAGAACTGTAACCTAAGATATTATTATGTTTAACCTTTTCTTGGATACTCTAAAATTATTATTTCTTGGAACTAGTAGGATTGTTAGGAATTATTCAATATTTCCTTTTTTCCCTTTGTTAAACTTTACCACAGCATATACACTGTGATATTGTGTAGCTTTTCACTGTCCTAGTTGTTTTTTGTTGTAACTATATTTGTAAAACCCAATAAAAATTTATTATGGAAAAAAAATGCAAGGTTATTTTCCCATGGCTGTGGACCAAGTCTTGTATAAATGGGCAGAAATACTAAGACCAATATATGAAATCTTTTAGAGGTTGTCTGAATTCTAAAGGACAAAATAGAAGGCAAGTGGGCATTACCCCTGCAGGGAGCCAGAAAGAAGCACCTTTTCATTAATGATTTACAATGAGGGCAGCAAACTAAAAAAAAATGCACGTCTAATGTGTTCAAGTGTGATATTTGCATATTCTAGTGATTGTTTAAAGTATTTAACATTTATACAGTGAAAAACAGCTGTATTTTTTTGCAGGTGGCACTTTTAGTGATAACAACAACTTAAGAGGAGTCAATTCACTAAAATGTATCACTGTGATCTTCTGGAATTTCTGCAGGAGCTGGATATCTCCAGATTCTTCCTGGTGTTATGTATACTTGTCTGAGATAAGCTGCAGCTATGTACTGTTTCTCTGCGCTATTCCAAAGTTAAGGAATAAAGAAATGCAGAAAGACGGTAATAATATACTGTAGTTTAATGCTTAGGTTAAAAAAGGATAAGCCAGCTGAGATGAAAAAAAATACCTAATACAGAATCTTAAACCAGTTAATCCAGAGGAAGGCCAAAGGCCCTTTTTTAAGACTGATAAGCTATTCTATAACAAATACTCCTTCAAGATCCCCAAAGGGAAAGAGAGCCATATTGTATACAGTTTTTGTTATAAATATTAAATGTCTTTTAAATGTCCCCTATCCCCAACAACCACTCCAAGTCTTACACATACCTGTCTGCATTCCTCTGACATTTTCATTGCTTTGGCCTGGGAGGAACCATGCAACCTCTTCCCAGAATGTGTTCTAGTCTGGCCTTGCTGCTTGTCCAACGGACTGCTTTTCTGTAGGTTTTCAGGGAGATTCTTCCACATTTATGTGGAAGATAATTTATGGATATTGGAGGACTGTTTTTGGTCTGGATTGATGTTGAGTCACTCTTCACATCACTTAAAATACACAGTGCAGCGCTAATAAATAATAAATAAATATAGATGTCCAGTGAACACGTGATACAATTAATCGAACTCAATATATCCCTACAAATATAAATCCAAAGTAATCAGTAAAATATATAATAGTGTCATATGTGTATTCCCTCACAGGGAATATCTCATGCAAAAAAGTGACAAATATAATCATAAATAATATAGTGGCAAGACACATACAGTGCTCAAAAGAAGACGAACCAATATTCAATTACAAGAAAAGTCCAAACAATTGATAACAATAATAATAATGATGATGCAATCATAACGGAAGCTCCTCACGCTCAGCACGTGACTTCATCCTGAAGGCGATACCCAGGAAGGCGATACCCAGAGAGGAATCCAGTCTGATAGGATCGTTTGATCCTTAAAGCGTGCTGGCCCTTTGGGGTCTAAATAAGGAGGTGAGGGGGCATTTTGGCCCTTAAAGGATTGTCACGTGTGAATCACGCACATTGCACATTATTTTTGCATGAAGAGTGGAGTGTGAAGACTATCGCTAAGCATTGCATCATCATTATTATTATTATTATCAATTGTTTGGACTTTTCTTGTAATTGAATATTGGTTCATCTTCTTTTGAGCACTGTATGTGTCTTGCCACTATATTATTTATGATTATATTTGTCACTTTTTTGCACGAGATATTCCCTGTGAGGGAATACACGTATGACACTATTATATATTTTACTGATTACTTTGGATTTATATTTGTAGGGGTATATTGAGTTCGATTAATTGTATCACGTGTTCACTGGACATCTATATTTATTTATTATTTATTAGCGCTGCACTGTGTATTTTAATTGATCATTCACTTATTTCGGGTATAAGTTTAGTGTCAGCAGTTTTTTTCTAAGGGTAGGATTCCATGTAAGCGCAGGAGGTTTTTTTGATTTATTCTTCACATCCATACCACATCTGATGGGAGCACAGACAGTGGTCCAATTGTTGGACCCCTTGGCTGGAGCAAAACATTATTTTCTAATTGATCTACTGAAACTGCTATTGAATAATAATTTATTTGTCTTTAATAGTCAGTTCTTTAAACAATACAGGAATTTTGCCATGGGCACTACCTGTCCTCCTGGCCATGCTTTTCTCCATCTTGGATGGTGGGAGGAGACTCAGTTGTATGTTCTATAGAAATATATAGCCACCAGCCATCAATCATGATCTCCGATAAAAGAAATGCCTGCATGACAATTCCTACAAACTTGCAGGAACTACTCATAAATACAGAATTCCCAGAAAGAAAGTAAAAATTTGATGAGTAGGTTCAAAACCAGAGGAAAGCCTGTTTGGATCATGAGAAAAAGTAAACCAAAAAAGGGAGATCCTGACTTCAAAGAGAAAAAAAAAGGATGAAGATGTAAAGATGGGTAATGTCACAATGTTCGGTTCCCCCTGGGGAAAATTACAAACCCTGCTTGAACAACATTGGTTTGCACTTATGCTGAATAGAAAGGGGCCAAAATAGTTAAAGAAAGACCTAACTTGGCGGCCAGGTGAGCTTCTAACCTGAAATAATTTTTTCCATAGTGAATATACCCTTATGACTGTCATGACTAAAATTGGTGGACCATTGATGAATAGGTTTAAATATGGCCACTGCAGTGTTTTGCAGATTTGTGGATAAAACTAAGGTATTTTGATCAGCTGAAACAGCACAGCTGAAACTGTACTCCTTTTGAGCATTTATTAACTAAACTGCTTCATTTGTTTTCTATATGATCACATGTACAAGATGTAAAAGATTTATGGAGGGAAGCCAAAAAAAAAGACTTAAGATAAGACATATGTGGCATTTTAGGACAAAAAAGAAAAAAGTCCACTAACAGCGGGTTTTAAGCCATTTCATTAGTCTTCTGTTGAAGGACATATATTTTGTGGAATATATCGCCTCCCGTTCCCAGTACCGAGAGGGGATAAATTTGAATCCTCCCACAGAAATACGTGTGCTTTATAAACCCCTGTTTGATGATTCCACATGAATTTAATAATAAGTTGAAATTATGGGCATTTCCTATGAGTTGTGAAAAATACTTTAGTCTAAGTATTCCTCTCACAAGGATAGAAACGGTTGATGGTAGGGAAAGTGTGTCCCCATCTAAGTTGCCCATACTATATGGGAGATACCTAGTCTTGACTGGATGAAACACATTGGTATCATTTGACACATCTTGTCTCTTTCACCACATGACATGGGCACATGACTAGCTAGTTAATTCTGGTACACTGATTCCAAACATCTGCTGGGAGACTAGATGATTGTTTGGGTCATGAGTTAAGTGATGACCCATGTTTTTTGCTGCATGGAGTGATAGTGATCAAATGTTCGTTCCATTTTTTATCCAGGCGAAGCCTAAGTGTGATAAGGTGCAGTACATGCAATGTGCATGTCAGGGATCCTGGTATGACCAGAGATGTGTGTACTGACACAGGGAAACGCAGGCTTCAAGTATGCTGTAAAACAATATAATTTATTCAAGACTATACAGTACACCCAAACACACAGTGCAAAAACCAAACCTCCAACAGATCACAATATGTGTGGGGACACAAGCGTAGTTAGGCAGGCCGGGTCGGTAACTATCGGGCAGACAAGGTACAAAGGAGCAGGCAGGAGAGTTGTCAGGAATAGCCGGGGACGGTGCAGGCAGAGTTCTAGCAGAGTCAAGATCAGGCAGGAATATTAGGCAGGACGCAGACAGGATGCAGGTACAGGGGCTCATGGGCACAAACACCAAGGCACTGATTGCAGGCCTGGCCATTGCTTAAATACACCTCCTGCAATCAGCCTCAGGTGATGGCTTGACTGCAGGAGTGAGATTCTGGCTGCTGAGAGCACCCGCTGGCCAGCACTGGTACTACAGCCCACAAGGCAGGTGAGCCCCAGCACCACCTGTGGTGAGTCCATTCCTGACAGTGCATGGCAGTACAAAGGTACAAAGGAGTAGCAATTAATTGGGACCTTGTGCAATATATGACTGTGTGTCTGTGTATTTGCTTATTGCCACAGAATTGTGTGGCTATGATGTCTAATATCTGCCCATTTGTTTTATATTTATACATTTTTTTTTGCTTGAAGGCATTTGAACTTGATATGCATTATCATGCAAATGAATCTTCTTTTGTTTTTGCACCTACTAACTGGAACATATATTTTCCATGCAACTGTTGCTAGGCAGTTTTGCACAAGACAGCTAGGAGTTATAGAAGGTATCGGGCATGTTTTGAGTGTTTGGACAACATGGTTTTATATGAAAGGCAGTGCCATGCTTTCTAAACCTTTTCTAAAATATTTTGTATCTGAAAAAGTATATTTTATAAATGATTTCTCTTGTATGGAGAGACAGAGAGAAGGGGCAGTATGGCTCTCATCAGACTGCATAGTAAGGGTCTTGGGGCAGGTTACGGGGGTAGGGGGGGCAGGCATTTAACCCCTTCACGCCTAAGGGTAAAACAAATCTTAATGGCTAAGCACAATTTTCCAACGTTGACGTGTTAGTAAAACTGTGCATATCATCACAATTACTTTTTACATCCAGGTGAATTATACTGCATTTTCTTCAGGACAAATTGGGCTTTCATTTGGTGGTAAATGGTAATGGATATCTCCTAATTTTTTTTTATTATCAAAAGAAAACTGGCCCAAAATAGTAAAAAAAAATAAATCTTTTTTTTTTATTTAGCTGTGTGTTTCTTGTTACGACCATAACCTACCTCCATAGAACAACCCAAAATAAATTCTCCAGCTGTTGACAATTGCAGCGATACCACATATGTATATGTTATTTGTTATTTGTACCCGTAGTACAGCCCAGAAACAATAGTGTGCATTTTGATTTTGTTTTTTTTTTACCTAAAACACACTGATGCTGACATTGACACTAACTGACACTGATACCAATTTTGTTCTTAAATTCTGACCTTTGACCCTGACCTTTGACCCTGACCTTGACCCAAAAAAATAACCCTGGCACTGAATTAGATCAAACCTTCATCTAGGTATTTATTCTTTATTTTTTAATTTATTTTTTAATATTTATTTATTTATCTTTTTTTTTTACAAACTTTTTTTTTCTCTCTATGCCAGGAGATAGAGAAATACAGTGTATCTCTCTTCTCCGTTCATAGAGAGAGAAAAAAACAAGGGGGCCGGGCTGCAGAGTGACTGATCACTGTGATAGCCAATCAGAGGCTATCATAGCGATCATGTGACCCGGAATCGGGAGTCCCGGGTCCCGATCGTTAGAACGGGACCCGGGGCTCTCAGTGACACTGTGGTCTTTGTTCTGGGAGCATGCAGTGCGGCGCACTCCCAGCACAAAGACAGGTACGCACATATGCGGCCCCACAGAAAAAAGGCCAGTTCCGTGAGGCTGCATATTTGTGATATCGGCGTCAAGGGGTTAAAGAATAGAAAGAATTATTTCCATATGTGGAAGTTAAAGTGGTTCTAAAGGCTAAAGGTTTTTTACCTTAAAACCTTCTCTGTGCAGCATCCCCCTCAGCCCCCAAATACTCACCTAAGCCCCATCTTGATCCAGCAATGTGTACTGGAGTCTCAGCTATCCCGGGACTCCCTCCGCTCATTGGCTGTGACAGAAGCAGGAGCCATTGGCTCCGACTGCTGTCAATCACAGCCAATGAGCGAATGAGAAAAGAGAGGGGGGCGGTGAATGGGCACACAGAGCAGCGGGTGCCCCCATAGCAAGCTGCTTGCTTTGGGGGCACCCAACAGGAGGGAGAGGCCAGGAGCACTGGCACAGGACCCGAGAAGAGGAGCATCTGGGCTGCTTTGTGCAAAACCACTGCACACAGCAGGTAAGTATAGACATGTTTGTTATTTTTTCTTCTTCTTTAGAATCACTTTAAATCTATTTTCCTCCAGGAGCAAAGTATGCCCTTACTGTATGTATTTGAGATTATTTATAGTGAGGCCAAATCCTCTCCTTAATCTTCTCAATTGGGAGTACATTCAGTTAACTTATTTTTTTAAGGTCTTATATTAAGAAGTCAGTTAACATGAATGCTTTATATACTACATTTTACTAATATTACCACCATGAGAAATAAAATGTAGTGCACATAACATGAGAGCAGAGTATTTGTCTCCTTTTGGATTACATTTCACATATCATACACATGCTTTTCCCACATCCTTTAAAACTTTGTTAACTCTATTTAAAACCATAAAATTTAACTGTCTGTCATCCTTGTCTCTCTTTCTCCAAACTCCTGTCATTGCTCCTTATGGCCTGAGCCACTCATACTACACCCCCTGGCAAAAAGTATGGAATCACCACTCTTGGAAAATGTTAATTTAATTGCTTAATTGTGTAGAAAAAAAAACTAATCATAGATATGCTTCAAAACAATTTTCACTTAACATTCCAACCTTCTGGCTTTAGGAAACACTTAAAAAAATTGAAAAGAATGAAAACTGTAGTCAGTTGCAACTGTTTCTGCAGATCAAGCAGAGGAAAAAAATATGGAATCACTCAATTCTGAGGAAATTATTATGTATTCATGAAAAAAACCCACTACAGTACATCACCAGTACTTTGTTGCACCACCTCTGGCTTTTATACCAGCTTACATTCTCTGAGGCATGGATTTAACTATCAACAAACAGTATTCTTCATCAATCCAGCTCCAGCTTTCTCTTATTGCAGTTGCCAGATCAGCTCTGGTTGAAGACTTGTCATGGATCATTTTCTTTCATTTCCACCATAGATTTTCAATTGGATTGAGGTCTGGACTATTTGCAGGTCATGCCATTGACATTATAAGTATTTCTTGAAGGAACATTTTTACGGCTTTAGCCCTATGGCAAGATGCATTATCATCCTGAAAAATGGTGTCATCATCACCAAACATCTTTTTGGAATAAGAAAAGTGTCAAAAATCTGAATATAAACTTATGCATTTACTGAAGATTTAATGACTGTCGCCCCCCCCCCATACTTTCACCTGACATGCAACCCCATATCATCAATGATTGTGGAATTTTTCATGTTTTCTTCAGGCAGTCTTCTTTATACATTTCAATCGAAAGGCACCAAACAAAAGTTCTAGCATCATAACCCTGCCCAATACAGATTTGTGATTCATCACTGAATATCACTTTCATCCAGTCATCCACAGTCCAAGATTGCTTTTCTTTAGCCCACTGTAACCTTGTCTTTTTTCTGTTTACCGTATATACTTGAGTATAAGCCGACCCGAATATAAGCCGAGGTACCTCATTTTACCAAAAAAACTGGGAAAAACTATTGACTCGAGTATAAGCCGGTGGTGTCAGTGGGGGGAGGAATAGTGCCCCATCGTTGGTGTAAGTGGGGGGAGGAATAGTGCCCCATCGTTGGTGTCAGTGGGGGGAGGAATAGTGCCCCATTGTTGGTGTCAGTGGGGGGAGGAATAGTGCCCCATCGTTGGTGTCAGTGGGGGGAGGAATGATACTTACCTTGCTGACCCCTGCTCCAGCCTGGGCTCGCTCGCTCCCTCCCTCTCCCATGGTACACACTTACCCGTCAGATGTCTTCCTTCTCCGGCCGCTCTCCTCCTCTTCACTCGCTCGATCTTCGCGGTGCCGCTCGGCCCCTCCTCTCCAAGCTCCACCTCCTCGCCGGTGATTGGGCGCCTGTGTGCCTCTCCTGAGCTACAGTTCCGGCGGCCAATCACCGGCGAGGATTGATCCCGGGGGTGTGTCCAGATGACAGGGACGGCATGTCATCCCGCCCACACCTGCAGACGTTGACTCGAGTATAAGCCGAGGGGGCCGTTTTTCAGCACAAAAAATGTGCTGAAAAACTCGGCTTATACTCGAGTATATACGGTATGTGTTAATGATGGTTTTCATTTGGCTTTTTTGTATGTAAATCCCATTTCCTTTAGGCTATGTATTAAGGTCACAGACATTGACTCCAGTTTCTGCCCATTTGTTCCTCATTTGTTTTGTTGTGCATTTTCTGTTTTCAATGTATATTGCTTCAAGTTTTCTATCTTCTTCCTTGGTCTACCAGTACGCTTCCCTTTTACAACCTCTCCATTTGCTTTGAACTTGGTCCAGATTTTAGACACAGCTGACTGGGAACAACCCACACCTTTTGCAACATTCCATGATGATTTACCTTCTTGAATATGTTTTATAATCCTTTCCTTTGTTTCAAATGACATCTCTCCTGTTGGAGCCATGATTCATGTCAATCAGCTTGGTACAACAGCTCACCAAGGTGTGAACTGCAGACTAATTAGCAGATGTAATCTGATACAGATGTTTGTTTTAGAACTGTAAAGTACATGGTGATTCCATAATATTTTCCTCAGAATTGAGTGATTCCATTTTTTTCCCTCTGCTTGATCTACAAAAACAGTTGCAATTGACTACAGTTTTCTTTCTTTTTTTATTATTTTAAGTGTTTCTTAAAACCAGAAGGATGGAATGTTAAATGGAAATAGTTTTGAGGCATGTCTGTGATTGTTTTCTTTTTTCTACACAATTAAACAAATGAATGAACATTTTCCAAGAGTGGTGATTCCATACTTTTTTTCAGGAGTTGTATAACATCCTCCACACTGCTCCTTTAAATTTCAGTCACTCATTAGTGACCTAAAATGTTTACACCCACATGGCAGCCCTTTGTGTGTCTGAAATCTGTACATGCACTGTGTGTTTACAGTAAATGGAGCACACCAATTTTCTCTCTGTGCTTAAGTTACATTATAGTATTGGCACCATTAAGGATATAAGTCCAGGCAGGTTCTTAACCCTTTGAGGACCGTAAGATTTTGGAACGCCAAAAGAATCAATTGTTTTGTTTTTAAAGTTCGTACACTTCAGTTGCTGTAACTAAGCCATTTCATGAAATAATTGGCAAAAAGCTAGATCCATTTGTTGTTTGTTGATAAGAACTAATATTTTGACTCAAACCAAAAAAAAAAGAGTTTTAAGTTCTTAATCAGACGATACATTACAATTAAAAACATGGGACAAATACGTCCCTTGGTCCTCAACTGATGGGTGCTATAATTGTCAACTGTCAGTCTCTAAACCCATTGTGGAAGTTTTTCCTAATCAATATACAGCTGCCACATGACCCAGCTCTTTCCCAGCCTGTCTAAAGGGAAACATAAGTAGGAGGAGCTTCTAGTCCTCTGCTGCTGTTCATTTCTTCAGAATTAAAAAAACAGCCTTTGGAATACTGAGTAAAAATAAATAAATAAATAATATCAATAAACTGTTTTAAATTGGCATACAAATATATATTTGAAATGAAATTATTATTATTTTGGGGAAATAACTTGATGTGGACAGATGTCTGCCAGTCCCAGTGTCATGCCCCTCCAGTCTGTATCCTAGAATAAGAGGGAGGTGAAGCCTCTATTAATCTACATGTAAATTTTGTTTAGATGGTTAGAGAGCATAAAGGAGAAGGAAAGGAGTGGGCTGTTATTTTCCGCTTTGTATAGGCCCAAGTGTGTAAATCTATAGTCACATGGGCTGCTCAGATGTGATAGGGCCATCCTCCCTCATTCCTCCCACCACTTCATCCCCCTCAGCCACTTCATTCCCCTCAGCCACTTCCTATTGTTCCACTACCCCCTCCCTCCTAGATTGTAAGCTTGAAAGAGTAGGGCCCTCTTACCCCTCATACGCTGTCTGTTTTTGTTGTACTGTGCCATGTATTGTCCCCTATTGTACAGCGCTGAGCAAACCCTTTGGCGCTATATAAACTCGATGTAATAATAATAATAGGGAGGAAATGCTCAGCACAGAAACTCACTGAAAACTGAGCATGTGCAGAGTTGCCACTACAGCTGCAAAACCCTGGGCTGAAAAAGGTGGAGATAGAAAGCAGCAGGATCAGGTATTTTGCAGAATACAGAAAAAGAATCTCATACCAACTAGTATGAACAGCATGTACTACAGCATTTATTGATAGTTATTTATGATGTGGGTTTAATGACACTTTACATTTCCCTTAATAACTGACAAAAAAGACATAAAAACATTGTGATGCTCTAGTACACAGCCTGGATGACAGGTCCTGAAGTGGTTACATCTTCTCCAATGTTGCATCATCAATCAAGCCCTCTATTTAAATTGAGGTGTAGGTTTACCATGAAAGCAAAAGCGGCAAACACAGAAACACATCAAAATACAGAATCATCTGGAAGTGTATTGGCCACATGCAAGGGGCCATTAACTAATATTAACCGAATTACAAAAGCAAAAACAAGGAGAACAAAAATGTGAGCCTTACTGTTGCCAATTCATCAAACTTCCCGAACAGTTCATTTAACAGCTTTACCAGCTCTTGTGCTGTACACTGGGATGCCAAGCTTGTGAAACCAACAATATCTGCAAATAAAATGCTGGAAAAAAAATGATAAATTAGAATTTACTAAGTCTATATTATATGCTTGTTAACTATTGCATTTTTACTGCATATTTGATCTTTAAATGTCAATTTAGTCATAATAATATAATATAAATGAACAGTTCACAGCAAAGTAAGCATTTCTAAACGTCAAATTTAAATTTAATTCTTGAGCAATGTCATCAAATTCTCAGTTACATTTATAAATTATACATACCAGACCAGGAAACAAGATTGTGAAAGCATTGATGATTGAGCAATAGGAAAATGTTTTGCTATATTGTTTTAGTTCTATGTATATTATGTATAATCTCACTGTTCTGAATATATGATAATTCCTCTTTTGACTAAAAGTCTCTAAATGTCCCTGAGGTGTTGACAGCTGATTAGAAGAACATGTAAGTGGTTATTTCCAAGAAGATCCTGTGTTGATTAGAAGAAGAATCCCATACATGTTGAGATTTTTGTAGAATGTTAACCTCATACATGTTGGCATTTTGGTACAATGTTAACTTACAAGGTTGTATAGTTTATTTTAATTGTGTGACAAGCTTGAAATGGAATTCTGGGTTTGTTACAAACACCAAACTCTGATACATAGCTGATTCTACTAAGTTAAGACAACCTGTTCAATTGATAAACTACTGTCCAATGATTCCCAACTGGTGGAAACTCCATACAGCACTGGTTGGTGGGAGTGTCTCATGTGGTGCTTATGTTACAAGAGTGTGATGTGGACATAGAGCCCGAGGCTAAGTTTTCATAAATTCCCCATTATCAACAAACACATTTTTATAGAGGAAAAATACATAAATTCACCATCTTCAAGTAGGAGACAAAGAAGTATCAAACTGCGTCAAGTGGACTTACTCCCATCCACTATGGTTGGGTGCTGTTCAAGTTTGTCTTGCTGGCAGATAAATAACAAAAATATGAAGGATTCACCACACAACCAGGACCTTTGAAAGAAAAAAAAAAGACTTAAAAAAATATTGTAAGCATGAAATGCATAAAAGCTGGATCCTGTGCTGTTTACTAAACTAAGACAGAAGTTTTCCACAGTTTGCTTGTGTGGTGAATTCTTCATATTCTTGAGATAAAGAAATAGAGCAATTGAAACACATTGATCTCCATTCCCTGGAGGCACAAGATAATTTTCTTTAAAGCCTTAGTAATAAAATGTGTGCTGACCCCAAATTGGACTAAGTTAAAAGCATATATTTTAGTTTTGTTTCAGTTTGCTAATTTCTTTGCAATAATTTTTATTGAAATAATTATAGTACACAACCAGAGGACATATCAATGTAGCATAAAATTGTCCTCAATCAGCTTTGTACACACTAGTAAAGCAATGGCCATCAGTAATATAAACAGCGTAAATTGAACAGCAATAACAGATGAAGTTTAGATAACGTTAAGTAAGGGGGGGGTAGGGATAAAAAGGGGAGGGGAGGTAAAGGGGAGGATAGGGAAGGGGAGGGGAGGAAAAGGGAGGGGCATAATCAGCCCAGGTCGGTATACCATCAAATAACAACAAGGAGAATAAAAGGCTCTATCCATAATCAAATAACTTCCAAAAAGATAAAGAAAACTGTAAAGGGCTGCCTTCATAGAAGAAAATCCTGGGCCCCGATCAACCATGTAGAGGGATATGAATCCAACATCAACCTCTACGATGTGCAAATACATTAATAGTATGCGTAAGACAGGGCCCTATATTCTTCAGGACATATACCAGGTTTCTAGAAAATGGAAAGGAAATGAAAAGGAAGGAAATAAGAAAAGATTAGGGGACATCGAAAGTGGAGTAGTCCCCTAGGAAGAAAGGACAAGAAAAGAAGGAAAAGAATGTGGGAAATAGTTAAGATCCAACAAGCCCCTAGTGGTCCCCGCTCCTCCAATCCTTTTGGTGTTATTGCGTTGTGCAGATGGCCCTTTCTTGGAAGAGTCCTGATTGTGCCAGACATCTTCCATTTGAGAATTATGGAGGCCACTGTGCTCTGGGAAACCTCCAGTACAGTAGAATTTTTTTATAGCCGTCCTCAGATCTGTGCCTTAGAACAATCCTGTCTTTGAGCTCTGGAGGCAGTACCTTTGACCTCATAGTTTTTGCTCTGATACAGTATGCATTGTCAGCTGCAAGGCCTTTTATAGAGAAGTGTTCAAAAACATGTACAATCAATTTAGTTTGCCACAGATGGCCACCAATCAGGGTGTAGAAACATTTCAGCAATGATCAAGAGAAATGGCAGGCACTTGAGCTAATTTTCAAGTGTTGTTGCAAAGGGCTGAATACTTTTGCCAATGTAATATTTCAGGGTTTTTTCATACATTTGCAAACATTTCTACTTTGTCGTTATGGGGTACTGAGTGTAGATTACTGAGAAAAACAATGAATATAAACCATTGTAGTATCAGGCTGCAACATAACAAAACTGAAAGAGAAGGTAGTCTGAATACTGTATGAATGTACTGTATATTAGAGTCCTGACAGTCCCCACAGAGCTTTTGCATAAAAAGCAAAAATGAAGGAAAAGTTCTCATTAACCACAATCCACAAATGTTGTTTTATCACTTCCTAGTAATATTTCTATTCAATAATAATAATTAAAGAGACTTTCCATGAAAAAGATACTCTAACAAAAAAATCAAGTTTAGGGTCTTTAGGGATGCCCAGGATTTTCTCAACAGTTAGTGGTAGGGATTTAGTGATATCAGTTTGAGTGATTGTGCTGGTAAAGAAAAATAGTATAATTTAGCACAGTGGCTAAATGGTTAACATTTCCACCTGGCAGTACTAGGGTTGTTGATTCGAATCCCAACCACATCACCACATGCCTGGAGTTTGCATGTTCTTCCTGTGCCTGTGTGGGTTTCCTCTGGTTACTCCGGTTTCCTCGCACACTCCAAAGACATGCTGGTAGGTTAATTGGCTCCTGTCTAAATTGGCCCAAGTATGTGTATGTCAAGGTCCTACCTTTTCCTAGAGGTTATGCTGCTCCATGTGCTGGCATCCATCTTGGATTTCTGCAGAGCATGGTGGGAGTCTTTTATGCCTTCAGGCCTCTGCGGTCCATCCCCCAGAGGGGTGTGGTTGATCACATATAAGCCTGTTGTCTTTACGTGCCCTTTGCATTCGTGTCTTGTATGTTTGTGTTGCAACAAGCTCTGTTTCTACTCTCGTGGCTCTCCTGGAAACTGACTCGGCTTTTGACTAGACTATTCTGTGCGTTATCCCTTTATCTGACCTCCCGTTGCTGAACCCGTCTTGTACCTGTTATTCTTGTCTACCGTTCTGTACTGTCTGTCCCGTTGTTATCGACCTGCCCGACTACGCTATTGTCTTCTGGTTCCTACCAGCTATACGCCATTGGCGGCGGCCATTACCGCAGCTGGGGTGTCTTGGGGGCCGCGACCTGGTCCCTGGCTGTGTCAAGTCCATCCCCACCATCAGGGGCCCTGGTGAAGGGCAGCCTGGGACTTAGACTCCGCGCCCTGAGGGACTCCGGTCTGTGGGTGGTGGTTGTCGTCAGTCGGTGCGTGACCCTTCCATTAGGCCTGCCTGTCCGTTCCACAGCTCCTGCCCTGACAGTGTATGCATGAATGTGAGTTAGGGATCTAAGATTGTAGGGTTAGAGATTGATGTGAATGTACAATATACTGTACTGTATTTATGTAAAGCGCTGCGTAATTTGACAGTGCTATATAAGTACCTGTAATAAATAAACAATAATAAATATTTTGATTTTGGGCCACTGCCACCAGACAAAATCAAGGTAGGAGAAGTTCATGGAAATTAGCCTTTCAGGAACCAAGCAAGAGCGAGAAAATGCTTAGATATTTTATTCACTATTGAGGTATAAATGGATCGTTTGAACATACATGCTGACCAGAGTGAACAATTCATATACAACTTCCCTTCAATTCCATATTACGATGTAGGGCAGTTGAGAAGTAGGTGTAAAATAAATGGTGGAGATGTTTCCAACCTGTCCAGGTATTCTATTACAGAATTTCTCAAGTAATGTTGTATGCCTGCATTTCAAAGTATTCAAAAATTACAAGATCTACTTTCCACATATTTTTTATATGGTCCATAAACAGTACAACTAATCTGTCTTGTTTTTAACCATTTAACATTACAACTATTTTCTGCTATGCTTTAAATCCATAATTTCCAGGTAAAGAAGGAAGGTTAGAGCTGCATTGTCTGTTCAACAATGGGTTAAATAACAGCCTCTATAGTATACTAGCCTCATTGAATTGTGCCATGAAGGATATAGCAGCATAAGAAATATGTATAGTCCAATAGTTTTTTATTGAACATTTTTTCAAATAACAGGTAATACAAATGAACAATGTCCTGTCAAAATATGTAGATTATAACACAACGCAAAGAACAAATGTTTATCAGACATAAAACAGTTAAAAGGAGACTAAGAACTCTGTAGAGTAGTTATTGGATAATCTAGACCAAAGTCCACAACCCTTATCTGCCATATATAGGGGACTGGCACAGTGGTAGGGAAGGGAAGAGGGAGTGAACTGAGAAGGGAACTGGGAGAGGGGAAGGTAGGAAGTATAGTGGAGGGAAAGGGGAACACCACTGATCATGGA
Organism: Staurois parvus; assembly: GCF_062004578.1. NCBI lineage: Eukaryota > Metazoa > Chordata > Amphibia > Anura > Ranidae > Staurois > Staurois parvus. The sequence continues at coordinate 2,275,801 of NW_028317873.1, read as the reverse complement.
CCTGAAATTACACACAGAGTAATTGTCATTTAAGGTAGGACAAATGTTGTAGAACATATAGGGATTGAGCATGATCCACCCTGATAGACAAAAGAGAGAATGATGAGAAATAGAAAAAAGAGAACAGAAAAAGAGGAGAGGGTCAATTTGAGGGACATTAAGGCACAGAAATATATTGAATCCACGGGTCCCATCTTTTGTCAAATTTTCTGGTATTATTGTGTAGTATAAAGGTGAGCTTGTCATTAATTATAATCCAGTTCAATTTATTCTTAATATAGTCAAGCGAGATACCCAATTGCTTCCAATGTCTAGCTATAGTAATTCACGCTGCCAACAACATATAGGTGATCAATTTATGGGACTTTTTGGGAACATTAGCAGGGAATTTATGAAGGTGGGCCGTCCAGGGGGATCTGAGAATATTAACCCAATTTTAATTGAGTTAATTCTGCCAAACCATGACAAGGAGTAATCAGCCCAATGGCAAAGATCATCTACAAGTTTTTTAAAAAGGGGATTTATAATAATTAGCTTGATAGAGGCTCCCGACTGAACCAGTCAAGTGGATTCCTAGATAGGGTAAAGTTACTTGCCCAGTGAAAGTTATAAGCAATTCTGAATTCTACAGAAACAGGTAAGGAAATGTTAAGGGCTGTCATTTTTTGGGAGTTTAGAGACAGCCAAGAAAGAGCAGAGAATTGGTGTAACAGACACAGTAAGTTAGGTACAGTGATCAACGGAGAGGTAATATTTATAAGGACATCATCAGCAAATAGGGCACATTTCTGTTCTTGTTGTCCACAATGGATGCCATGGATTTGAGGATGGGAACGGATCGCTATAGCTAAGGGCAAAAAGCAATGGGGAAAGTGGACAACCCTGTCTAGTGCCGTGTTGAATTGGGAACACAAGGGATCTATAACCTCTAATGGAAACTTGAGCCGAGGGAGTATCATATAACAAATGCAATAAAGCAAGAAACATAGGAAAAAATTTGAAGGCTTGTAAGGTAGTACAGTAAATAAATACTCCCAAGTTAAGCTATCAAAGGCCTTATGAAGGTCTAAATAGAGAAGCTTAAGCTCCCTCAAGAGAGGAGCATTCCAGTTAGAGCGGTGAATCTGATCCAATGTTTGACGACCTGAGATGAAATCTGACTGGTCTTTGTGAATATACCGTGCCAAAAAAGAATTAAGGCGTAAAGCCAGCAGTTTTATTACAATTTCCAGGTCACAATTTATTAATGAAATGGGACGATAATTGTGAACATCAGTAGAGTCCTTATTAGGTTTGGGAATCACACTGATAAACGCTTTGTTCTTGTCTGAAGGAACCATACCCTCCTCTCTTAAAGAATTAAAATAAACAGTCATAGAGAAGGTGTTCGGAAAAAAGGTTATTTGGAAGACCGTTGGTGCCTGGGGATATACTGTATGTGATGGTAGCAATTTAATGACTTTGCTAAGCTCCACGTCAGTAATAGTTTGTTCCATAAGATCTCTATAGGCCTCCGTGAGGGATGAAAGATGCAAAGTCTCTTTTTGAATTGAGGAAGACTCAGCTGGCTGGGGTTGACCATATAGGGTAGCATAAAAATCATGACATTCCTGAAGAATCTTCTGAGGACCTTGTGTGATTCGACCCCCTGCAATCCTAAGTTTGGGAAGTGCCGAGTGAATATGCTTAGGGGTAAGTTTAAGTGCCAATAGGGAATCTGTTCTGTCCCGCCACATGAAGAATTTATGATTCATCCAACATAATTGTTTTTCTGCTATTGTGATGAGACAGAGGTTAAGTTCTAAATTAGCTTGCTCTACTTTAAATAACAAGTCAGAGTTTGGAGCAGTCAGAGATCAACTCTTCACAAGATTTTTTTAATTCTGGAGGACAGTTGGATAAAGAGGCCTCTAACACAGGCATTGTGGGCTGTCCAATTAATAGCAGGAGTCATATCTCTGCTTTCTTAATTGCAAAGTAAGACTTCAAGTGTTGCCCTACTTCCAAACAGTAGGACTCATTACTAAGTAGGGACTCATTTAGTCACCGGTGTGGTTTGGCCAGTTTGACTGTCAAATTAGAAAGCATCAGCATCACAGGGTTGTGGTTCAACCAAGGCGTCGATACAATTTTGAGTGGAGTTTAGATAGCATTTCCGAGGAGAGGAAAATATGGTCTATACAAAAATAATGATTATGAGTTCTAGAAAAATGAGAATAATCTCTAGAGGTGGGATTGGCTTCTCTCCACGTTTCAATTAAATTGTTACGATACAAAAGTTGTTTGAAATCTGACTTTGTTTAGGAGGGGATTTAAGTTTGACTGCTTGAGATTTATCGAGTGTATAGTCTACGGCTAGCTTTGAATCCCCCACCAAAATAACATCGCCTTCCAGTTCAGCGGATAAAGACTTAAATAGGGATTGGCAAAAGGCCACTTGATTCGTGTTAGGTTCATAGTAAATAAGAAAAGTGACCAAATTACCCCCTGAGTGGGCCTTAACTACAAGGAATCGCCTTTCCTTGTCCCTTACCACTTTAATTTCACTTTTTTTCAGAGGCATTAGCAAAAAAACAGATTGGAAAATCTCTATGAATATACCTAGGTGTGAAAGAAGGAACAAAATGTGTAACAGCAACAATGAGCAACAATATCAGCTCCCAGGGACTTATAGTGGGAAATTTTTTTTAGATGCTTAGAAGGGGAGCCCAATCCTTAAACATTACGGGAAAGCAATCGGACTGTGGTGCTATGCTGTCTTAAGGTAGGCATGGAAAGTAAGCGATACAATTATAATTAGACAAACTCACCCACTACCATGGGATATCGAGAATCCAAGATCTTAGGAATCCCGGGTTGACCCTCAAATAGAGATAGTAAAAAAATTAAGTAAGTAAAAGAGGCAGAAAAAAAGAAACAAGAGATGCCAAAGCTTAGGAATGGCCAGCATCTAACCAACTAGCAAAAGGGAGTACAGGACATAAGATAAAAAAAAGAGAAAAGTCCTACACAAAAGGTCAAGGGATGGAAGAGTCTCCACCAAGACCAAGCAATGTGGAGAGTCTGTCAATTAGGGAGAGCGCATAGACACTTCCGGGCACCATGGATCCACATGAATCATACAGTTAGGTCCATATATAGTTGGACACAGGCACAATTTTCATACTTTTGGCTCTGTATGCCACCAGATCAAGTTTCAGAGAGTCAGTTTGTGATAAGTGTTTGGGGCAGTATTGTGCTAGGAATTCGGTTATAAGTGTTTGCCGGTCAACAAGGTTTGGTGCAAGATGGGGGTCTGGCCAAAGGTTGTATAGGTCTGTGTAGTACCGCACAAATTGAATGGCTATGTCTTCTGTGGAGGCACTAAGGTGGCCGTCTGCTGTTTTTACATGTCGGATTGTGGCAGAAGGCTCATTTAGACTGTAGGGCTCCCGACAAGAGCTTCCCACTTTTATTTCCCTGTTCATAGAACAGTTTTTTAGTCAGTATACATTTGCATTTACTGATCTGTGCAAGTTTGTCCAAAAATTCAGTTCTAGCCTTAAGTAATTCCTGAATTAGATAAATGATTAATTAAGTGCCTCCCTGTCCCAGGAATCATCACATGGGTAGGAGTGTAGCGACTGGTTACGCAGAGGTATCTGCATAATCTGTCAGTAATATTGTATACATATGAGAAATAATATCAAAGCGAATATACAGTTAGGTCCATATATACAGTTGTGTTCAAAATAATAGCAGTCAGACATCACTAACTGTTTTTGGTAGAAATTATATTTCTACATGGCAAATAATTTACTAGCAGGTGTAGTAGAGTAATAGAAATCCAACAGACCCAACAGTCATGACATGCATGCTGCTGATTCTGCGTAATTGAATCACTAATTGAAAGGGGCGTGTTCAAAATAATAGCAGTGTGGAATTCTATTAGTGAGGTAATTCATTCTTTGAAAAACAGGTGGCAATTATTGCCCTTATTTAAGGAAGGAAGGCAGCAAATGTTGGACATGCTGATTACAGTGCATTTCTCTCTGAAATTCTGAGGAAAATGAGTCGTTCCAGGCATTGTTCAGAAGGACAGCGTACCTTGATTAAAAAGTTGATTGGAGAGGGGAAAACCTATAAAGAAGTGCAGAAAACGATAGGCTGCTCAGCAAAAATGATCGCAAATGCTTTAAAATGGCAACCAAAACCTGAAAGACGTGGAAGAAAGTGAAAAACTACCATTCGAATGGATAGAAGAATAGCCAAAATGGCAAGGACTCAGCCAACAATCAGCTCCAGGAAGATCAAAGAAGGTCTAAAGTTACCTGTGAGTACTGTTACAATTAGAAGACGCCTATGTGAAGCCAAGCTATCTGCAAGAAGCCCCCGCAAAGTCCCACTGTTGGAAAAAAGACATGTGCTGAAGAGGTTACAATTTGCCAAAGAGCACATTGACTGGCCTAAAGAGAAATGGCGCAACATTTTGTGGACTGATGAAAGTAAGATTGTTCTTTTTGGGTCTAGTGGCCGGAGACAGTTTGTCAGACGACCCCCAAACACTGAATTCAAGCCACAGTACACTGTGAAGACAGTGAAGCATGGTGGTGCAAGCATCATGATATGGGGATGTTTCTCATACTATGGTGTTGGGCCTATTTATCGCATACCAGGGATCATGGATCAGTTTGAATACATCAGAATACTTGAAGAGGTCATGCTGCCTTATGCTGAAGAGGAAATGCCCTTGAAATGGGTGTTCCAACAAGACAACGACCCCAAACACACCAGTAAACGTGCAACATCTTGGTTCCAGACCAACAAGATTGACATTATGGAGTGGCCAGCCCAATCTCCGGATCTTAATCCAATAGAAAACTTGTGGGGTGACATCAAAAGTGCAGTTTCTGAGGCAAAACCAAGAAATAGAGAAGAACTGTGGAATGTAGTCCAATCATCCTGGGCTGGAATACCTGATCACAGGGGCCAGAAGTTGGTTGACTCCATGCAACACAGATGTACAGCAGTTCTCAGAAACAGTGCTTATACAACTAAATATTAATTAAGTGATTCAAAGGAAAGCAAAATCTTCAAACATTTCTCAGTTTATATAGTGAATGTTTGAGTTTGTAAAGAAGAATACAAACACTGCTATTTTTTTGAACCGTCTAATATTCACTTTTCTTCAATTTTTTTAGAGGAACAACACAAATTTGATCTATTTTTCTTCATGTTTTGATTTGGAATAGAATGTGTCGTGTTCCCAATGCATTTGTTTGTATGGAAATAAAAGCTATTAGAAGGATTTTGAGCTTTATTCACTTTTTTGAACACACTGCTATTATTTTGAACACAACTGTATGTGGACACAGGCACAATTTTAGTTTTTTTCAAGTATTTACCAAAACATATTCAAGCTATAGTTATATAATTGATATGGGCTTAAAGTGCACACCCTCAGGTTTAATTTGAGGGTATGTACTGTACATCCAAATTGGAGGAAGGGTTTAGAATATACAGCTCTTAAGATTAGCCATCCCCTTTTTTCAAGGGACCAAAAGTAATGGACAATTGAATCAAAAGCTGTTTCTGTCACAAGTTTGCCTGCAGTTTCTTGTTTGTGTTCTTACATCCTTGCTGCAGTCCTGTTCCTGATCCCTTCTCATGTGTTTGCTGTGCTCATCTATGGGCATCATCTGCTGTCCTCTGGGTTTTATTTCCTTCCCTTCCATCACCTCCTGGCCCACCTCCTTGTTTGCCTTTCTATATCAGACATGCTCAGACTAGGCCACTTTGCCTGAGCAACTTCCTAGTTGTCGGAGCTCCTGTATGTTGCTACTGCCTGAATCCTACATTGACTACTTGTGTACCGACCCCGACTAAGTTCTCTGACCTTGCTTGTTTTCCACCTGTCCTCACCTTGGCTAGCCTATTGGATTCCGTTTATCTCCTCCCATTATACTCTGCTTCCACAAGCGGTCTCCTCAACCTCAGCTGGGCGTACCTGGGGGCAGCGACCTGGTCCCAGCTTGCTGCAAGTCCATTCCTACCATCAGGGGCTCTGGGGAAGAAGCAGGATGGGGCTTAGACTCCGCGCCCTGGGGAACCCCAGGTTGAGTATCAACAAGAGCTCACTAACACAGGTACTGACAGTTTCATGGCCAGGTGTGGGCTACTTCATCATTTCATCATCAATTAAGCAGGTAAAAGGTTTGAAGTTGATTCTAAGTCATCATGCGTTCAAAGGAGCTGTCTATGCAAGTGAAACAGGCCATTGTAAGGCTTCAAAAATGAAACAAATCCATCAGAGAGATAGCAGCAACATTAGGATTGATCAAATCAAATCAACAGTTTGGTACATTCTGAGGCAAGAAGAATGCACTGGTGAGCTCCACAACATAAAAAGGCATGGATGTCCATGGAAGACAACAGTGGTGGATGATCACATGAATCCATTCCCAACATCCAGACACGTGAAGGACACTCTCTAGAAGGTGGGTATATCATTGTCAAAGCCTACAATCAAGAGAAGACTTCACAAAAGCAAATACAGAGGGTTCGCCACAAGGTGCAAATCATTCATAAGCCTGAAGAATAGAAGAGCCAGATTAAACTTTGCCAAAAAACACCAGTTCTGGAAAATCATTCCTTGGATAGATGAAACTAAAATTAATCTGTACCAGAATGAGGGGAAGAAAAAAGTGTGGAGAAGGCTTGGAACAGCCTCATGATCCAAAGCACACAACGTTATCTGTAAAAAATGGTGGAGGCAGTTTGGTGACATGGGCATGCATGGCTTCCAGTGAAACTGGGTCATTGGTGTTTATTGATGATGTGACAGAAGACAGAAGCAGTCGGATGAATTCTTCAGTGTTTAGAGATATACTGTCAGCCCAGATTCAGCCAAATGCAGCAAAGTTGATTGGACAGCGCTTCACAGTACAGATGGACAATGATCCAAAACACACTGCAAAAGCAACCCAGGAGCTTTTGAAGGAAAAGTGGAATATTCTGCAATGGCCAAGTCAATCACCTGTTCTCAACCCAATTGAGCATGCATTTTACTTGGTGAAGGCAAAACTACAGTCAAAAAGACCCACAAACAAAGAACAACTGAAGACTGCTGCAGTTAGAGCCTGGCAAAGAATCAGAAAGAGGGAAAGCCAGTCTTTGGTAATGTCCATGGGTTCCACACTTCAGACAGTCATTGCCAATAAAGGAGTCTCAACAAAATATTAAAAATGAACATTTTATTTATGATTATATTCATTTGTCCAATTACATTTGAGCCCCACAAAATGGAGGGACTGTATATAAAAAAGGTTGCAGTTCCTAAAGTTTGTACTTGATTTTTATGTTCAACTCTTTGAATTAAAGCTGAAAGTCTGCACTTAAAATAATTTGGATTGTTTTGTTTTAATTTATTCTGGTGGCATACACAGCCAAAAGTATTAAAATTGTGCCTGTGTTCAAATATATATGGAGCTAACTGTATATTAGGCTTATCATGAAAAGTACTTAACTGAATGAGTCCTCTGGTTATTAAGGATCCTAACAGTCTTGTCTTGGTCTTCGGTGAGCTGGAGAAGTGGTGGGACTGGTGTCCTGATGCACTCTGCGAGTGGACGGGGGAGGCGAGTGTGGCCCGGGTGATCTACAGCGCCTTGGTCGGGAGGGTTGCACGTCCATGCGGTCATCTTGATGAGGTCCTCTTGTGGCTGTGGGTGAGCGAAATTCGCTATACCATTCTGGTACAGGAACCAGGGGAATATCCAGACATTCACAGAAATGAGGTAGATCTGCAGGGACTCTCAGCAGGGCTGTCTAACCCACTGTGGAGGCTGATAGGCAAAAGGGAAACTTCCATCTGTAGTTGATGCCTCAGACCCATAGTACATCTAGCAGGGGATGAAGGTCTTTGTGATGTTGCAGGGTGATGTTGAACAATTCCTGGTAGATCTTGATGTCTGTGTTTTCATCTGAGATTTGGATTCTGTTGCTGCTTTCCTGAGAATGTCTTCCTTAAGGCGAAAGCTTGTAAGGCAACACACTACGTCTCTCGGTGGATCCCTGTCTTTCCTCTTGGGCATAAAAGTGGATCCGCTCCATCTTGATAATGGTGGTTGGTGGTCTATCAAGAAGATCATTAAAGATGGTGGCCACCGCCTGTTGTAGTTGGTTTTGTTCCACCGTTTCAGGGAGACTAGGTGTTGTCTAGGTCTTCCATATGTAGATGTCTTAGCTGGAGAGTATGGGCATCTTGTACCAAGAACAGCTGATGTATCCGTGCTTCATGGCAAGAGGTGACCATCTCCATATCTTGCACTCTCTCTGTAATCCCCTGTATGTCTTGGCGGAGTCCTGCCATAGCCACTGAGAAAGCTGAAGTGAGCATGTCTTTAATGTCAGCAGCTATATTGTGAAGATCGTTCAGGCTTGGGGGTGCTTGAGAGGTGGATTGTGGTAGAGGAGTAACTCCTCTGTCAGGCCCAGTGGTGTGCTGAATCTGTGTGCGGACCATGTGTGTGGAAGGCTGTGAGGGAGAGGAGGAGGATGCCTACATGTTATAAGCCTGGGTTCTCAGGCATCTGGCAGCTGAGTTGAGTGTTGGTCTCCCTCAGGGTGCGCGATCATAATGTGGAGCTGCTGCGGGAAGATTTCCCCATGATCCCGCTCCCCTGGATCTCGGCTGGGGATGAGTGCTTAACTTCTGTAGGCCGGAGCTCCAGGCTTAAGCTGCCATTAAAGTCTTGTAGATATTTCTCAATAATGATGTCAAGATTTTTTTTCCATCCTATTTCTTTGGGATTCCAATAGTACAGATATTACTGTGTTGCAGTTTCCAGTTCATCAGCTTTTTGATACAATTTTGGTACTCAGATGCTAACAGTCTTGAGGGAATAGGGAAGCAGGCATCTTCCAAGGAGGAAAGCCTAATTTTTGTCTCTGTCAGCCTTTCCCTTATTTTTTGCAGGTCATGACAAATGAGGCCTTTCTCAACTTTTACTTTCTCTATTCTCACTGTAAGAGCTGTATTACATGTTTCAAGTGTTGCTTGGACTTGTGAGTTTTCCTGTTCCAGGGTAAGCTTTTGTGGTTTCTCTGCCAACCCCCCATCCCCCCACCCCACACACACACACAGGTTTACTGGCTTCTAAAGCTTTTTGTACACCATGTCTGGTGTGAAGAGGGGTCTGGCTCCTGGATGCTGGTCTCTGCTCATGGCACATGTAGAGTGTGATAACATGGCTGTATGAGCGTCCATTCTGCAGGATACCACAGGATTGTGACGCTCTCATTAGAAGATTAGCTCATCAGCAACCACTTTCCATGTTGGTGGTAGCCATCCCTGACAACCCCCCCCTTTAATTCTATTTTTAAATGGAATGGATAGGCCATTTTTTGTCTGTGTCCCTATTTCATTTTTTCCTTGTTAATTGTCTTGCTATGATGAGGATGTGGGACAGGTCCAGAAAGAGTTTGATTTCTGCATCATTGTGGAGAATACGATCTCTCTCCCTTGCCTTGTGGAGGTTTTTATCCTTCAGGGAAAAGTTGACCAGGCAGCATATCACATCTTGTGGTGGATCTGTGTCCCAGCCTCTGGGACACAGGGCTATGTGAATCCCCTCCATCTCTATGGGGCAATCTGGAGGCCGTTCAAGTAAATGATTAAAAATCGATTGATTCAGGAATCCCTCTGACATGTAGGTTATGTCTGTGGATGGGGTGTCCAAGTGTTCTAGGTGCCTTTGTATTCCTAGAAGATGGGTTAGCTTGTCATCATAGGACTGCTGCAGCTGTCGTATGGCTGCTGCATGACCTGCTCCAAGTCCCCGAGTCTGGATGCAATGGCTTGGATGTCAGAAATTGCATCAGTGTGCTCTTAATATCTGTGGCTATTTGAGATTTCAATACAGTTCTGCGGTGTTCTGGCTCAGCCGCAATCCAGTCTCATGTGGAGTCCGAGAAATGGACATACTGCTGCTGATCTTCCCCATTTTGGAACCAAGGCAAAACTCACAAGACAGCAAGTTATAGACTTTGGTGTGCAGGACCTCTGGAAATAACTAACAAAATATATACCTAGTCATGAAAATATTTATTCTATCCTCTCCCAAATGTTAGGTCTAATGTCATACCCTCCAAAGTCCTCTTGTGTATATACTACCAGATGTTATACCCTCTGTATTCCTCTCTGGCACATTTGCCCACTGTCATACCTTCCACACTATTCACCTGCACATACTGCCCTCATTAATATCTTTGCCAATGCTGTTCGTCACATACTGATTGTGATGTCATACACTCTGCACTCCTTTTCAGCACATACTGTCTGCTTTCATACCCTGCACACTTTTCTACATATACTGCCCATCATTATACTCACCACTACTTCTTTGCTGCATGTACTGCCCACTAGCATACCTACTGCAATCCTTTCCCACTGCCATACCTTCACACTACTCTCCTGAACATATTGACCCTGTCATACTTTCTGACCCTCCTCACTCTTCTCCTGCATATACACTTGCACTTCTCTCCTGTACATACTGTTTGCTAAAACACTTCTTGCAAATTGTTTGTGTTACTCCAATAAGCACACATTTGTTAGTATATTCAGTGTTGTGAAAAAGTATTTGCCCCTTCCTGATTTTTTTCTTTGCATATTTGTCACACCTAAATGATTCAGAATATTAAACACATTTTAATATTACACAAAGAGTTCCTAACTAAATACAAAATGCAGTTTTTAAATGATTTCATTTATTAAGTGAAGAAAAAGCTGTCCAAACCTGGCCTGGCCCTATGTGAAAAAGTAATTGACCCTAAAACTAATAATTGGTTGTGCCACCCTTGGCAGCAGGAATGCAATCAAGCATTTGCGATAACTGGCAATGAGTCTTTCACATCGCTGTGGAGGAATAATGGCCCACTCTTCTTTGCAGAATTGCTTTAATTGTAATTAATTGTAATTTAATTGTAATGGATTAATCTTGGTAGGTTGGCCATTCCTGGGAAGGTTCAACACTGTTCTAAGTTTTTTCCATTCATGGATAATGGCTTTCACTGTGGTTCTCTGGAGTCCCAAAGCCTTAGAAATGGCTTTGTAACCCTTTCCCGACTGACATCTGTCAATTACTTATTTTCTTATCTGTTTTTGAGCGTCTTAAGATTGCGGCATGATGTGTTGGTTTTTGATGTCATTTAGCTTGCTTCACTTTGTTAGACAGCTTCTATTTAAGTGATTCCTTGATTCAACAAGTCTAGCAGTAATCAGACCTAAGTGTGGCAAGTGAAATTTAACTCAGCTTTACAAAAAATTTCGTTAATCACAGTTCATTCATGATTTAGCAAGGGGAAGCAATTACTTTTTCACATAGGGCCAGGCAGGTTTGGACAGCTTTTTCCCTTAATAAATTAAATCATAATTTAACCCATTCAATACCGGCAATTTTACCCCTTCCTGCCCAGGCCATTTTTCAGGTTTCAGGATCTCACACTTTGAATGACAATTGCGCAGTCATACAACATTGTACCCAAACTAACATTTTATCATTTTCTTCACACAACTAGAGCTTTCTTTTGGTGGTATTTAATCATCGCTGCGTTTTTTTTTTTTTGCTAAATTAACAAAAAATTCTGAAAATTTTGAAAAAAAAACACGTTTTTCTTTCTTTCTGTTATAAAAGTTTGCAAATAAATAATTGTTCTTCATAAATTTAGGCCGAGATGTATTCTGCTACATGTCTTTGGTGAAAATAACCCAAATTAGGATGTATTATTTAGTTTGTAGGAAAGTTATAGAGTTCACAAAGTATGGTATAGATCTGAATATTGATCAAATACTGACAGCCAATCTAATTTCTTGAGGTCCAAGAATGTCAGTACAGATATCCCCCAAATGACCACTTTTTGCAAAGTAGACAGTCCGGCGTACTTCATAAGAGGCATGGCGAGTTTTTTGAAGTTGTATTTTTTTTGTCATAATTTTTCGGAAAATGAAAAAATAAAAAAAATTACTTTCACTATTTTTTTTTTACACACTGTCACCAGTGCAGTACAGCGTCATCATATAACTGGCATGGCGGTGATCAGGGACACTGACTGGTGACAGCATGAAAAAAAAATATATATATATATATATTTTTTTTTAGTAAATTTTAAGATTTTTTTTTTCATATTTCAATGTAGTACAATGTTACCATAGTTTTTTTTTTTTTATTTACACAATTTGCTTATAGCAAAGAATTACTTTGCTATAAGCAAGCATTTACCTGAATGACATCGATTCATTTAGGGGTTTTTTTTTTGTGCTCAGCTGTGATTTGGCCACAGCTAATCACATGACATGTGCATGTGATTAGCTGTGACCATTCACAGCTAGACACTAGTATACAATGGATGGCATGAATGAAGCCATCCATTGTATACAACTGTCATGTGGCCTGCTGTGATTGGTCACAGCAGGTCACATGGTACCTGCAACAGGGGCCGGTACTCAGATCTTGTCCGAGGTACATGGCCGGTGACAGATCGCGCCGCTGCATGGCTCTGCAAGCGCGCAAACTGCGCATGTGCGGGAGGACGCCATATGGCGGCCTCCCGGAAAGGTAATACTTTTTTGCGGACGCCATTCGGCCATAGGCCGGGCGTCAAATGGTTAAAAACTGCATTTTGTATTTACTTGGGTTATCTTTGTGTAATATTAAAATTTGTTTGCTGATCTGAATCATTTAAGTGTGACAAATATGCATAAAAATTTAAAATCAGGAAGAAGACAAATACTTTTTCACAGCACTGTATACTAAAAGTAACAGCTGTAATATATATATATACACTCTTCTATATTAAATATAACTTCTACCATCATAATACCATATCATATCTATTGATTCTGGGTAAGCACTGTTCCAATAAGAAAAAGTATATGCTGACTTGCTGACCTCGTTTCACCTGGCTAGCTGCTGGTGCTGCTATCTGTGTGCTGGTGCTTCAAGAATATTTTTTAACATACGTATCAGTAAACGTTAACAATTCAGAATTGCAAATGAAGGCATACAGTGCAACAGGACATAAAATAAAAATATTACAAGCAATGCAACTTCTAGTGCCAATCATAATCTGTAACAAACTGTTCATGAGTCAAGTAAGAAGGCTGGGGTTGCACAGCGATCCATCTGTTCACCATCTGCTACAATAAAAGAGCTGATGTTAATTATTTAGTTATACCATAAAAGTAATTGAATATCTACCCTCAGGTTAAGTGCCAAGTAAACCAGATGTAGACACATTACATGATGATTAGCAATTTGAGGTAAGTATGGCACATATTATGCCTCCTACATGTCTTCTGGAGATGTATATGTATAAATAGTATCCTGTATTTCAAAGTTGGCATGCTCTGGTAAAGATTTTGACACAAATATTCAAAATAATTAAGTTTTCTCCTTCTGAACTTCATATATTCCAACCTTATATATAAATAGCAGCATTAGCTGCAAAGCTCTTTTAAACATTTATGTATTTTATTTCTATAGCTTATCAAAGCTATTGTGAATGAGTGTGAAGCAAATTAGCAAGTAATACTATATACACCCTTTGTCCCATGTACTAAAATACATTATATTTGGGCAGGTTTAAATGTTTTGTGCGATGTATGATTTTCTTAAACAGAATCAAAGCCTTCATAGGTGTGATAACCTTTAAGCCTATACTAAAAATATAGTCAAGATGGTTAAAGGAATAGCCAGGTGGTCTATTTAATAAAAAAAGAACAAAATGAGGAGGGACAGTTTAAAATCACAGAAAAAAAAAAACCTTAGAGAAACTACAGTAATAATTACAACTAGAAAAGCTACAATTTCTGGGGGAAATTGTGTGCAGCATTCTTGCCTCCATCAGTACTCTACAACTCACGCTCTAGCTTTTGTCACTCTACTGCCTGCTCACACACCTGGGTTCCTATGGCAACTCACTCTACAGCAAGGGCAGAGAAGAGCGGTTAAAAACAAACTGCTCCAACTTGCTCACTTCACTGGCGGTTGCCATCTTCAAACGGTTGTAGTTTAAAAATTATAAATCCTACACCGAAGAGCTTTATATTGTGAGAATCACAAGACCCAGACCTACATTTTGATGCATAGAATGTCTCTGAAATATTAAAAATGAAGGCACAGTCGCAGTTTATAAATTGCCCTTCAAATTTGAGGTGGCTAGAGTGGAGTTTCAATTAATGTCAATGGGCGGCGTGAGTTGCAAACAAATGGTCATATTGTGAAAACTATCAGGACTATGGCTTAGCCGTGGACATTTTTAGTGGCAGCAGGGATAGCTGAACGTTTTGATATAATATTTGTGTAGGTGGGCTTGAAAATGAGGGAGTGATGGCAGTTTAGAAATCATGTCCTGATTTTTCAGCTCACACTCTAGCTTTTGTCAGCTCCCACTCTAGTTTTGAACATTCCGCCATTCATTCCTATGGGACCAATTTCACCACCAAAACGCCGATATTTCGTGAACCATTCGGCGAAACGTTCCACAAAGTAATAGCACACCAATCGGGAACAATCCGCACGTCTCGGTATATTACTGTCTATGTAGTGTAAAAACTGTGGGAGGAGTTAGGGTGGTAAATGTGGCTATAATAATGAGAATATATATGTGAGATAACAGTAAGTGGTCGCCATGCAAGAACACTTAACTAAGACAGAACATTGTATTTTTTTGTTTTCTTTTTAGCAGTACTTTTAGTTTCCTACACTTTTTTTCCTGTTTAGAAAAGTCAGTCCTCAACACTGCTTGCCCATGTAGTAGAGTGAATCCCATACACTGTTTCCCCCGTAGTACAGTAATTCCACCAAGCTTTCCCTGTAAAGCAGTCCCTGCATCTGTCCCTCTAACACAGTGGTTCTCAACCTTCCTAATGCCATGACCCTTTAATACAGTTCCTCATGTTGTGGTGACCCCCAACCATAAAATTATTTACCCAGTAATTATAATTCATGAGTGTCGTTTTACCTCCAATACTGCTGCTTTCAACACAGTAGCTGCTTTTAACAGAGTAGCTGTTTTCAACACAGCAGCTGCTTTCTACACAGTAGCTGCTCTTTACACATCGGAAATATGTGTTTACTGATGGTCTTAGGGGACCCCTGTGAAAGGGTCATTCGACCCCCAAAGGGGTCGCGACCCACAGGTTGAGAACCACTGCTCTAACATCTAACAGAAAGCAAGCTTTTTTGTCTATAACTATCCCTAAAAGCACTTGCCTTTATAGGGAACAATCAAGCTTTCCAGCATCAAGTGTACATAGGCAGCATTTGCAGTATTAAACAATTACCAAGGAAATGGATCTCTTGTCCAGTTTCACTAATTAATAGCTTGTACTTACAAGGCTTCCTTCACACAGTCTCTCTAATGGATAGCTCAGTTAGGCCTAAGCTTTTCAAACCCAGTACTGCACACTTTCAGTTGGCTTGCCCTGAAGTTTTAACACACATATGAGAGTAATCTCGGGAGTAAAATGCTATTCTATTTGCAATCCAATGCTTCTATTGCACATAAAATCTAAGCATGCATCCTGCGAAATTACCGAATTCAGAAAAAAAACCAATGTCAAAACCAAGAGCATTATGTGCCATTTCCAAGGCATTACACACAACAAAAAGAGTGTTAAGTTTTATGAACTTAACTTGTGGAGTATTCCTTAGAGATATGACGGTAGAAACCACTGTAACTACAAAAAAAAGTTGATATATTCATTCTTATATTCAGAGAATCAAATCGTTTCCTGAATTTATATTCCAAGATCGCTTTCTTTTTATGTAAAGAAAGTGTTGCGCTAAGGCTGAACAACTAAACTAAACAAACTCAATAAAAATACACAATAAAGTGCACTAAATATATAAGTAATGACAGTCCTTGAAGAACCCTAGGTACTTAAAAACCTCAGATGAAAAGGATAACAAAACAGTCTTGGTGAATAAAAAAAGGCTCTTAACCTCCCTGGCGGTATGATTATTTCCGATTTTTGGTGCTGAAAGCGGTAATATTTTTTTGCATGGAAATATGTAGTTTTTTATTGTAGGCTGTAATTTTTAGGAATAACTCACTGAAATCTGTCCGAACAAGAGTCTAGAAAACATCCCGGGTATGATAAAACTTGAAACACAAAATCATAAATTATAATGTAATAAATAATCATAAAAAATAATAATATAATAATATATTTAATTCAATAATATAATCAAACCAAAAACACTGAAATTTGAAATACAGAGGCAAATGCGCACATCGCTGAGCAAAGTTGCAAAATCATTTTCAGTTTCTGATTACGTATTTCCCCACAAATCATTATCACTCAATTCTGCAAGTGGTTCTGATTTACTATCGCTGTTCTCTAGCTGATCTACAACCGCTTTTGACATAAAGGGACGCTTTTTGGACGCCATGGACTTTTCTAAGTTTCCAGGCAGAAAGAACAGTCAAAATGTAGGCAGGGCGCAAAGCAGTAGGGACAAAATATATGTGAAATGCATTGAAACAGCAATGTTTTACTATATATAATAATAATAATTTTTTTAAAAATTACATTTTTTAAAAATTTCAAATTTGCCCACGACATCACAGGGACCGGAACACGGAAGCCGGATGCCGGCATCGGCCGGAGGAGATGGCCGGGGACGTTGCAGGGGACACATCGCGGGAGCGAAGGACAAGGTAAGTGCTGCAGGGACTCCCTGAGCAACGCCGTATGGTAAGCCCGAGTGTAGCTCGGGGTTACCGCTCTTGGTACTGAAATTTTACCCCGAGCTACACTTGGGAATACCACCAAGGAGGTTAAATGTGCAAAAAGATGAAAATTCTTCTTCATTCCAATCAAAAATCACCAACATGAGTAGCCACCACCATATAGAGCAAATTGAAGGCTTACCAGATCCCCAAACCTCTTAATTACAAGAGGTCGGGATAAGCTTGATATGAGTATAGCTCCGTCAGACAGATGTTTTATAATGGGACCCACTGCTCCGCTCTGGTGTACTCAACCATTCTGGAATTAATATCAATGTTGGCTCATAAAAGATCATAATAAAGAGGTGCCTTTCATAATGCATTAACTCCAATTACTTTGTTAGGACAAAACAAAATTGCACTTACAACAGAGCTGAAGTACAGTCATCAATCGTTATACATAGGTGCACCAAGCTGGCGGACAACGCGATGACGTCAGAAGGGAGGCTCCCTTGCAAAGTGAACAACCTATATGCCTTTGGCGAATCAACACTGTTTAGAAGTAACATAGAAAGATACAAAGTAACTTTGTTACTTTTGTTTCTACTCTGTTTCAATCATCAGCACATCAAAGGGCTGAGCTTCAAATTACAGGTGATGTCAGTTAAGGAAACCTGACAAGTAAAAAAAAAAGTTTTTAGGTTTTTTTTATTAAATTTGTCCCGATTTAACTCCTTATTAACTTTAGTTTACCCTAATGAGCCCTAATTACTTCCCCCCTTCTCCTTCAAATAATTTTTACCTACTGATTGTTTATTTCTATTTAACCATTCAACATGTTAAAAGTACATAATCTATCTTGCATGTCAAATCCAAAACCACAGCCGCTTCCGCAAGCTCACAGTGCTGGAGGAAATGTATACGCGGTCCACCACCAAGCTGATATCACTTTCCTTGGCCTTTTTCCACGTGATCAGTTGTGCCCAATGACACAGTAGTTCACAATGTAAACACAGTTGTCAGTTATCAGCAGCACTTTCCTCAAGCTGTCACAGCGTGAGGAAAGTACTGAAATAACCAGCAAATGACACAGAGGACATCTCCACCGATCATCAGGGCACTGATGATCAGTGCCCATCAGTGCTGCCCACCAGTGCCCAGCAGTGCTGCCCAGCAGTGCCACCCACCAGTGCCACCCATCAGTGCTGACCAGCAGTGCTGTCAGTCAGTGCTGCCAGTCAGTGCCACCCATCAGTGTCGCCCATCAGTGTCACCTATCAGTACCCATCAGTGTCACCTATCAGTACCCATCATTGCTGCATATCAGTGCAGCATCATCAGTCTCCTCATCAATGCCCACCAATACCTCATCAGTGCATAATCTATCAGTGCCCATCAGTGTCACCTATCAATGCCCATCATTGCTGCATATCAGTGCAGCATCATCAGTGCCTCCTAATCAATGCCCACCAATACCTCATCAGTGCAGCCTATCAGTGCCCATCAGTGCTGCCTATCCGTGCCACCTCATCAGTGCATATCAGTGCTGCCTATCAGTGCAGCCTCATCAATGCACATCAGTGAAGGAGAAAAATTAAGTGTTTGCAAAGCTTTATAAAAGAAACAAAGAAAAACTTTTTTTTTCAAACTTTTTGCTCTTTTTTGTTTATAGCGCAAAAAAAATAAAACACCCAGCAGTGATTAAATACCACCAAAAGAAAGCTCTATGTGTGTGAAAAGAATTATAAATATTTCATATGGGTACAGTGTTGCAAGGCCATGCAATTGTCATTTAAAGTGTGACAGCACTGAAATCTGAAATTGGCCTTGGCAGGAAGGGGGTAAAAGTGCCCGGTAGGCAAGTGATTAAACTTACTATAACTTAAATATTTTAATTTAACTTGAAAATATGTAAAAACATGCAAATAAATCAGATAATAATATACCAAAAGGTACAATGTCAATATAGTCCCAAAATAATGTGAATGCATCACATTACTTTGGGACTCATTATTTAGGACAATAAATGTACTGTGGACGGGTGGCCCATGCAGGCAAAGCACTGGTACATCGCTGCCTGCTTCCGGGTTTAGGGTCCCCCTACCAACACCCGCCTTGATTGTACACAGTGGAAGTTTTTAAGGGAGTCCCGGCCAATGATCCATGGCCAGGACCTGCTGAACGGCTGTGTCCAATCACAGCCCAATACCCTGTTTTAACAACTAATAAGAAACAAAGAGATCTGTTAGTAAAAGCAGCACATAATACACACATTACACAATGTTAGGCATACATTTAACCCCTTGATTGCCCTAAATGTTAACCCCTTCCCAGCCAGTGTCATTAGTATAGTGACAGTGATAGTATTAGTGTCACTGGTGATGTCAGTGGCAGTTAGTTAGTCCCCCCCCCAGCATCAGTTAGTGTCAAATTGCCAGCCACAATATCGCAATCCCATTAAAAGTCACTGTTCATCACCATTAGTAGTATAAAAAAATTATATACAGTTGTGTTCAAAATAATAGCAGTGTGTTGAAAAAAGTGAATAAAGCTGAAAATCCTTCTAATAGCTTTTATTTCCATCCACACAAATGCATTGGGAACACGACACATTCTATTCCAAATCAAAACATGAAGAAAAATATATCACATTTGTGTTGTTCCTCTAAAAAAATTGAAGAAAAGTGAATATTAGACTGTTCAAAAAAATCGCAGTGTTTGTATTCTTCTTTACAAACTCAAACATTCATTATATAAACTGAAAAATGTTTGAAGATTTTGCTTTCCTTTGAATGACTTCATGAATATTTGGTTGTAGTCGCACTGTTTCTGAGAACTGCTGTACATCTGTGTTGCATGGAGTCACCCAACTTCTGGCCCCTGTGATCAGGTATTCCAGCCCAGGATGATTGGACTACATTCCACAGTTCTTCTCTATTTCTTGGTTTTGCCTCAGAAACTGCATTTTTGATGTCACCCCACAAGTTTTCTATTGGATTAAGATCCGGGGATTGGGCTGGCCCCTCCATAATGTCAATCTTGTTGGTCTGGAACCAAGATGGTGCACGTTTACTGGTGTGTTTGGGGTCATTGTCTTGTTGGAACACCCATTTCAAGGGCATTTCCTCTTCAGCATAAGGCAGCAAGACCTCTTCAAGTATTCTGATGTATTCAAACTGATCCATGATCCCTGGTATGCGATAAATAGGCCCAACACCGTAGTATGAGAAACATCCCCATATCATGATGCTTGGACCACCATGCTTCACTGTCTTCACAGTGTACTGTGGCTTGAATTCAGTGTTTGGGGGTCGTCTGACAAACTGTCTCCGGCCACTAGACCCAAAAAGAACAATCTTACTTTCATCAGTCCACAAAATGTTGCGCCATTTCTCTTTAGGCCAGTCAATGTGCTCTTTGGCAAATTGTAACCTCTTCAGCACATGTCTTTTTTCCAACAGTGGGACTTTGCGGGGGCTTCTTGCAGATAGCTTGGCTTCACATAGGCGTCTTCTAATTGTAACAGTACTCACAGGGAACTTTACACCTTCTTTGATCTTCCTGGAGCTGATTGTTGGCTGAGTCCTTGTCATTTTGGCTATTCTTCTATCCATTCGAATGGTAGTTTTTTGCTTTCTTCCACGTCTTTCAGGTTTTGGTTGCCATTTTAAAGCATTTGTGATCATTTTAGCTGAGCAGCCTAACATTTTCTGCACTTCTTTATATGTTTTCCCCTCTCCAATCAACTTTTTAATCAAGGTACGCTGTTCTTCTGAACAATGTCTGGAACGACCCAGTTTCCTCAGAATTTCAGAGAGAAATGCACTGTAACCAGCAGGTACAACATTTGCTGCCTTCCTTCCTTAAATAAGGGCAATAATTGCCACCTGTTTTTCAAAGAATGAATGACCTCACTAATAGAACTCCACACTGCTATTATTTTGAACGTGCCCCTTTCAATTAGTGATTCAATTAGACAGAATCAGCAGCATGCATGTCATGACTGTTGGGTCTGTTGGATTTCTATTACTCTACTACACCTGCTAGGAAATTATTTGCCATGTAGAAATATCATTTCTACCAAAAACAGTGATTGATCCGGTTAGTGATGTCTGACTGCTATCATTTTGAACACAACTGTATATGTACTATAGTTTGTAGGCGCTATAACTTTCATGCAAACCAGTCAATATACACCTATTGGGATTTTTTTTTTTTTACCAAAGACATGTAGCAGCATACATTTTGGCCAAAATGTATGAAGGAATTTCATTTTTTCATTTTTTTTATTGGGTATGTTTCATCACAGAAATAAAAAGTATTTTTTTTCCACCTTCCTTGTCTTTTTTTTTTTATATTGCAAAAAATAAAAAACCCAGTGATTATCTAATCTCACCAAACAAAAGCTCTATTTGTGTGAAAAAATGATATAAAATTAATTTGGGTACAGTGTTGCATGATGGTCATGAAGGGGGTAAAACCTTCTGGAGCTGAAGTGGATATTATTATTTGATTTCTTTGCACATGTGTTTACCTATATGTTTTTTGAGTGAAATGAACAGGGCCGCCATAAGGTGGGGAAAGCCAATACACGCATAGGGGGCCTTGGTGTCAGGTGGGGCCCGGGTGTCCTGAGGAAACCAGCCACAGGGCAGGGCCAGGAGGAACGTGGCTGCCTTGTCTTTCTCCACACATTCATTCACAACAGAATAGTCAGCAGCTGCTGCTGCTCTTTGTCACTTTGCTCACATCAGGGTTTTTATTGCCACCTCTGGCTACTTCCTGCCTGTGCACCCCTTGTGTGTGCTGCCAGTATTGGACCTCCATTACAACTAAGGGCAAAGAGTAGTACAAGTGAGGGAAGGGGGCTGTCTGTGTACAGGGGGGTGGAGCTTTGTGTGTGTTTACAGGTGTGTGTGTGAAGGGGGCTGACATATATAAGGTGTGGGAGAACTGAGTGTTTATATGTGTGTGTGGGGGGTGCTCAGTGTGTGGAGGGGGGTGCTGAGTGTGTACCGGTGTGGGGGGGAGCCTAGCGAGTACAGGTGTGAGGGGGGCTGAGTGCATACAGGTGTGTGAAGGATGAATGTGTGGGAAGGCTGCCTGCAGGACTGCTCAGTGCTCACTGTGGACTGGTCTAGAGACAAGTTATTAGACATCACAATGGTAAATTGAGTTACAATATTGCTGGATGTGGGCCTGTGCTGTTACTGTCTCTTTGTTTGATTGGGCTGTCTTTTTGCTGAATTGGGTTGTCTCTTTGCTATATGGGGAGTCTCTTTGCTATATGGGAATGTCTCTTTGCTGGATTGGGCTGTCTCTTTGCTATATGGGGATGTCTCTTTTTTTAATATATAGGGGTGTCTTTTTACTGGATGGGGATGTCTCTTTGCTGGATTAGGATGTCTCTTTGCTGAATATATGGGGATGTCTCTGCTGTATTGGACCATCTCTTTGCTGGATTGGTATGTCTCCTTGCTGAATATATGGGGCTGCCTCTTTACTGAATATATGGGGATGTCTCTGTGCTGGATCTGGAGGTCTTTTTGCTGAATATATTAGATTTTTTTTTACTTTGGAGTTTTTTCTTTTCTTAGATCTGCTAAGGCAAGATAAATGGGGGGGGGGGGGGGGCGGCATTAAAATGGTAGTACATTTAGTGTTAGTGTAGGGTCCTGCTCAAAACAGTCTACCTTGTTTTGGTGGAAAGCTTCATATTTTTTGGACAAAATACAAATCCTTACTGTTTTGAAAGCACTGATGGCTTAAAATTACAATTGTAAGTGTTAAAATGAAAGTGGGTGCACTTAGGGCATTTGGGTTATATTAAGTTTAAAGTGACAGCACAATACATTCTTTATCTGTTTTTGAATATATTTTGTGTTTAAATATGTCTATTTATCTCTATTAGGTATTTTGGCACTTTTAAGTGTTTAACATTTATAAATCAGCTCAGTAGATTGTTTTCAAAAGAGCCAGAGGCATTCCTAAATGAACAAAGCATAACTGGATGTTAACAGTTACAGTATAGGTAATAACACCAAGGATTTTTGATTCAGAGAATATCCAATTGCCTCATGATGGATCAGGAAGGATTTTAATTTTTTTCCCTGGTGGAGCAAATTGGATCATGCTTTATAGGGGTTTTTGTTGTCTTCCTCTGGATCAACTGTGAGTATAGGATTCTGTACAGTATATGGAGGTTTGCTATTTATTTATTTTCTGTTTATTTTTTCCTATTGGTTGAACTAGATGGATCGGTGTAACCATGCATACAGTATTACAGTGCTTTGAAAAATAATCATACCCCTTGAAATTTTCCACATTTTGTCATGTTACAACCAAAAATGTAAATGTATTGTATTGGGATTTTATGTGATAAAGCAACACAAAGTGGCACATTATTGTGAAGTGGAAGGAAAATGATAAATGGTTTTCAACATTTTTTACAAATAAATATCTGTAAGAAATGCTAGCATTTTTAAAAAATTCACATATACTTTCTTTAGTAACTTAATTATCACAAATATAGCATGCAACATTCAGGCTGGTGCAAACCACCATGGCCAGCAAACATGGGAAAATTTACCAAGCTAGAAATCAGTAATCAATATAATCTTCTGGTCCTGTCAACAGTAGGTCACCTGCCAGTATGAGACCTTAGAAGAGCAAAATATGGCTTTAGCCCCTTTTCACTGTATCAAAGCAAATGTAGCTGCACCATATAGGCTTTTTATATATTTGAGATGCAAACTGAAAGTGAAGGGGAGTTACAGGTTGAGGAACGTACAAGAGATTACAGCTTTCCAAACTAAGGATGTGTTTATTATATTGTTTCTAATTCTTGTGATAGCATCCAAAAAGTTAAAGGACATCTCTCTAGTGAGAGAAAAATAGAGGTTGACATTGATGACCTCTCCTTAAAAAAAATGCTTGTTAAAAGATCATCTCTGCTGAGAGAAAAATAGAAACTGACAGTGATGACCTCTCCTTATAAAAATGCTAGTTACCTAGCTGTCATGCTGATCCAATTTATTCATCATTTTGAGTCACTAGGGATCAGATATGGGTTTGGGTCAAATATGAGTTCATGCGCAGCTAGCAACCAATTACCAATCCTGCACTTCATTGAACTACTGTCAGGTGACTTAGAAGAGCTTATAATGGGGGTTGCCAGCCGTGTTCCTATAAAAGCCAGGGTTCCCAGAAGCTTTTTGCCAGTGTATTTTGGGGAGATCTTGAGTAGATAGGGAGAGCTGACAGAATGTTAGCAGGGAGAGATAGTTTCTGTTGTGCAGTGCTAGATACAGTACCATACAAAGTGAATCGCAGTGTGGTGAATTGTGGTGTGTAAAATTCCCACCCCTGTGTACACTGTGCTGTATTGTGCTAGATTACTGAGAATTGCAGTGTGGTGGGTTACATAC
This sequence comes from Staurois parvus, assembly GCF_062004578.1. NCBI lineage: Eukaryota > Metazoa > Chordata > Amphibia > Anura > Ranidae > Staurois > Staurois parvus. The sequence continues at coordinate 2,251,658 of NW_028317873.1, read as the reverse complement.
TGTATTATTGTGTATCCCCCTCTATTTTCACAGTGCATACACCAAATAGACCTTTTAGCACTACATTTCTACTACCTTTTACCTTTTTATTGTCAACAAAAAACTTTTTTACTTTTGGGTAGGTTACAAAAACATTAAAAAGTTGTGTTTTAGGACTCGAGTCAATGTTTACATTTTATTTTTTTAGGGAGGTATATTATATCTTACTGTAGTGTTGCTTGGAACTTTTTTTGTTATTTTGAGGGTCAGCGGTATGATCTTCTTTTGGGCACAGGCAAAGCTACCCTTTGTTTGCAGCACATCACCACATAGCAGTGCAGTACAATTTAGTACACAAAATCATTACTGCTGACCTACCACCATTATTAACTCCTGCCACCACTGCTGGTCTATCATAATTACTAGCTCTGCGACCTCTGCTGGCCTGCCACCATATCCAGTTCCTGTGACCACCCCTGCTGCATTCCGGTGCTCCAGCAATGTAAAGGGGTCAAACACAATGTTACCACAGCTATTTACTAAACCTGGAGAATGCAAAATCAGGCTCATGTATGCATAGAAACCAATCAGCTTCTAACCTCAGCTTGGTCAATAAAGCTTTGGCAATAAAACCTTGAAGTTGATTGGTTTCTATGTAGAAATGTACACTCTAATACAGGGGCGGACTGACAACTCATGGGGCCCCCAGGCAACAGGGGATCATGGGGCCCCTGTGTCCTTGCCCAAACTCAAAAAAGCCTATGAAAAAGGTACCAGAGGCATCTCATGGGGCCCCCTACTGACCCTGGGCCCTCGGGCAGTGCCTGAGTTTCCAAATGGTCAGTCTGCCCCTGCTCTAATAGTACACTCGAATCATGATTTCTTGATAAAAACCTGCCTTGTATCTTCTTGTAAAAATGTTGCTTAATAAAATTGCTTACCTACTGTGTATAGAGTATGTACAATAGTTCTGTTTTGTTCTGCAAAATACTACACTCTATTTTTAGTACAATATTTCTGGATTTTTTCTTTGAAATAATGCACTCTAATTTTGATGGCTTGTTTATCAACCTGCCTGTTGTCACCCTGGAAAACTGCGATCTAGTAAAAGTTGCTTATGTATTGTTTTTTTCTTTGAAATAATACATTCTAATTTTGATTTCATGATTATAAAAACTGTTTTTGTAATCCTCAGCTCAAGCTTACAGTTACTCACTCTTCCAGGGTTTTTTCCTCCCACAAATAAATTAGCAATGCTCTGGAGCTACACAATACTTCCAAAGAATAAAATCAACTATTGATCAATTCAATCAATTATTGTTCAGCACAACCACAGTAATTAAACCACAATCCTCCCTCTAACATGTTTCACCCTCTACTGGCGCTTAAAGAATAACTTCACTTATTTTGAGAAAAAAAAAAAACATACCCCTTGGGTGATCACTGCATGTTACAAGATTTTTAGCAAACTTAGTAACAGATTCCTATATTTTGTTGATCTGAAGAAAAAGCTGATTGCTTATGTCAATATGCACAGCTGATGCTCTTGCTCGGGTTTTAATAAGGAAAATTGCAGTGTCTGAATCATTTTAGGCACGATTAACCTTTTGGGAGTAGCTCACCAAAAATGAAATGTTTGCTTTAGAGTATGTCTAAGATCTGACTTGTATCTTAGTGCAGACTTCTGGGAAAATCAGTCAGTCAATCACACAAGCAAAAAATGACATTTCTGGAGGTTGTTCTTATTAAAAAGAGAAAATTACAGCACTGCAAATTGAAAAGGAAAGGTAATATTTATTAAAATACAACAACTGGCATGTGTAGAATTTATATATGATATTTTTTTCTATTTGCAATTTTTTTTCCCACGAAAGTGTAGTTACCCTTTAATCATAGTGTAAAAGGCAAAAGGGAGGAAAGGGGAAGAAAATAAAACATTTATGCATTCCATGTTAATATCATTAATTATCATGCTTAGAGGTATATTAACCCCTTACTAATACCATTAATATTAATCAAATCTTTTTTTCAACCCTTTTAATTCTTTGTACATTATTATTATGATTCCTTGATTACAAACCTGCCTTTTGTCTCCTGGTGAAACTGCACCCTAGTAAAACTGCTTACATACTGTACATGGAGTCAGTACAATATTTCTTGGAATAATAGAAAGAAGTAGTGCCTGATGTCCAAAAGAATGCCCTTTTGATGGTAGATTAAGAGGCATTTATTGAGAGTAATGACAAGTACATCAAGCCAGCATGTTTTGGGAGAAAAAACTCTCCCTTCTTCATGGCTGTTGCTGCACAATAGTAAATGGGAAAAATTCCCACGCAGGTTATATATCTTCCAGGTGTTGGAGGAAAAACTGACTGCTGTCAATCCAGGAGCAGCAAAACTAAACCCTAAGAGGGTTTACTGCCAGTATCCACCATTGGGCACAACTGACTGGAGGGACATCTCTCTAACCACCCACCTACAACCAGTGACTGATCCAGTCAGTCCAGCGCAGTCTTCAACACAAACAAAATACCATATTTCTGGCCTTTTTCTGTGAATTAAGTATGATTCCTAACTGTACTCTAAGTATGATTTTGTGCTTATAAACGTGTCTATTGTAAAAGCTGCTTACACATTATGCATGCAGTCAGCACACTATTGTTTGTTTTCTTGTTTGGACTTTGATTTCTTGATTGTACATCTGGCTCTGTGTTCTTGTGAAACTGTGGTTGCTTACATAGCATGTATGGCGTCAGTGCAATATTTCTGGCTTTTGGTTCAGAAATTATACACCACAGTTTTATTACATGATAAAACTTGCCTTGTTTTTTTACCCTAAATTGTGGCCTAATAAAACTGTTTACATAATGTAGTTGCCTCTAATAAAAAAATACTCTAATTTTAATTTCTTCCTCTACCATAGCCGCCCAGTAAGACTGCTTACATATGCTTACAGTTGCAAGAAAAAGTATGTGAACCCCTTGGGATTACGTGGAGTTTTGCATGAATTGGGCATAAATTGTGCTCTGAATGTCATCTAAGTCACAACAATAGAAGAACACAGTCTGCTGAACATAATACTACACAAACATTAGATGTTGCCATGGTTTAATTGCACATAACATGTAAACATTCACAGTGCAGGGAGGAAAAAGTATGTGAACCTTTGGACTTAATAACTGGTTGACCCTCCTTTGGCAGCAATAACCTCAACCAAACGTTTCCTGTAGTTGCAGATCAGACCTGCACAATGATCTGGAGTCATTTTGGACCACTCCTTTTCACAAAACTGTTTCAGTGTAGCAATATTCTGGGGATGTCTGGTGTGAATCGCTCTCTTAAGGTCATGCCACAGCATTTCAATGGGGTTGAGGTCAGGACTCTGACTGGGCCACTCCAGAAGGCGTATTCTGTGCTGTTGCAGCCATTGTTTTGTTGAATTACTTGTATGCTTTGGGTCATTGTCCTGTTGCATCACCCATCCTCTGCGGAGCTTCAGTTGGCGGACAGATGGTCGTACGTTTTCCTGCAAAATGTCTTGATAAACTCTGGAATTCATTTTCCCATCAATGACAACAATCCGTCCAGGCCCTGAGGCAGCAAAGCAGCCCCAAACCATGATGCTCCCTCCACCATGTTTTACAGTGGGGATGAGGTTTTGATGTTGGTGTGCTGTGCCTTTTTTTCTCCACACATAGTGTTGTGTGTTCTTCCCAAACAACTCAATCTTGGATTCATCTATCCACAGTATAATTTGCCAGTAGTGCTGTGGAACATCCAGGTGCTCTTTTGCAAACTTCAAAGGTGCTGCAATATTGTTTTTGGACAGCAATGGCTTCCTCCGTGGTGTCCTCCCATGTACTCCATTCTTGTTTAATGTTTTCCTTATTGTAGATGTGTCAACAAAAATGTTAGCATGTGCCAGAGATTTCTGTAGGTCTTTAGCTGACACTCTGGGATTCTTCTTTACCTCATGCAGCATTCTGCGCTGTGCTCTTGCAGTCATTTTTACAGGACGACCACGCCTAGGGAGAGTAGCAACAGTGCTAAACTTTCTCCATTTGTAGACAGTCTGTCTTACCGTGGACACATGAACATCAAGGCTTTTGGAGATACTTTTGTAACCCTTTCCAGCTTCATGCAAGTCAACAATTCTTGATCGTAGGTCTTCTGAGAGCTCTTTTCTGCGAGGCATGGTTCACATCAGACAGTGCTTCTTGAAACCAGTAAACCCAAAACAGGTGTGTGTTTTTTAAGGGCAGGACAGCTGTCAGCAACACATCCAATATCATCACACTGATTGAAGTCAAGGTTGGCTCACTCCTGGCTCCAATTAGCTCTGGGAGAAGTCATTAAGCTAGGGCCTCACATACTTTTTCCTCCCTGCACTGTGAATGTTTACATGTTATGTGCAATTAAACCATGGCAACATCTAATGTTTGTGTAGTATTATGTTCAGCAGACTGTGTTCTTCTATTGTTGTGACTTAGATGACATTCAGAGCACATTTTATGCCCGAATCATGCAAAACTCCACGTAATCCCAAGGGGTTCACATACTTTTTCTTGCAACTGTATATGCCAGTCATTGAACAATATGTGAAGCTATTGTCTCTGAAATATAGCGCTCCTATTTCAGGATATAAACTGCCTCATCTCTGTACAGCAGTGTTGTAGTTTTTAAGTTTTGTTGTGAAAAAGCTATGCTATCAAACTATTTTGCCACTGGCCAAATGATACGAAAGTTAAGAGTTTTAGCTTTTTTCTTTAAGAGTGAACTTTGCTATAGCTTTTAGATCTGTTATGGCTGCTACTTCTACCGAATAATCTTAATGGTGTGGAGCTATGAGTACAAAAACAGTAAGTAAACGGAATATTTGGCAGTTGGTGTTCACTGAATCACTCTGGATGTGACTTAATTTTACACATGAATATAGACTAAAAGCCGTTTCTAGCCAACTTTATACTGACGCACTCAGGCCTCATAAACCAAGAAAATTCATATTAGAAGGTATACATTTCATTTTAGCTTACATTCTGAGAACAACATTAACCAGAGACTCTGAAATAATATACCAAAACAAAAGTCCACATCCTAAATAGGGATAACTTTTATTTCAAGACTCTAAGTAAAAAAACACAAGAACAAAACTACAATTTCATCACTCAACACAACACTGAATATAGAAAATCAAGAAAGTTCTTAAAATGCACTGGCACATTATTTTACAGGATCCTTACCTGAAAGCAGAATTACCAAAGACATCAAGATACATTTTCGACAGCCTAAAACAATAAACAAAATTCCAGCTCCCTGTAGATCTCCTAGATTGTAAGCATGAAAGAGTAGGGCCCTCTAACCCCTCGTGTGCTGTTTGTAGTTGCTGTACTGTTTCATGTATTGTCCCCCCTATATTGTACAGCGCTGAGCAAACCCTTTGACGCTATATAAACTCGATGTAATAATAATTAAAAACTAAGAAAACAAGCAAAAAAAAAAAAAACCTCACACCATATCTCTTTTTCAACACTGACAACTCTGTAGAAGGAAGCTGCAAAGTTACCATCCTAGATGCCAGCCTTAAAATTAACAATACAACAAAAGAGCTTGCCTACATTAACAAGTGCTATAATCTCTTACCCAATCCTTTCTCACTTGTTATATTGAATATGTCATCTATTTTCTGGACTGTCCATTTGATCTACCATATGTACAGTGATGCACCAAAAAGCTTAAAGACAGGACTAGTCAGCACAGATGGAACATCAAACATTTTTTAATGAAATATTGGATTTCTAAACATAATGCATTATTCCATAATAAACTGGACACGTCCTTGAGGGTCACATCTATAGAAAAAGAAACTAATTTGGAGCAATATGGCCAGTATAATAGACTTATAATAGACTTAAATCAAGAGAATAATGCTGGATTTTTTATCCCAATTGACAAATAAAGTCACAGAGGATTAATTTCTCTCTTAAATTTATCTCCAGCTCCAAATAATCGGAGATCTCATGATGATTTTTATGGCCCTCATCACCAGCTTTAGGCCATATTTAAAGTCCCCTCACGCAGGCAGAAATTTAGGCAAACCCTGGGACAAAGGACCTGCGCACAGTAGTGGAGTGACAGAAGCCTGGCCATAGAAGGCCATATCCAACGTCAGGTCCAGGTACTCCAATTGGTGATCTAGTTTCAGCAGCAACTTATCAGGAGATGATCCAGGTAACCAACAAAATTCTATGGGAGCAGAGCTAGGACTGAGGCTGACGCCCTAGTGAAAACCTGGGGGGTATGGACAGGCCAGATAGAAGGGAAACAAATAAGTAATGCTGAATTCCCCAGCAAATCACAAATAGTGTTGTTGGAGAAGATGGAGTAATGCAAATATGTGAATCAGCATCCCAGATATACAGTTGTGTTCAAAATAATAGCAGTCAGACATCACTAACTGGATCAATCACTGTTTTTGGTAGAAATTATATTTCTACATGGCAAATAATTTACTAGCAGGTGTAGTAGAGTAATAGAAATCCAACAGACCCAACAGTCATGACATGCATGCTGCTGATTCTGTGTAATTGAATCACTAATTGAAATGGCATGTTTAAAATAATAGCAGTGTGGAGTTCTATTAGTGAGGTCATTCATTCTTTGAAAAACAGGTGGCAATTATTGCCCTTATTTAAGGAAGGAAGGCAGCAAATGTTGTACATGCTGGTTACAGTGCATTTCTCTCCGAAATTCTGAGGAAAATGGGTTGTTCCAGACATTGTTCAGAAGAACAGCGTACCTTGATTAAAAAGTTGATTGGAGAGGGGAAAACATATAAAGAAGTGCAGAAAATGATAGGCTGCTCAGCTAAAATGATCGCAAATGCTTTAAAATGGCAATCAAAACCTGAAAGACGTGGAAGAAAGCGAAAAACTACCATTCGAATGGATAGAAGAATAGCCAAAATGGCAAGGACTCAGCCAACAATCAGCTCCAGGAAGATCAAAGAAGGTCTAAAGTTCCCTGTGAGGACTGTTACAATTAGAAGACGCCTATGTGAAGCCAAGCTATCTGCAAGAAGCCCCCGCAAAGTCCCACTGTTGGAAAAAAGACATGTGCTGAAGAGGTTACAATCTGCCAAAGAGCACATTGACTGGCCTAAAGAGAAATGGCGCAACATTTTGTGGACTGATGAAAGTAAGATTGTTCTTTTTGGGTCTAGTGGCCGGAGACAGTTTGTCAGACGACCCCCAAACACTAAATTCAAGCCACAGTACACTGTGAAGACAGTGAAGCATGGTTGCGCAAGCATCATGATATGGGGATGTTTCTCATACTATGGTGTTGGGCCTATTTATCGCATACCAGGGATCATGGATCAGTTTGAATACATCAGAATACTTGAAGAGGTCATGCTGCCTTATGCTGAAGAGGAAATGCCCTTGAAATCGGTGGTCCAACAAGACAACGACCCCAAACACACCAGTAAACGTGCAACATTTTGGTTCCAGACCAACAAGATTGACGTTATGGAGTGGCCAGCCCAATCCCCGGATCTTAATCCAATAGAAAACTTGTGGGGTGACATCAAAAATGCAGTTTCTGAGGCAAAACCAAGAAATAGAGAAGAACTGTGGAATGTAGTCCAATCATCCTGGGCTGGAATACCTGATCACAGGGGCCAGAAGTTGGGTGACTCCATGCAACACAGATGTACAGCAGTTCTCAGAAACAGTGCGACTACAACCAAATATTCATGAAGTCATTCAAAGGAAAGCAAAATCTTCAAACATTTTTCAGTTTATATAGTGAATGTTTGAGTTTGTAAAGAAGAATACAAACACTGCTATTTTTTTGAACAGTCTAATATTCACTTTTCTTCAATTTTTTAGAGGAACAACAAAAATTTGATATATTTTTCTTCATGTTTTGATTTGGAATAGAATGTGTAGTGTTCCTAATGCATTTGTGTGTATGGAAATAAAAGCTATTTGAAGGATTTTGAGCTTTATTCACTTTTTTCAACACACTGCTATTATTTTGAACACAACTGTACATTGAGGCCAAAAAAAGAGAAGCAATGACCATTCATGTGGAAATTTTGATCAACAAATTGAGAGTTTTTAGATCCAGAATGGATCCAATACCTCCATTTGGCTTGGGATCTGTGCGCAGGTTGGAGTAGGAACCCTGAGAGAATCCATTTTGAAAAGGGCTTAGAGTCAGTCTTAGCTGGTTTAGAAGTCAACATCTTCCAACAAAAGTGTGTTCTAGACTTAGATTTGGAGTTGGAGGCCTGAGAGAGATGTACAGAACTTTTCCTAGTAGCACGAGTAGCACAGGCTTTTCTGGGAGAGAAGAGTACTCTTACCCCCAGCACTCTCCTAAATGTGCTTGTCCAAGGATGGAATAAACAGATGTTCCCAAAAGCAGTTATTCAAGCTGCTTCTTGTGAGGGAGTTCTGCTGACAAGCATTTGATCCAAAAGATCAGTATAGTAGCAAAAGGCCACAGGTAAACGTTCTAGGTGATGGTGAACAGGGGATCTATTAAGAAGGAGCTAGGGCCTCGAGCCATGTAAGTAAGTAGTACAGATAGCAAGGGTCTAACAGACAGGCATGGAGGCAACTGTTGATTGCACAGCAGGGCTTATCATGGAAAAGGGCCAAAAGAGGACCTCTAACCTTTTGTCCATTGTCTTCTTGAACATAGGATTATCCTTTACAGGGACTGTTAATGTCTTGTTAAGACAAGAGGTGACTGGGTCCACCACAAAGACCATCAATTTCTGCAGGGAACCCTCCTCAATAGGATATAGCTGAGCAAGACATTTTGGAAGAGCAAAGAGATTTCAGGGTGAAGCCAGTCACCATAGAAGACAAGCTGTCAGGGCAAGTGGACTGAGAATGGTTTTAGCAGGTTTGACTGCTATCCTATGTTTTAGCATAGATGAGCAAAATGGCTCTACAATGTTAGAGAAGCTCTTTATTATACAGGTAGGTGCTGTGCATATTACATACTGCATAAATCTAAGGTAGAAATGCCAATAATATTTCCTTGGGGACTATGTTTACCTTCTAACATTCTGAAGTGTTTTCCACAACAAGGACTTTAGTTTCATCTGTGTGCTCAGTGCTACATTTATGCATCAGGCTGCACTAGGCCTTCCAGAACAATGATACCCTATTGTATGAGCTTCCCCCCTTTTTGCGACTGTTTATATGATTACTTTAGCAAATACCACTATGAGAATTCACTACTGATGCAAGACTACTTTTCAACTTACAAAAGACCAAAGGAAAAAGAAGAAAGATGATTTCACTTTTCCAGTACTATAAGGAACCTTTTGGCTGCTCGCTCATGCCTTCCACCCTTTTTACTCCCACCCTTTTTACTCCCACAATTCACTTACAGACCTCCTATGCAAATTATACCCTCATGGACAAATCAAAATCATATGACTGGTAATAATAACTGGATATGAAGTTGCACATTTGAAAAATGTATATGGAGTGAAACAACGGATGCGTCTGGGGTAGGTGAATGAATGCTAACACGTTCTCAGGTCAATTTGATAATCAGAATTTTTTTCCAAACAGAAAGAAAGAGAGATGATAATGCACAGAAAGAAAAGTCTTCAATCATCTATATCACTTTTGTTATATGTTTACATCTAAATGTCAATGAATGTCACTATATTTGTAAGAATGTTTTACACTTAAATGTCAATCTTACCTAACATTGTCATGTCTTTGAATGTAAATTTTATGGAAAATTCTCTCAGGTGGCTTCAGAAAATCTTCTTTCATTTCCATGGCAACATTTCTAGGTAAAAGGCTCATTAAAAGACGTTCCTAAAAAAAAAAAAGAATAAAAAAGTTAATGTTTTTGATTTTTATTTGATAAACTAAATGATATAAACAAAGACATTAATAATTGAAGTATTATCAATATTAGGAACATCTCACACAAAAGTACTATTTTATCATGAATACTATTACTTCATATGACAACTCCATTCATTATGTGGTTGATTTACGAAAGCAGTATAGGCTGTTCAGTTAGCAAACTGAATTCCCCCTTTTGCAAGGCAATTTTCTCTAAGCTTTGTGAATGTGGTCAAAATTCCTGTCAAAGAATACCCAATCATGTTTAGGGGGAATTAAAAAAAAGAATTTTTCTTTGCAGAAGATTGGATAAAGTCAGCACAGCTAATTCACTAGGCTAAGTGAAAATCCATTTTGCTTAGTGAACACGATGTACTTCTTTAGTAAATCAACCACAATATATACATGTCATGGTGTCAAGAGGCACTGGTGTCAGCCCAGGTTCCTATCCATGCAGAGTGGTAGGCTCCAGAATGTTTGCCTAAAAGGAATAATATGGGCTTTAAGTTTTCTTTGGGCTGAGAAAATCCTGGCTTGGGTCTGGAGGCTTTGTAGATTCTTGGGTAGGAATGGATAACCCAAATCTAGGTCCACAGTTTGTTGGTGACCAGCACTGACTGAAGAGAAGAGCTGATTGCAGTTCAGGGCTCCTACCTCTCCAGGAGACAAATCCCTATAATAGACAAAGCTGTCGTCAGAGCCTGGGATCGAACCTGGGCCTTCTGTGGTGAGAGGCAATGTTTCTTCTCACTGAGCCACCTGGAATGCTGAACAGTTCCCTTGACAATTCTTTGGATGATCCTGCCTTGGCCCTGTTTGTATTGAACCTTGAACTCCTTTCTCCTCCCATGAACTTCTTATAAAAGCCATGTCCATACATTTCCTCCTTGCCAGATTATTGTGCCTTCCCAGCCAATATCCCGCTTACCGATCCTGCTGCTGTCTACATCTTCGTTACCGACCTTTGGCTTGCTACTGACTACGATTCTGCCTCATCCTATCTACTACCATTTGTAAACGACCCTTGGCTTGTGACGGACACTGCTTCTGTTTGATCCCTAATCTGTTTGATCCGCTTTTGGTTTCCAGCTTGTTCATTCCCTGGTGGGTGATCCTGAGATCTGCGACCTGGTATTAGCACGTAGCCAAATCCATCTCCACCATTAGGAGCTCTGGGAAAAACCAGTTAATACTTAGACCCCGCACCTCAGGTGAGCCTGTGTCATTCCCAGGGTAATCCGCTGGTGTACCAATCCTGCTGGTTTCAGGTAAGCCTTACACTGCTGTAGCAACTGGTCTCTGAACCTGACCCAGACCGTGAGAGCTGTATCAATGATAAGTTTTATTCTTTATCTGGCAGTGGAAGGAAGAGGAAGGTGAACGAACTACTGGATGCAAAAGGATGTAGGATAGTGCAAATGTAAGCATTCTACGCACACTCTGTGTTAAAATAAAGTATTCACAAAATTTTTTTGTAGGAAAATTACCCACACATGTAACTAGTGACTGTTAGAGCATCTTACGTGGTCTAGAGTTAATGGTGTGCATTTTAAGTTTTAAGGTTGCATTTTTTCCAAGGTTCCCTTATTGACAACCATCTGCATTTGCACTAGCCTGTGTGTGTAAAAATATAATTGCCATCCCTTAGTAACACTATTTAAGTGGTATAGTTACACAAATATCAGAGCACCCCCCCCCCCCAAAGTCTTATTAAAGTCTTATCCTCCCCTGTCCTTATTCCAAGCCCCTTGCCCTTGTCCTACTGGGCCCGCAAATGCACTTTGAAATCCATACTTGGAAACTTCCGGAAGTGACGAAACGCGTCCAGGCACGTGACTTATTGACGTTCCCGGAAGTGCCGCGGTGGCCATTTTGGATTCTGGAACGCTTGTGTGTCGGCGATCCTGGGACTTACGGTACACTCCTGGTGTCCCCCCAGAGCTGAAGTGACAGTGGTGGACAGGAGTGTGACGGGGGAATTTCCTGGGGATCGGGAGACCTTCTAAACACGAATATGGGGTCTTATACTGGTCGCTATGAGCAGGATGCTGATTTTATCGATTTTATATGTAAGTGGCTACAATAAATTTTGTATATTTTTGTGATTCACATACTGATTCCTGGTCTGTTTATGAGGTCCAAAGGAACAAGAGGATACCAATTTAAGGACACTCTATGCACATTGGTTGATTACAAGCTGATATTATCTGATGTAAGGTAATTATGCACTTTTTATAAGGCTTGCAGTGATATTTATTTGAATATTTTTTACACGAGTGTTATGACACCAGAGTGTTTTTGCATGCTACACGTGTGGCACTTTAGTTTTGGTACTTAAGATAATACACTATGTTTAGATTTTGTTTTTTTGAGGTATTTTAAGAGCATCTGTGATTTATCTTCATCCTCATCTGTGGAGTAGGAAGCACCTATTTATCAAGATCTGGTTTTCACTCTGGACACATTTGTTCAAGTTTTGGACACTTTATTGTGTTGGGACTCTATTTATTTTGGGATTAATTTTTTTGGGACTTGATTTATTATTGGAATTGTGGGTTTTGTTTGTTTAAGTCGATTAACATATTAGATATTTGCCCTAGCGATGCTGATTTTTTGGTTTACTTACTGGCCCCAGTTTTCATTGTAAATTGTCTGACCTGTCTGTCTATTTGTAAACCAACTGATGCCACTCCCTCTTGTGAGTCATACAGTCAGTGCCAACAGTGTCACTGCAGAGCATTGTATTATTAGGTTTTGGTGTTAACACACTAGGGTTTATCATTTTATTCTTCCATTTGTCAGGTAGTCATTGCTGTTCTTGTCCCTGCTTGAGAGATTCAATCTCTGGAATTGTCCTTCTGACCAATGTAATTGGTACTGAAAGTTATTGGAAATTTAAAATTGTGAGTTATCACTGGAAGAAGAATAGAGGGGAAGCCTTCCAATGGGGTTGTACTGGCAACTGTTTGAGGGGATTTCTCTCATGTTGCATAGATTTTAACCCCTTTCCTGTTGTGTCTATGGGGCAGGAATTAAAATCTCCCAAATGGGTCTGACCTGTCTGTCTATTTGTAAACCAACTGATGCCACTCCCTCTTGTGAGTCATACAGTCAGTGCCAACAGTGTCACTGCAGAGCAGAGAACCTGTTCTGAGGAAGAAGAGAAATAGGAAGGGCTGGCCGGAGTGTACAGGGTGCGGTCCCTAGAAGGACTGGAGGAGAATCTGAATGGTACAGATAAAACCTAACCCCTGTACTCTAATGCACAGATTGCTGTGGTCAGAATGCACAAGCGAACTGTACATTATGCACTTTTGACACTTGTGGTGTGTGTATTATGCACCCCTGGACCCTGCACTCTGTGTGTTATAGATCTCTGACCCCTGCACACTGTCTTATGCACTCCTAACCCCTGAGCTCTGTGCATTATATACTCCTGACCCAGAACAGAGTAATTTCAGAGGTTTTATTTAACTATCGTTCTGCCCCTCTTACTGTTAGCATAATTTGAACACACCCAAAATTGCACACGGCACATGCTCTGCTATTATCCCCACCTCTTACTCCCTCCCTCTCCTCCATACTCATTCTCAGGCTGGCTGATTTTCAAAAGTTCCCAGGATTACTGCAATCCCAGTCATTCCCATGGACTTCTGAGTACGAACTTGCAATCACTTGCAGGGATTAGGTCCCAGTCATTCCTATGTGATGCGGTAAATGGCAACTCACCATGCACACATTAGTGTTTTGCAGTGCCACTTATTTTTTAAAGGAACCCCAACCTCAATGAAATGCACTAAAGACATGCATCTGTATTGCAGTTCGCTGCAATGCATGGTAAGACAATACCCTATGCATTGCAGTGAGGTGCATGTCTGATTTTTAGTTAATTGTGGCGCATTGGCAACCTACTCATATGAATGGAATCTTTTGTTGCAAAGTAAGGCCCCACAAGGGAATGGATAGATATGAATCAGCTCTTAGGGACACTCTAAAGAGACAGAAACTAATGGCACATTATAGGCATAAATTTATGCATTATAAGATGTGTGAGCCCACGTTCGAAAAACCTATAAACCTTACCCTATTCTATATAATTAAAACGTAGTTGATTAAAATTAGTGCCTAAAATTAATTAATTCACCTAAAGTAATCTGATAAGGTGGCCAACTTTTGTAAAAATCTATGGCGCTTCAGGGTTGGGGGCACGAGAGTTTATTACTTTTATTAAACTTTTTTTTGTTGTATAAAACAGGGTCACTGTGTTATTCTCCAAACAAATAAAACGGCTGTAATAGATGTGGAGTAATGACATAATACTGGAAAACAAGGAACAAAGGTTGCACCAGCCTTGTGCATTATCTCTCCCCTTGAAACGCGTCAGCCTTTTAGATGGTCCTACTGAGGTTGGGACTTGCTGGTGTGACCAAGGTACTTGCATTGCTGGTGTGATCGAGGTAAGTGCATTGTGGACTCTGATATGCCCGTATTTATAAAGTGTTTGTGAGTATATACATTTTAATCTATTTATTTAATAAAGCTGTCAAAGGTAATGCTCAAGCTGGTGCGCCCTCCGCTCCTTGGTTTCCAATCTTTTTCGTGGGTATCCCCAACCCTTAGAGGGTAGCAAGGCTTGGGCTAGCCACAGAACAGTCAAGAATCTGAAACTTTCCATTTGCCAGTACACCGCTACTAAGCGCAGGAGGGTTTTTCTTCTTTTCTAATGACATAATACAACAGGCAGTGGGGAAGTTTCTTACTGTCAAGGAAAGGGAAATGTTAATTGGTGGGGTTTAGCTATTCAGTCAAATCTAGCAACAAAGAAAAAATAGCTTAACCACTTCCTGTCCGGACACTTTTACCCCTTCCTGTCCAGGGCAATTTTTAGCTTTCAGCGCTATCACACTTTGAATGACAATTGCGCGGTCATGCAATACTGTACCCATATGAATTTTTTACCATTTTTTTGAGACAGATAAAGCTTTGTTTTGGTGGTATTTATTCACCGCTGGGATTTTTATTTTTGTAAACTACTTGTGGGGGGTGATGAAGATTTTTTTTTTTTTTTTTTTACACTGATTGCTTTTACACCCATATAGGATGTAAAAGCAATCATTTCTCTTTCTCTCTATCTGCATTCTTGCAGTCATTGAGAATTACTGAGTGAGCTGTGAGTGGTCACAGCTTGTCACATGGTACAAGGCTGTTGTGAATAGCCTTGTACCATGTGACCTCTGTGATCATTCACAGATTTCACACATAGTAAGCAATGATGTCACAAGTGACATCTTGCTTACTACTTTGCATGTGATCACTGATTCGCCAATCAGTGATCACATGATCGGGACCTCGTACAGAGGTCCCGTCCGACGATCGGTGTTTCACTGTGTCCGGAGGACACAGCGGGCACCGGATCGCGGTGGTGCGCGCTCCCAGGGAGCGCGCACAGCTAGAAAAGGCGGGTGCCGTTTATGAACAGCAACCCGCCCCTGGACTGCCACCGCCCTGCCGTTTATAAACAGCAGGCGGACGGCAAGAGGTTAAAGAAGCATACAGTCAGGTCCATAAATATTGGGACATCGACACAATTCTAAAATTTTTGGCTCTATACACCACCACAATGGATTTGAAATGAAACGAACAAGATGTGCTTTAACTGCAGACTGTCAGCTTTAATTTGAGGGTATTTACATCCAAATCAGGTGAACGGTGTAGGAATTACAACAGTTTGCATTGATTACTGCCAGGGATCCTGCAGTGCCAGACGTGTCCCCCCGCTTAAGCCAGTACGTGTCCAGGTCCGTCTGAAGTTTGCTAGAGAGCATTTGGATGATCCAGAAGAGGATTGGGAGAATGTCATATGGTCAGATGAAACCAAAATAGAACTGTTTGGTAGAAACACAACTCGTCGTGTTTGGAGGAGAGAGAATGCTGAGTTGCATCCAAAGAACACCATACCTACTGTGAAGCATGGGGGTGGCAACATCATGCTTTGGGGCTGTTTCTCCGCAAAGGGACCAAGATGACTGATCCATGTACAGGACAGAATGAATGGGGCCATGTATCGTGAGATTTTGAGCGCAAACCTCCTTCCATCAGCAAGGGCATTGAATATGAAACGTGGCTGGGTCTTCTAACATGACAATGATCCCAAACATACCGCCCGGGCAAGGAAAGAGTGGCTTCGTAAGAAGCATTTCAAGGTCCTGGAGTGGCCTAGCCAGTCTCCAGATCTCAACCCCATAGAAAACCTTTGGAGGGAGTTGAAAGTCCGTGTTGCCCAGTGACAGCCCCAAAACATCACTGCTCTAGAGGAGATCTGCATGGAGGATGGGCCAACATACCAGCAACAGTGTGTGCCAACCTTGTGAAGACTTACAGGAAACGTTTGACCTCTGTCATTGCCAACAAAGGATATATAACAAAGTATTGAGATGAACTTTTGATATTGACCAAATACTTATTTTCCACCATAATTTGCAAATAAATTATTTCCAAATCAGCCAATGTGATTGTCTGGATTTTTTTTCTCATTTTGTCTCTCATAGTTGAGGTCTACCTATGATGCCAATTACAGGCATCTTTTTTAAGTGGGAGAACTTGCACAAATGGAGGCTGACTAAATACTTTTTTGCCCCACTGTGTATGTGTGTGTATATATATATATATATTCACACTGGAATTAATAGAGCAGTCTTTTCAGGTCATTACACTAATAAATTGTATTGTGCCTATTTTCACAGCCATTTTTATGGATAAGCTGGATCCACATGGACATCCTTATACCTTCCCTATAGGGTATGTTTAACCTGTTAAAAATTAAAATATGTATATATTTTTGTGAGAGTGATCACTATATGAATTTTTCAACTTATAGATACAGGGCCCTGTTCAATAAAGGGATTTTTATAATATGTTCAAAGATGTTGGAGCTGTACTTTGTCCTGTATGACCTAATAATATGTAGAAATTGGAGCACCCCTATTCCCTGGTTATATTGTATTATTAGGTTTTGGTGTTAACACACTAGGGTTTATCATTTTATTCTTCCATTTGTCAGGTAGTCATTGCTGTTCTTGTCCCTGCTTGAGAGATTCAATCTCTGGAATTGTCCTTCTGACCAATGTAATTGGTACTGAAAGGTATTGGAAATTTAAAATTGTGAGTTATCACTGGAAGAAGAATAGAGGGGAAGCCTTCCAATGGGTTGTACTGGCAACTGTTTGAGGGGATTTCTCTCATGTTGCATAGATTTTAACCCCTTTCCTGTTGTGTCTATGGGGCAGGAATTAAAATCTCCCAAATGGGTCACGTGGCAAAAAAATGGACAGGTATTTTAATACTTCCCTGCTCTATCGAAAATGAAAAAGGGCTTTAAATCAAACAGCAACAAACAGTACCTGGAACAAAATATAAATGTTTGGAGCCTGAGGCAGGTAGCCTGGCAGTAAGCATGTAGCAGTGGAGGTGGATCTATTAATTTGTTTTAGGGACAAGTGGCTTAAAATTGACATTTACCGTTAGATAAATGTGATTTAGACAAAGGTTACCATTTCCCCAAATGTTCTGGAAAATATTGTTTATAAGGGACAGCTACATCATCTACAATTAATACTTTTCTAATAGGGCACCTGATGGCGGGTAAATATGCACTTGGAAAACAAATTTTCTAATCTCTAATTTCCATATCCAGCAGTCCTTTGAGATATTGCTTTGGCTATCTGATTAGAGCAGAGTTTCTCAATCTTTTGTCCCCTTTCACATGAGGCGGATCCATCAGCGTGATCTGCCTGCTCAGTGGGGGATCTTTCCGCTGATCCCCGCTGAGCAGGCAGATGACAGGTCTCTGTCCGCTCTGCTGCTGCAGAGTTGACACAGACACTGCCCACTGATTTCAATGGGATGGTCAGGTGGAAACAGATCACCTATCCATTTCCACTCGATTGTCATCCAATTTGATCCACTGGACGGATGGGGAACAGATCCCCATCCATCTGTTTTTGGCGTACAGGATCAGATCAGATGTTGGTGGGTGTCAGTGGACTATTGTCTGCTGACACCCGCCGGTCTATAGAAGTCTATGGATGGACCGATCAAGTCCCCTGAAAAATGGGCAGGTGGACCCCATCGGTCCACTCGTATGAAAGGGGCCTTTTTCAGTCAAGGCACCCTTTAAAATTCTGCATAATTGTGAGTCATCCTTTCAAATTCTCTACAATTTTGAGGCACCCTTTCAAATTATCCACAATCTTGGGGCACCCTTTCAAATTTTCCACAATCTTGGGGCACCCTTTCAAATTATCCGCAATCTTGGGGCACCCTTTCAAATTATCCGCAATCTTGGGGCACCCTTTCAAATTTTCCACAATCTTGGGACACCCTTTCAAATTATCCGCAATCTTGGGGCACCCTTTCAAATTATCCGCAATCTTGGGGCACCCTTTCAAATTATCCACAATCTTGGGGCACCTTTTCAAATTTTCCACAATCTTGGGGCACCTTTTCAAATTTTCCACAATCTTGGGGCACCTTTTCAAATTATCCGCAATCTTGAGGCATCCATTACAAAACGTAAAAAACAAAATTAATAGTTCTATAAAATGCAGCAACATCTGCACATGTAGTACACCCAACGTTAGAGGTGATATAGTCTTCCAAATCAAATACACTTTTGCACACTAGTACTGACAAGTACACCATTGTTTCTCTTCCCCTCAGTTTCTCTCTCTCTCACTCGCTAATGTGACCCTAGTGCTTTTGGAGAGGGGCAGGGCAGTGGCAAGTAAGGATCCTGTGCTGGTGCCCAATGTCCTTCTTATCAACTAATGACATTATGTCGCCGGCGGCTAGAAAGTTGTAATGCTGCACAATGAAAACCTGTGGCTTTGTGTAACTAAAAGGCAGGCTTGTACACAATTTTTCGGCCAATTTGTAGGCATTTTGCCAATGCACCCTTGAAGAAACCTGAAGGCACTTCAGGGTGCCTGGGCACGCTGGTTGAAAAAGCTGGGGTTAGAGAGTAGTTCTGGTGTTATCTAACCATACTTTCAACATCTTTGCTTGAATGCCTTTCTGTAAGGAGCTATATTGTTTATCCTCCCTCTGGACTAAACCTGCTGTAGTTGTGTAACGCTGAACCTGATGAGCAGGTGTCTTAGTTCAACCTTGCTAGGTTTATAACCTTGGCTTACGGAGGCAATAGAGTAACAGTGCAGTTAAAAGTGGAAAAGGACATCATCATCAGGCATGAGTTTGATTTGCTGCAGTGTAGAGGATTTTTACCTCAAAATTCAGAGGTGAGGTAGGCAAAGTTGCCTGTGTTGCAAGAAAATGATTTATGATCATTTCTTCAATAAGGTACTATTTGCCAAATACTAATAAAAATTGTCATACTATAATAAAGGGCATTAAAATGAACAATTACAAATATAAACCATCATATATGATATAACAATGACTGCTTATAATGAACAATAAATATAATAATTACACTTTATAGAAATACAATATGGTATATAATATATTAAAAGAAATGATGGCTATGATGAGGAACATTATATTTTTGTGATACTAACATACAGTATTGGGGGTTGCAAAATCAGGTTCAACTCTGCATAGAAACCAATCAGCTTCCAGGTTTTATTGTCAAAGCTTAATTGAACAAGTTGAATTTAGGAGCTAATTGGCTACCATGCACATCTGCACCAGATTCTCAGAGCATCCGTTTTAGTAAATCCCCCCCCATTGTTTAACCAGAATACTAGTATATATATAAAGTAAATATAGAATCTTATGGATTAATTAATGGATATATGCATAACCTACATTGATTCTCAAGATTATGGCAAGCAACTGAATAAGTTTTCTATGATTTCTCAAATTGTTTAGGTCTTCAGGATGAGAGTTATTAAAGTAAATATCCTTGTTGCCTGGATACTCCATTTTATGATTACATATTTATTCAGGTTGAAAAAAGACACAAGCCCATTCAGTTCAACCAATAGAAAAAATAAACAATAAATAAATAGACACCCTCCATTTACAGAATTCTATACTCCCTATAAAGCAAGGTCCTATTTGCTGTGGGGGAAAAAAATAATTTCTTTCCTGATTCCCCCGGAAGGCAGTCAGATATTCCCTGGATCAATTATCTCTGGTCTTCCTTTCAATGTTAATGTCCAGTTATATTTTTTGTGCATTTAGGAATATGTCCAGCTTGTTTTTAAAACAATCTACAGAGCTTGCCAGAACTAGCCTATTCCATACTTTACAACTCTTACTGTCAAGACGCCTTTCCGTACGTGAAATCTCTTTTCCTTCAGATGTAAAGAGTGCCCCGATGTCTTTTGTAATCACTTGAAAGTGAATATTTCTATTTCACTACATGAACCATTAATGTATTTATACTTGATGATCATATCCCCCATTAATCACCTCTTCTCAAGAGAGAATAAATTCAGTTCAGCTGATTAATCCCCTCATGTTTTGCATTGTATTGGTATTGTTCTGTCACATGTTCTGTCCCCCTTTGTAATGTACAGCGCTGAGCGAACTATTGGCGCTTTATAAATACTGTATAATAATAATATTTGTCCTTATAGCCGAGGTCTTCCATGCTTCTTTTCAGCTTATTTGCCTATTCTGTAGTTTCCCAGTAACCTTTTTGTGAACTGGTGCCCGAATCTGAACTGGAGATTCCAGACGAGGTATTACTAATCATTTGTACAGAGGCAAAATTATGTCTCTTGCGCTCTCTCTCTCTGGAGTCTTTGCCTACTTTTTATTACCAGAAAGTATTTTGTTTGTTGTAGAAACTGAGGCTTGGCATTGCATGCTGTTACTAAGTCTATGATCTACCAGAACACCCAGATCCTTTTTGGTCATTGACTTCCACAGTGGTACTCTTGTACCACTTGATTGTATGATTCTGTTACTGTTAGGGGGATACAAGGATAATATAGAGAAGGACAAATGTCTGGCTGTAGAGCTCAACCTTCAGCGTCACCTACAATGGCGCCACCTCCCCCTCCCTCCCCCTCTCTGTTGGGGTCCCTCAAGGCTCTGTCCTTGGACCCCTTCTCTTCTCCATCTACACCTCCTCCCTGGGCACACTCATACACTCCCACGGCTTCAATTATCACCTCTATGCTGACGACACCCAAATTTACCTCTCCACCCCTCTCCTCACCCCCACTATCTCCGCCCGCATCACTCACCTCCTAAACGACATCTCAGACTGGATGTCGCTCCATTTCCTCAAGCTTAACCTCTCCAAAACAGAGCTTCTCGTCTTTCCCCCTGCCCACACCCCCCCCCATCCTATCCATCACCACCACCAACACCACTATCATTCCCGCCCTGCAAGCCAAAGTCCTTGGCTTCATTCTTGACTCGAACCTCTCCTTCCTGCCTCATGTCAAATCACTTACAAACACCTGCAGGCTCCATCTCCGCAATATTGCCAAGATACGTGCCTTCCTCACCCCAGACACCACCAAACTTCTTGTACACTCCCTCATCATCTCACGCCTTGACTATTGCAACTCTCTTCTCACTGGCCTACCCAAGTGCAGGCTCTCCCCGCTCCAGACCATCCTGAACTCAGCGGCTAGACTCATCCACCTCACCACCCACTCCACCTCTGCCACCCCCCTCTGCCTCTCCCTCCACTGGCTCCCGATTGCCCAACACATCAAATTTAAACTTCTAATCTTGACCTACAAAGCCGTTCATAACACTGCCCCTGACTACCTCACAAACCTGATCCCCAAGTACCACCCTACCCGTACCCTTCGCTCCTCACAGGACCTCCTTCTATCCTGCTCCCTGGTTTCCTCCTCCCATGCACGACTGCAGGACTTCTCCAGGTCCTCCCCTATCCTCTGGAACTCACTGCCCCAATCCATCCGACTGTCGCCTTCCCTCCCCACATTCAGGCGCTCCCTCAAAACCCATCTCTTCAGGGAAGCCTACCCCACCCTCACCTAACGGCCATTCTCCCTCATTCCTCCCACCACTTCATCCCCCTCAGCCACTTCCTATTGTTCCACTACCCCCTCCCTCCTAGATTGTAAGCTTGAAAGAGTAGGGCCCTCTTACCCCTCGTACGCTGTCTGTTTTTGTGGTACTGTGCCATGTATTGTCCCCCCTATTGTACAGCGCTGAGCAAACCCTATGGCGCTATATAAACTCGATGTAATAATAATAACCTGGCCTTTAGTAGATGTCTTACCAGTTCTATTTCCTGCTATCACTATTCAACATAATGCATCACTTTTTTTTAAAAGAACCTAAAAGGACCAGTTGAACAGCAGTTACTACAAACCAGCAATTTAGCTAGGTCTGTGTATTGTGGACAAGTGGTAAACTGGGAACACATGTCTGTTTTCTTTCCATAAATTCCACAATGTATGACCCATGATTGTAGAGCAGAGGAATTAGAGAAATACTCATTTTTTTTTGCTGTGGGGGTGAGATTGATTGTACTTAACCCTTTGAGAGCCATAAGGTTTTGGAACGCCAAAAGAATCAATTTTTTTGTTTTTAAAGTTCGTACACTTCAGTTGCTGTAATTAAGCCATTTCATGAAATAATTGGCAAAAAGCTAGATCCATTTGTTGTTTGTTGATAAGAACTAATATTTTGACTCAAACCAAAAAAAAGAGTTTCAAGTTCTTAATCAGATGATACATGCAATTACAAACATGGGACAAATACGTCCCTTGGTCCTCAAAGGGATAACAGTTGAGCCACTATCTACTAATATCTTTTTATGTACAAGTTGTACCCACTCTTCTTCCCTGATGAGAATGGTGGAGAATTCTTGGCCAAATAACAAAAGCATACTGTGGGCAGCAGAACCAACAGCACATTGTTATGATGTAGCTTGATTTCCTTGCTCTAAACCAGACTGATAATGGTGGAGGAAGAACTAGTCTATTTACTAACTGTTATTCTCTCAAAGGACAATGTGATAGTTTCATATGCTGTGTGACAGCTAAAATTCCCAAATGTGTTTCTAGAAGGCCATGGCTTAGCCTTTGCTTACATATGTTATACACAGAAAAGGATAGACAATGAGCAATTTGGAAAAAAACTGCCATACTGTAAATCCCTGTTCACTGCTCCCTGAACTCTGAGTTTGACTTTTACAAAGTGAAAAATAAAAACAGCATTACCAATGTGACAGCATCACCAATGTGCTACATGCACTGCACTATCCACTAAAATACACTCAATACTTTCAGGCATGCACTGTCAGGAATGGACTCACCAATGGTGGTGGGACTCACCTGCCTTGTGGGCTGCAGTACCAAGGCTGGCCAGAGGGTGCTCTCAGCAGCCAGAATCTCACTCCTGCAATCAGGCCATCACCTGAGGCTGATTGCAGGAGGTGTATTTAAGCAGGACCAGGCCTGTGATCAGTGCCTTGGTGTATGTTTCCCATGAGCCCCTGTACCTGCATCCTGTCTGCTTCCTGCCTGATCCTGCTTTGATCCTGACTCTGAACCTGACTCTGAACGAACTCCGCCTGTCCTGACCTCGGCTGTTCCTGACCACTCTTCCGCTCGCTCCTGGTACCGTTTGCCCGTTTGCTACCGACCCGGCCCGCCTGACTACGTTGTGCTCCATATATATATATATATATATATATATATATAATCGGTTTGGGTTTGTTTCACCTTGTTGTATATATTTGTGTTCGTTTTGGGTTTGGTTTGTTGCACTGCGTTTATGTTTGTGTTGTCCTTAATAAATTATCTTGTTTACACGCTATACCTGAAGTCTGTGTTTCCCTGTGTCGGTCCACACACCTCTGGTCATTCCCGGAGCCCTGACAGGCACCATGGTACATTCATCTGACCACAGAATACATGCCAAATACACAAAGGACACCATGCCACACACACTGTTATACTCAGCACCCCACATCATGCACCAAACGTAGGACACCTTAGAATATACCCCCAAAACAACATAATATTTGTATAAATGTTTCCTATTTTAATCTCAATCTATTAGGTGAAGCTCTAGTCTCTTTTCACAAGCTTTTCTCTTTTCTAGTCTCTTTTCAAAATGTACACAATGAATTAAATGTGCCAGTGGAATGATACATCCCTCTCTCATCTCTGTGCTCAATTCGGAGTTTTAGTTAGAGAGACCATTAAAAAAGGCAAACTGCTCAGGCAGTGCTTTCATTAGAATACCCATAATGCTGTGTGAATGCAGTGTCATAAATGTAGTTATTAAATGTTCATTTTTATTATTTTTGGGGTTCCGGAGCTACAAACACCCAGCATGGCTCAGTGATGTCAACAGAGCTGCATTTATCTTTATGCACAATAGCAGATCTTTCCTGTTTTTTATTCATTTTTAACAAAAATCATTTATTTGTATTAAATCATAAAACCTGTAAAAGAGATATAAATAAAAATATATAAGGCCCCTTTCATACAAAGAGCCCCATCAGTTCCACCTATTAGTTTTTCAGGAGGATCTGATTGGACCCTCTATTTACCCCTATAGACCAGTGGATGTAAACAGACTTGTGTCCATTTACACAAGCCTACCTGCAATCTGGTCCGATCCAAATAAAAAAAAAAAAAAACGGAAGTGGATCTATCCCCCTCAGTCTCGGCATATCAGATCAGAGGACAGTCAGGTGTAAATGGACGGTGGAAAATGGAGTCTGTTTACACCCATAGACCCATAGATCAGAGCAGGCTGTGTCATTGTCCACTCTGCATAAACTGAGCAGACACAGACCTGTCATCCGCCTGCTCTGCTTTGATCAGCAGGAGATCAGCGGACAGATCCCCTGCAAATCTAAATGGAGCTCGCCCCATGTGAAAGGGGCCTAAAAGTAAGACGGAACCACAACAATTATAGTTTCAATTTAAAAAGGTCTTCGTGCTATCCTTAAACAAACAGTTTAAGATTACATAAGTAAGAGATCTCTTTGTCAACACAGTTACATTGGGAGAGATTTAGTAACCCCCCTGGCGGTATTCCCGAGTGTAGCTCGGGGTAAAGTTTCAGTACCATAGGCGGTAAACCTGAGCTACATTCTTGTATCAAACCATTTCACATACATTTTGTCCCGAGTGCTTTGTCCGGCGCCCTGCCTGCATTTTTACTGTTCTTATTGCCTGGAAACTGAGAAACGTCCATGGCGTCCAAAAAGCGTCCCTTTACGTCAAAAGCGGTTTTAGACCGGCTAGAGAACAGCGATAGTAAATCAGAACCACTTGCAGAATTGAGTGATAATGATTCATGGGGGAAATTCGTCATCAGACACTGAAAACAATTTTGCGTCTTTGCTCAGTGATGTGCGAACTTGGCGCTATATTTCAAATTTCAGTGTATTTGGTTTGATTATATTATTGAATTAAAGTTATTATTATATTATTTTTTATGATTATTTATTAAATTATAATTTATGATTTCGTGTTTCAAGTTTTATCCTACCCGGGATGTTTACTAGACTCTTGTTCGGACAGATTTCAGAGAGTTATTCCTAAGAATTACAGGCCTACAATATAAAACGCCAAATTTCCATGCAAAATAATGGTACCGCTTTCAGCACCAAAAATCTGAAATAATCATACCGCTAGGGAGGTTAAAATTGGTACACACAGAATCTGATGTAGCTGTACATAGTAACCTATCGGCTTCCAGGTTTTACTGTCAAAGCTTAATTGAACACGCTGAAGTTAGAAGCTGATTGGCTACCATGTACACCTGCATCAGATTTTGCACTCTCTAGTTTTAGTAAATCAACCACAAAGTGTTTTTTAACTACTACAACAAGCTGATGTTAGAAATGATTAGTTAATATGCACAACTGCACCAGTTTTAGTGACACCCCCCCCCCCCCCCACTGTTTATGCAGTATGCTGTTACACAACCACTTTTTATATTTTTTTTCTGAAAAATTATCTGCCTTTTATATATGCTTTTGCTACTTAAAATTCTAATATACAGTAATCTATCTTGATTTTATATTGCAGACACTGAAACTACTAAAACTGAGACTTTATTAAGGTGTGCAGACTTCTGACATCCAGTTGATTTTTAGTTACTTCCAAAATGCACCATAAATGTGTACACTGCATGGATGTATCTTTTATTATTTTTTCCAGTGTTTTAAATTTGCTTTGAAAATAATATAATGTAAAAATATAAATTAGGAAATGTTAAAAAGACCTGAAAAATGACTTTAATTACTTTTTTTTTTATTAGTTCCATAGCTAGCAACCAGTTCTAAAGAAGTAAGAATTTCATATTTAATTAGTATTTCTGTTATGATTTAATACCTTTTTTATGCTTCAAACCAATATCAGCCCTTTTAACAGTAATTAATAATTTCTAAAGGTAAACTAAAGTTATTATTCAGTTAGAAAATGCAACAAATAAGTAATTACCACCCTCTTGTGTTGTGTTGAGTTATGTTGTGTTTAATGGAGATTTATGATTTAGTTAACAGATATAAATCAAGTTTTCAGTGGATCAAAAATACCTCTCTGAAGGTAGAATCTTCATGGGTAATGAGTGATACATGTAAAATATTGTGTTTGCAACCACCGGGTGGCACCGTGGTTACGACAAAACACATATATCAGGTGCCACGTCCCAATTTCGGAAGTCCAAGGATTTTTGGAAAAATATGTGGACTTTTTAGGCACCATAACCTGATAAAAAATATATCTATTTATTGACAAAACTTTTTTTACAAAACATTCCATCATATAATAAAAACTTCAACCATTTCATAGGTGGAATAATGATATATTTCCCCGAACATTTAGTTAAGGTACTCGGTGTCATACAATCTTGTCCATCGTCATGTGGTATGATTTCTCCAACTATAGGGGTTTTCCACTTTGAATGGTAATGCCCTACATGTTTTGTGACCAAAATCGCTTCCTAGGGGGCTTGTGTTACATTAATGAGTATAGGTATATGTACACACAGTATTCAAGGCAATGATTGGGACACCCCCGGCACGGGAGCGGATCCCTTACCAATTAGTGAAAGTGGGAGCACAGAAACAATAGAATTTCACATATGACTGTCAGCCTGCTCAGTACTTTCAAACCCTCCACATCATGGATGTCAAACTGGTGGCTCTCCAGCTGATGCCAAACTAAAAGTCCCATGAGGCATTGCAAGATTGACAGTTACAAGCATGACTCCCAAAGGCAGAGGGATGATGGGACTTGTAGCTTCGCAACAGCTGGAGGGCCACCAGTTTGACACCCCTGCTCCACATGAAAAGATTATGGCAGAAGGCAGTATTCTAAATCCTTTACTAGGTGAGAATTCCAGTGGCTAATCTTAAAGTGTTACTCAACCCAGGACCCCGCATTCACTATATCTGGTCTCCCACAATACACACTACATACAAATGCAATTATTTTAGTAAATATTAACTGCTAAATACCTTTTCTCATCAGAACTTAGAGCAGACTTGTGACTTCTATCAGTGTCCAGCAGAGCACTGGTTAAAGCTTGTAAGATGAGTTTTATTTCTGCACTAGGAGGATACAGAACCCCTGACCTCTGTCTGAACAGTGCTGATTGGCTCTGAGCTGATCATATGCACTCTTCCAAGCACAAAAAAAAAACCTCTCCAGCAATACACCAAACTGAGCATGTACAGAGTGTCTTCACACGATATGTCTTATCAGGAGATAAGAGGGAACACTGGAAGAAGGGGAGGATCAGAGAAGTCAGGATCGAACAGCATTTTTTACGCAATGCAGAGAATGAACCACAGAGAGGATATCAAGCATGCTTTACTGCATATACAGACTGATTTTACTGTTGTGGGTTTAGTAACACTTTACGTTTGTATCACCTACAGGATATCCACATATCTGTCTATATATGCTCTGCTAGGGGAATATACTTCTCACTAAAAGCCAAAAAGCAACTGCTGTATAGCAAAAGCTTGGTCGCCAAATTCACCATTTCACCAGATAGGTAGTCTGTTGTTTGGGTTTGTCTCTTCAATGTCCAGAGTGCCAACGAGTAACTGTTGATTGGCTAAAACTGGAAAGTGCAAAATCTGGTGCAGCTCTGCATAAAAACCAATTAGGTTTTAAGTTTTTTGTGTATGTCAAAGCTTAAAGTGGTTGTAGAGAAAAAGTTTTTACCTTAACCTCCCTGGCGGTATGATTATTTCCGATTTTTTTGTGCTGAAAGCGGTACCATTTTTTTGCATGGAAATATGTAGTTTTTTATTGTAGGCTGTAATTTTTAGGAATAACTCACTGAAATCTGTCCGAACAAGAGTCTAGTAAACATCCCGGGTAGGATAAAACTTGAAACACGAAATCATAAATTATAATTTAATAAATAATCATAAAAAATAATAATATAATAATACATTTAATTCAATAATATAATCAAACCAAAAACACTGAAATATGAAATACAGAGGCAAATTCGCACATCGCTGAGCAAAGTCGCAAAATCATTTTCAGTGTCTGATGACGAATTTCCCCTATGAATCATTATCACTCAATTCTGCAAGTGGTTCTGATTTACTATCGCTGTTCTCTAGCCGGTCTAAAACCGCTTTTGACGTAAAGGGGCGCTTTTTGGACGCCATGGACTTTTCTAAGTTTCCAGGCAGAAAGAACAGTCAAAATGCAGGCAGGGCACAGGACAAAGCAGTAGGGACAAAATATATGTGAAATGCATTGAAACAGCAATGACAGCAAAAATGACATTTTTACGTACGTCCCGACGTCACAGGGACCGGAAAACAGAAGCCGGATGCCGGCATCGGCCGGAGGAGATGGCCGGGGACGCTGCAGGGGACACATCGCGGGAGCGCAGGACAAGGTAAGTGCTGCAGGGACTCCCTGAGCAACGCCGCATGGTAAGCCTGAGTGTAGCTCGGGGTTACTGCTCTTGGTACTCAAATTTTACCCCGAGCTACACTCGGGAACATTGCTAAGGAGGTTAATGCATGCTCTGCATTACGGTAAAAAAACCCTTTAACCTGCAGGCCCCACACAGCCCCCCTAAATACTCGCCTGATCTTGGTCAAGCATTGTACATGTTTGCAGCTGCTCCTCTTCTCTCCGGCTCTCACGGGCTTGACTGAGAGCAGCAGGAGCCTTTGGCTCCTACTGCTGTCAGTCAAAACCTGAGAGCAGGGGACAGGCCTGAGCCCAGTTGTGTGTCTGAATAGACGCAAACAGCCAGGCTCGGGAACGAGCCTGCACAAGTGCCCATCATAGGAATCAGCTTCCAAAGGTGGGCATTCAGTGGAGGGGAGGAGTCAGGAGTGCTGATTGCTTTAATTAAACAAGCTGAAGTTAAGAGCTGATTGGCTACCATACACAGCTGCGCCAGATTTTGAACTCTTCAGTTTTAGTAGATCATCCCATTTGTGTTAAATTGCAATCGAAAATCATGTGACATGGTCAGGCCTCTCCATTATGCTTAGTATCCCCTCTGACCCAGAAAACAGATGTCCCACCATATGCACAAATCAATAGGGTCATGTGCATGGATCCCCCCTGATAAAAATCTAAGCATGCTGAAGAAGATGACCATTTCATGTGTTATACTGTGCAGAAGGGTGAGTACAGACTGCTGCTACAAAGAGCAGCAGACACAGGTCCCGACATGTCCCGAGTGCTTTGTCCGGCGCCCTGCCTGCATTTTTACTGTTCTTATTGCCTGGAAACTGAGAAACGTCCATGGCGTCCAAAAAGCGTCCCTTTATGTCAAAAGCGGTTTTAGACTGGCTAGAGAACAGCGATAGCAAATTAGAACTACTTGCAGAATTGAGTGATAATGATTTGTGGGGAAATTCGTCATCAGACACTGAAAACGATATTGCGACTTTGCTCAGCAATGTACGAACTTGGCACTCTATTTCAAATTTCAGTGTTTTTGGTTTGATTATATTATTGAATTAAATTTATTATTATTTTTATGATTATTTATTAAATTATAATTTATGATTTTGTGTTTCAAGTTTTATCCTACCCCGGATGTTTCACTGAAATCTGTCCAAAGAAGAGTCTAGTAGTTATTCCTAAGAATTACAGGCCTACAATATAAAACGCCAAATTTCCATGCAAAATAATGGTACCGCTTTCAGCACCAAAAATCTGAAATAATCATACCGCTAGGGAGGTTAAACAGATGGAACTCCTCTATTAGTGTAGAAGACCTAGCACCTATTTTTGAGGGTGACGCTCAGAGTGGAATATTACAGGTCACAAATGCTTCCAATGTCAAGACACAAAGGTTGGCCGCACAAGCAATGATGTAGTAGATAAAATCCTTTATTGGAATCCTTCACAAACAACGTGGTAAGAACATCACAGCTCCAAGACTGGACAGAGAAACAGTAGATGAATTTCACATGAACACGTGCTTAGTCATTACTGATTTCATTTGTCAAAAGCAGCTTTAAAGAGCATGTGACCGCTGATTGCAATTAGCAATTTAGCTTGGCTCAGAAATAACAGCATACAATTGAAACAACACATCATTAAAAACATAGTACATAGACTGACAAAAATGAAAAACACCTCTGATCTCTGCCGTGCCCAAAGAAGAACATAAATGTATCAAATGTAACCTTGCTTAATCAACAAGGAAAACACCTTCAATTTGTATAGTGCAGTGGTGGGCAACCTTTTTTTTCAACTGAGCCAAATCTCGCCAAAACCACGATTGAAATTTATTTTGAGAGCCACATTTTTAAAACTGAAAATACATCCCCCATATAGTAATTCATCCCCCATAGTAATTCATCCCCCATATAGTAATTCATCCCCCATATTAATTCATCCCCCATATAGTAATTCATCCCCCATAGTAATTAATCCCCCATATAGTAATTCATCCCCATAGTAATTCATCCCCCATATAGTAATTCACCCCCCATATAGTAATTCATCCCCCATAGTAATTAATCCCCCATATAGTAATTCATCCCCCATAATAATTAATCCTCCATATAGTAATTCATCCCCCTTATAGTAATTCATCCCCCATATAGTAATTCATCCCCCATAGTAATTCATCCCCCATATAGTAATTCATCCCC
This sequence comes from Staurois parvus, assembly GCF_062004578.1. Classification (NCBI taxonomy): domain Eukaryota; kingdom Metazoa; phylum Chordata; class Amphibia; order Anura; family Ranidae; genus Staurois; species Staurois parvus. The sequence continues at coordinate 2,220,713 of NW_028317873.1, read as the reverse complement.
CCTATAGTAATTCATCCCCCATAGTAATTCATCCCCCATATAGTAATTCATCCCCCATAGTAATTCATCCCCCATATAGTAATTCATCCCCCCTATAGTAATTTATCCCCCATATAGTAATTCTTCCCCCATAGTAATTCATTCCCCATATAGTAATTCATCCCCCCTATAGTAATTCATCCCCCATGGTAATTAATCCCCCATATAGTAATTCATCCCCCATATAGTAATTCATCCCCCCTATAGTAATTCATCCCCCATAGTAATTCATCCCCCATATAGTAATTCTTCCCCCATAGTAATTCATCCCCCATATAGTAATTCATCCCCCCTATAGTAATTCATCCCCCATAGTAATTAATCCCCCATATAGTAATTCATCCCCCATATAGTAATACATCCCCCATATAGTAATTTATCCCCCATATAGTAATTCTTCCCCCATAGTAATTCATCCCCCATATAGTAATTCATCCCCCCTATAGTAATTCATCCCCCATATTGTGTCAATTCACTTACCTTTGCTCCGCGCGTTCCTCTCACCGTGTTCCCGCGCCGTTCTGGTCTTCAGGGTGGACTGTGAGAGGAGAGGAGTTCGTCACGCTGCCCCGCCTACATCCTGACAGCCAATGTTTGCCACGCTCCGCGGGCCGGATTAAAAGGTCTGCCGGGCCGTAGTTTGCTGGGCTAGCTGCAGAGTCCTGACTTTTGGGGCGGCCGCCCGAGAGGAGGGAGGGGAGCGGGCGCCCGGCACACAGAAGAGCCGCATTAAAGTGTGTAAAGAGCCGCATGTGGCTCGCGAGCCGCGGCTTGCCAACCACTGGTATAGTGCAAGCTGGGAAGTGAGCTGACCCAAAAATATAAAGAAAAAAAAGAATATAAATAAGATACAAAGTTAAAAAATTATAAGGAAAATGAGAGAGATGTTTCCAGCCTGAGGTAAGAAGAAAAGATGCCCCAACACAAGTACCTAAATGGCTCCAGCAGACCAAAGAAACTTTATGTATGTGGAGGGTATATAGTGTTACTATGATGGACATAAACAACAAAACTCCTAGGCAAGTCTCTCAGGACTGGTTGGCTCTTTACTCATATATGGGCTGGGTGTGCAAGAAGGAAAGAACTGAAAGCAGAATGTCTAAATTCCAGATTTCATTTTTTGTGTCATAAAAAGCCAATGCCATTAGGGGTTGGTACTATTAAATGAAATGTGTACTGGACTAGAATTAGGGGGGATCCTGAGGAGTAATTAATATGGCTGTTCCAGATTCTGGTTAAGTCTTTAGGTTACTTGGCCAGAAATGCACTCTCACTAATTTCCTACTGTGGGCTGCCAACACAGAGCATTTTGTGGACTGTGGTGTTAGATCTGCCCATCTCCTTTTGCTAAACTACGTGGTTAGCACTTCTGCCTGGCAGTACTAGGGGTCGCCGGTTCAAATCCCAACCACAACACCACCTGCCTGGAGTTTGCATGTTCTCCCTGTGCCTGCGTGGGTTTCCTCCGGGTGTTCCGGTTTCCTTCCACACTCCAAAGACATGCTGGTAGGTGAATTGGCTCCTGTCTAAATTGTCCCTAGTATGTGTATGTATGAATGTGAGTTAGAGACCTTAGATTGTACGCCCCTTGAGGGTTAGGGAGTGATGTGAATGTACAATATATATGTAAAGTGCTGTGTAAATTGAAGGCACTATACAAGTACCTGAAATAATAATAATAATAACTAGTCCCACTGTCTTCTTCACAAAGAAATGGCACAAAATGACTTGTAGTCCTTTGACAGAGACCTGGAAGACTAGATATATTTTTGAGATAACCTAAGCAAAAAGCACAGGGCAGCTCTACGTGGGTATTTTGTTGCCCTAATAAAAGAGATATATAAGAATGCTTTAAATTGTATGTTTTCTAGACGAAATAGGAGCAGATAAGAGAAGTTCATAGTTAGAATTTACATACTGCACACTTTAACCACTTGCCTACCGGGCAAACCCCCCCCCCCCACCCTCCTGCCCAGGGCAATTTCCAGCTTTCAGCGCTGTCACACTTTGAATGATAATTGCGCGGTCATGCAACACTGTACCCATATGAAATTTTTATCATATTTTGAGACAGATAGAGCTTTCTTTTGGTGCTATTTAATCACCACTGGGTTTTTATTTTTTGATAAACCAAAAACAACTGAAAATGTTTCTCCTTCACTGATATGCGCTAATGAGGCTGTAGTGATGGGCATTGATAGGCTGCACTGACGGGCACGGATGAGGAGGCACTGGTAGATGGCACTGATGGGCATTGATAGGCATCACTGATGGGCATTCACAGACATCACTGATGGACACTGAAAGGCAGTACTCATATATGGCACTGATAGGCGGCACTGATCGGCAGCACTGACTGGTACTGTTAGGTGGCACTGATAGTTGGCACCGATTGGCAGCACTCATAGGCAACGCTGACTGGCACTGATAGGTGGCACTGATAGTTGGCACTGACAGGCAGTTCAGATGGGCACTGATATGTGGCATTGATGTGCACTGGTAGGCACTGATATATGGCATTGATGGGCACTGACAGGTGGCATTAATGGGGCTACACTGATCATTAGTGCCCTGATGATCAGTGTAGATGTCCCCTCTGAAGAATACCGATTTCCAGCTTCCCTCTCCTCTCCTCTGTCAGCGTGACAGCTCGAGAGGAGAGAAATGCCGATAACTGGCATTTCCTTATTTACATGTGATCAGCTGTGATTGGACACAGCTGATCACATGACCGAGCCAAAGTCATCGACTCTTTCTGCTGATCGGTGATCCGCTGTGTCGCAGGGACACAGCGCACCACCAATTGCCCCCCGGGGGGTGCGCAGCGCGGTTAGAGTGGGAAGACGTCATATGGCATCCTCCCAGATTGAGAGAACCACCTTGCGCCCTTCACTTCCTTAAATGGCATGCAGGAAGCGGTTAAAGGCAGAAAGGACGGTGGTGCTAGGAGCTTCTAGTGTACTAGCAACAGCAGAAGCCATGTAATTCCAAACAAACTTGTCCCCCTTCATGTTATAGGTGCATTACAGGCAGGGGTGGACTGACAACTCATGGGGCCCCTGGGCAATAAGGGCTCATGGGGCCCCTGTGTCCTTGCCCAAACTCAAAAAAGCCTATGAAAAAGGTACCAGGGGCATCTAATGGGGCCCCCTACTGACCCCGGGCCCTCAGGCAGTGCCCGAGTTTCCAAATGGTCAGTCCACCCCTGATTACAGGTATGTCACAAAAACAGTAGAAAATATGGCAGTGTGACAAGAGCAGCACTGCCTGCAAAAATTGGTTAATTGAAAATCCATGTGGAGTAATATAACTGCAATAAATAGCTATAAAAATATTTTATTTGATCACATGGATCATGAAGAGGTTAGACATAGACACAGTGGACACATCATAATAAAATTACAAAATTAAAAAACATTCGACGTCTTCAAATCTGGTTATTAATCGGCAAGCAGGAATCCACATAAGGCAATGAAGTTTCTTTATAAGGCTTTCCTTGTAATGTCACCATTTAGTATATGTTTTTCTATGTGATTTTGTATTTTAATGTAGTGATAATTTTTCAACACAAGAGGGCGACATAAACAACTTTGTATGCAATCAGGGCACTATATAAGGCAATGGAAGAGAAGTCCCCTCCCAGTTCTGACGAAGTCTGCCGTGATTGGCGGATGAAACGCGTCAATGTGATGACATCATTATGCTCGGTGTCTTCATAGGGTGCGGTGCCCATGAAAAGGGAAGAAGCAGTTTGCTTCAGCTCCATATTTGAAAGGCACGAGGCATCGAGATTACGATGAGGCTATCATCCTAAGCAGCCCGCACATGGCGACTTAGAGTCACAGCTCACTTCCACCAGTGGCAAGTTATCAGCTTGTTTGGCTTAGACAGTCTCAATTGTTATTTATATACGGGGAGCATACTCCACATATTGGGAACCATGTGCCCATAAGGCCCCTTCTGGGGGAATTTTTGAACTCCTATTGGAGGAACATGTTTATACTACGCTACATATGTGCTGTGGTATGTGATATTAGTCTCATATATATCTAAAAGGAACCGCATCATCTCTCAGTAAGAGCAATTTTTGGAAACCCTGACTTGGGTATATATATTCAGGTATATTCTGCCTGTAATAATCAACTTGGACTTTATATATATAGACCATCTGGCTTTCCACCCCATATTCATCATTAGGAACACAAAGACCTGATCTCATTTCAAGTGAGGTGAAGTCTCCTTGATCCTATTTATGGTAATATATATCTTTTTTACCCTTATATTTATTTTATTCAGGTATTTTGCTTGATACTCATGATTTATGTCTATACATTCTTAGAACCACTTGCTATTGTGGATTCATTTCTATTTGGGGTGGTCACCCAGGAAGGCCCTACATTCTTCATTTTTTCATGATGGTCAAGCTCATGAGAAGGTAATGGAACTACTACTTAGTCTGGCTATCTTGCTTAAGTACATGATCTGTGTATATATTATTATTTCTATGTTTCCACTACCATGATCCTTCTTTGGTTTCCATTATAGGAAGTCATTCCGTTTATTGTGGTGTTTACCAAAGAATATCTTTGAAGAATGATCTCCCTATCCAGATACTATGTGGAACCATATGGAACTCTATGATCATGTAGTTAGGAAACTTCATTGCCTGATGTGGATTCCTGCTTGCCGATTAATAACCAGATTTGAAGACGTCAAATGTTTTTTAATTTTGTAATTTTATTATGATTTGTCCACCGTGTCTATGTCTAACCTCTTCATGATCCATAAAATATTTTTGTAGCTATTTAATGCAGTTATATTACTCCGCATGGATTTTCAATTAACCACTTTTTGCAGGCAGTGCTGCTCTTGTCACACTGCCATATTTTCTACTAAGTACTCTGGGTTTATAAATCCACATTTATATTATAAGTGAGACGGAGATATTATTATGACACGGATATACGTGTCATATTAGGTGGCTTTTTTCTTTTTGTTTTATGTCACAAAAACAACCTGCTTGTTGCATCTGATTTTGTTTCCAGCAAAACATGTATTACATAGAGTTCAATGTACACCCCCTGCAATACGCATACAATGCCCCACACATGCCAACACATTACTTATGGTACAGGTTTCTTTTGCTACTACTCTTCCAAATGTATCCAAGTTATACTTCAGGATAGATAGACAGTGATAGAGTTTAAAGACATATGCGGTTATGTGGCAAAGATTTCTTTAAAATACAAAACTGCATTTGTTATTGATACATTTCAAAAGGTAAAAGTACTAATGTTACAAAACAGCTTATGGAGTGGCATGATTTTCAACTGTGTATTAGAAAGGTTCATTTGATTTTTGCCTTTCATACACCCTAGGCAAACTAGGTAGCCACCTAAGGTGCACTGCCACCTAGGGGCACCTGGGTGCAGCACAGGCCGGCACTCTCTTTGTGTGGCCTATGGACTTCCTTCTATGAATTCTCAATTTCTCTGCAGAGTCTTCCCCTCCTCATACATGGGGTATGATGAGGGAATGATGGTATCTTTACTCTGCACAATTGTCTCACAGTCTGTCCACACAAATGAGCATTTAGTACATATACAGTGTGTGAATATATATATATATAAAAAACGGCATTCCATGTAGCAGTGAAATGTCGACTCCCCCTAGGATGGGAAGTGATGACATTAGCCCAGGACCCTGGGTGGTCAGCAGTCTCTGATCAGTGGATTGGTCCGTACATCTCAGGTACACACACTGGCACACATGATCCTCCAGCTGTAACAGGGAGCTGGCACGTGACCGAATGGGGCGTGTCCGCCTTCTTCTACACAGCTGGAGCTAATCAATAGGCGGGGGTGTGCTCTGGTTTCAGGGTTAACTCTACCTGAGTAGGATAATTAGGGCCCGATGTGTATGAGAGGGAAGCGGTGTAGTGCTGGGAGGCCGCCTGTCCTCACTGAGTGCCGTAGCCTGAACTCCACACCCTGGCAGGAGCCATCAGAGCCAGGAAGTATGGCGGGTCATGGAGGTGACAGGAGGAGGAGGGGTGCGGACAAAGGTTGGGGTGTGGGGAACAAATGCTGATTGATCGTGTGGGATGCCATCACATCTTGAGTGATCCTTCAGCTGCGGAAATGGGCGACAGAGGGGGAGAAAGAAAGGACAGAGGAAAATTCTGGGTGTCTGGGGCCAGTGTAGCAGCTGAGCTGCCGCTCCTTCCAGTGTTCCTCTCAGACTCAGTCCCTTACTGCAATCTGGCTGCTGATCACTGTGCAGTTTTGTAACTGTCTCATTTTTCTTTTTTTTTTTTTTGTTTCTCTGCCTGATTAATACAGTTAACTTACATTTGGTAAATATATATTTTGTCTTTAATATTGGTGCTGGTGATATCTTATGGCACCTATTTTGGCAAATTAAAAGAAATTTAGCAGTTTCATGTTTTGTTGATTTAATATTGTCTACTGTTTTTAAAAATGTAATATTACCTTTTATTTAATGTTTTTTTTTTTTTGTTTTGTTTTGTTTTTTGTGGGGGGGGGGGGGGTGGAAGTAGCTGGTTTTGCCTAGGGTGTAAAATTGTCTAGCATACACAATAGTCCCATGGTTTGCTGAAAATTATTAAAAGGTACTGTCAGATTTTTAAGTAAAGCTGTGTTAAGTATAGTAGAATGTTTAGCATTTATGGTATACTTATAGTAGTTATATTTTGTTAATTATTTTACCTGTCACGTAATATTTATTTAATAGTGAATGTTTCATTATGTAGCAATTATATTCAAACAACATGAGGAGATACAGAAAATTTTTAAACATTATTTAATCTTGTTATGAGTACTGTATTTGGACCTTATGTATGAAATCATCACCCTCTGCCATGCTCCAGTTTCATTGGGATTTACAATCAATTTTACTGAAAAGTAAATAGTTTAGATCACTAAAGGAATTCTAGGACAACCCTACACCCAACATCTGAATAGTTACATTGTTGTGGTATCGCAACTAAGCCCTGGTTCACACCGGTGTGACTTCAAGTGTGCCATGCGATTTACAAATCACACCTGAAGTAGCATCTAATGTATTTCTATGGTACTGTCTTAATCAGTGCGATTTGAAGTACTGCGGTTTAAAAAATAGTTCAGGCATTAGTTCCAATTTTATTGTGACTTGCATTGATTTCTGTTAAATGAAGTCACAAGCCACAGTTAAATCAGAGGTACAAATCGCACTGATCTGCAGCTTTGAAATCACACTACTTCAAGTGAAGTAGCGCAATTTCAAAATTGCATTCAGTGTGAACCAGGGCTTAGAGTCAGATTGCTACAGTAGGGTAATGCAGGTTTTTCTTCTCCATCTATCCATTATTACCACAATACATGAAATGTAGCCTGCTTCACTAGAATTCTTGTGGTGTAGCCATGTAGAGGGTTGCCTGCTTTTAGCAGTTTGATTGTTAACCATTCTCCACTACTTGTAAAACTAAAGAATTACATTTTGGCTTTGCACACACTTTAATAATGTTAACCTCCCTGGCGGTATGATTATTTCAGATTTTTGGTGCTGAAAGCGGTACCATTATTTTGCATGGAAATTTGGCGTTTTATATTGCAGGCCTGTAATTCTTAGGAATAACTCACTGAAATCTGTCCGAACAAGAGTCTAGTAAACATTCCGGGTATGATAAAACTTGAAACACGAAATCATAAATTATAATTTAATAAATAATCATAAAAAATAATATAATAATAAATTTAATTCAATAATATAATCAAACCAAAAACACTGAAATTTTAAATATAGCGCCAAGTTCGCACATCACTGAGCAAAGTCGCAAAATCGTTTTCAGTGTCTGATGAGGAATTTCCCCCACGAATCATTATCACTCAATTCTGCAAGTGGTTCTAATTTACTATCGCTGTTCTCTAGCCGGTCTAAAACCGCTTTTGACCTAAAGGGACGCTTTTTGGACGCCATGGACATTTCTCAGTTTCCAGGTAGAAAGAACAGTCAAAATGCAGGCAGGGCGCCGGACAAAGCACTCGGGACAAAATGTATGTGAAATGGTTTGATACAGTAATATTATACTATGTGATTTTTGTGAATGTCACTTTTTGTCCTTTTTGTTCCGTCCCCCGTACGTCCCGACGCTTGCAGAGGACAGAACCCAGATGACAGATGCCGGCATCCGCCGGAAGACATTACAGGGGACACTGCAGGGTGGACATCGCGGGAGCGCAGGACAAGGTAAGTGACTGAGGGATCGAGGAGCAGCGTCACATGGTATTCCCGAGTGTAGCTCGGGGTTACCGCTTGTGGTACTGAAACTTTACCCCGAGCTGCACTCGGGAATACCGCCAGGGAGGCTACTGTGTAAGTAAGGCTCCATTCACACTAGTACGACTCCAAAGTAGTGCAATTTCGAGTGTTACTTTGGATGTGCCTTTGGCTTTGACCAATGATAATGGACAAATGAACTTATTTTATTTGCTTTCTTTCAGTCTGCTGTATTAAAATGATTTTTTTATATCTGTTTGGTAAGTGCAAAAAATACCCATTTATCATGTCATAAATACCTGTTGACTGAGTCCTGTGCACAGTTCCTGTGCTATCTCAGTTTATTTGTTGCAGAATAGAGTAATCATTTCCTATGTTGTGGAGTTTATAAGAAGGAGTGGTATTCAGTAGTTTGACAACACAGACAATTGGGCAAAAGTGACAGCAAGCCTTGAAATTTCAGTCCCCAAAAGACCATAAACAGAAGGTGGAAATGTGGCACACCAAAATCCAGCTACTTTTCAGAGAGGTAAAGATATGGCTTCAACCTGAACCCCTCCTGGCTATGCTACTCCAGGGCAAAGCATAGCAGGAAGAGTTCAGGCTGAGGCCGTATCTTTACCTCTCTAAATAGTGTCTGGGTTCCGATGTCAGAGGTTTCTGTTTATAAGGTGTTTCTGTGGTGAGGGTGAGCATGCGGTCTTAGTGGGGAAGTTGCTGGGGGCCAGTCACAGAGATCGATGGAGTCTGCCAAAAGCCAGGAATAAGGAAAGTAGTTCTCCTCATTTGTGCATCCCTATACATAATTAACATTTAACAGTTGCAGTGCTCCAGATTTCAGTGGTGCCCCCCTCCCCCCCAGGAACCATTGATATTGGTAGCAGGAAGTAGAGGGGCTGAGGGGCAGCATGCAACCTCAGCAGTGCCAAGTTTGCATGGCTACACAGTGACCCTGCCCCTATCCACCACACCACATCATTTGTTTTCATGTTACAGGGATGTGGACCAGGAAGCATGGTATCATTCATTGTGATAGGAGCACTATATTATGAAGAGGGTTGACTCTATTGTTGTGGGGGAATCGGGGGCAAGTTTGTTGTGATGAGGAACACTCTGGACTCTTATGATGGGGAGGATTCCTTTGTGGTGTGGGGAAATCAATGGGAAAGAGGGGATTCTGAAGGCATGGGGGCGACTGATTTGAAGGAGGCGATGTAATGGGTGACTGAAAGCTGACTCTTTAAGTGATGGGTGGAATTTGATATGAAGGAGCTACTCCCCCCATGTGGCGCCAAGGAATGGGTGACATCATCCAGTTCAGATGTCAGTGTTCTTCAGCTCAATAAGTACAGTTCAAGACTGGCGTGTCTTGAGATTTTGCATACATTTAAAGGGTGCCATGACTAAAAAAAAAAATATTTAAAAATGCTGGCCTAATACGTGTGCTTTTCATTGCAGCCATTTGCCACTTGGAGATATAGGGATCTAAGAGAGGAGAGTGTAAAACAATAGTGTATTGACATTATGCATCCCCCTACCCCGACTTTTTTTTTTTAAAGCATCCCCAGTTCAGACAAGCTAGATCCAGCCCTAGGGCTGAGGAAGCCTCTCCGTCAAGCAGATGAGACTCTGCACTTTAAGACATCCTGGGAAAAAGATGAAAAAGATTTCAATCTCCACTTCTTGGATCAACAGTGAAAAAAATTGCATTTTAATGCATAAATGCTCCATCAGTTCAAAGATGCAAGAATAAGTTTACAAGTTGGTACAGAACGCTAGAGAAGCTCAGTTTTTCCTTTGGGTGTCTAAAAATTTGGCATTGTGGGGGAAGAAAAGGGCACCCTTTTCAATATCTGGTGGTGCACTGCAGTCATGTAATCAGTAAATAAACAAGTGAAAGTTGAGGCAGTCAGGTCTTGCAGCATTAGAATTAAAATGAACAGCAAACATTTTATTGTGTCTTGATAAAGATGGGCTAAGCCCATTGAAATGTCAGACACAATAAAACATTTGCTGTTTGCTTTAATTCTGCTGCAAGACCTGAGTGTCTCTATCCTTCCTTGCTTACATATATATCATGTATACATAACAATTTCACTTGTGTACTTAATCCTTTAAAATAAAGCAGATATTAATAATAAATTGAAAATAAAATATAGATTTATCAAACACACGCATATATATATATATATATATATATATATATATATATACACACACAATAATAATTAATGTATGAAGTGAAACAATCCATAAAAACTTCAACACTAATGTGTAATACTACACAAGCTGACAGAAATTTTTAATTGACCTGTTTTTCATTTTCGTCCTCTAGCCTGAGTCTGTCCTCAATGCAGTTTCTGGCCTGAAGGAATGCTTTTCTCTGGGCCCTTTCTGTCAAAATCCGCACGAAGACCCCGGACAAATTCACACTGACAAAAAGAATAGCATTGGCCACAAGCTGTAAAAAAAAAAAAAACATTATTATTAGTCATGGGTATTTATACGTAATGCTGTTATATTATGCTGTCTTTTAACCAGGAAATGTTGCTAAATGTATGCTTTAAAATTACTAAAGAAAATATACAACAATGAGATGTATGAGCCATGAGGATGCAATTGGAATGGCCCCTTTATATGCTTTCACCCATGATCAAGATCCAGTTAAACTATCAAGCTGATCTTACACTGATGGCAGGGGTGGACTGACCATTTGGAAACTCTGGCACTGCCTGAGGGCCTGGGGTCAGTAGGGGGCCCCATGAGATGCCCCTGGTACCTTTTTCATAGGCTTTTTTGAATTTGTGCACGGACACAGGGGCCCCATGATCCCCTATTGCCCGGGGGCCCCATGAGTTGACAGTCCGCCCCTGACTGATGGTTAATGTGTATGGTGAGGTCTCAATTTGGTGTGTGTATTAAAAATCCACATAATGTTGGTTTTATACCTTCCTATTCTTTTGAAATGCACACAGTTAACATGGCAGATATGCTCAACTGATGTGGTTTTCTTCTCATATGGCATGTGCATTATGACAGTAGACACATTTGGTAAGTTAGCACTTGAGTATTGTCTTGCAAAAAGTAGCTGTGCACCTTCGGCAGTCATCGTGATCCTTAACAAAAGGTTAACAGTATCTAAAGCATGCACAAAGGTTAAAGGACATCTAAGACTAGACTTCCATCTATCAGTTGAATACTACTAATATGGCATCACTCGTCCTGCAACTGGCAGTGATTCACAGATGTGCGTAACAGCAAACAAGATGCTGAAAGAAGCCAGTATTACATGGAGGATAAATGTGGGTTGAAACAGCTGATAAATTTCCTTATTCCTTACATTCAACGCGTTTCATCAGGAAAACATAGTAACATGTATAATACATATCATCTGTGTTCAGTGCACGTTGCTATGTTTTCCTGATGAAGGATAGGAGCCTTTTTTTCTGAAACACATTAAGAAAGAATTAGGAAAACTCATCAGACACCAGGGGCGGACTGACCATTTGGAAACTAGGGCCCGGGGTCAGTAGGGGGCCCCATGAGATGCCCCTGGTACCTTTTTCATAGGCTTTTTTGAGTTTGGGCAAGGATACAGGGGCCCCATGATCCCCTATTGCCCGGGGGCCCCATGAGTTGTCAGTCCGCCCCTGTCAGACACTTATCTATCCACCACACATTATTGTGATCTTTCAGCACTTCGACAGGAGCTTGTTGACAACAACCTTGTCTCTTAAGAAGTCCCAAAACATGATGTATGCATGACTTCTGTGCAGTAGAAGGTAATCAATGTAATATTAGCAGTATTTGATTAAAGCCGGTATGTCTTCTCCTTGAAACACTCTTCAATTTGTTCATAATTCAAAAGCATTAAAGAAAACCATATTTTTATTTTAGGTACACCACAGCTTATGTTCAGACACTGGAGTGTACATACAATAGAAAACCCTTGCATATGCGTTGTAGTCGATACATGAACATCCTACACACACATCTGTAAGTAAATCCGGTCATTTCATACAAGGTCCTCCATATGCAAACATGGTAAAATATTAAGTATCATAGAAAACTAATAAGGATTATATCTAAAAAAATATCAATTTTCTAATTGACTTCACATTCCCACTGAAAACAATGCATCATGTACAGGGGCGGACTGACCATTTGGAAACTCAGGCACTGCCCGAGGGCCCGGGGTCAGTAGGGGGCCCCATGAGATGCCCCTGGTACCTTTTTCATAGGCTTTTTTGAGTTTGGGCAAGGACACAGGGGCCCCATGATTCCCTATTGCCTGGGGGCCCCATGAGACCCCCTGACCATGTAGACTTGCGCAATTATAGCACACGCTACCCAGCAAATAATTGTACCCAAAGTAATAAAAACATTCACAGATCTATGAAATTGTACATGTCTGAGCAAACACTAAGATTTTTTTTTTCACATAATTATTGTACATCTAATTGTTATTATTGCTACATTATTACAAGTTGAGCAGATATTAATGACTAGATTTTTTTTCCTCCTCCAAGCATTGTAACTTTCCCTAGGCTGCTGGATATACAAAAATATTGATGCAGGTTGCGGACAGTGTAATGCAGCTGATGGATGGTGAATCTGTCATTGTCCAAAGTCTTTTATGGACTGCATCAAGGCCTCCCACTATAACTGGTACCACCAGTGTATTTCTTTGCCAGAAGACTCTAATTCACTTTGCAGGTTCTTATCAGTTATGGTCTCTTAGAGATGTTTTTACCAATATAATCTGAGGTGGCAGGGGCGGACTGACAACTCATGGGGCCCCCGGGCAATAGGGGATCATGGGGCCCCTGTGTCCTTACCCAAACTCAAAAAAGCCTATGAAAAAGGTACCAGGGGCATCTCATGGGGCCCCTTACTGACCCTGGGCCCTCGGGCAGTGCCCGAGTTTCCAAATGGTCAGTCCGCCCCTGCTGAGGGGTTATATAGATATTTTTCTATCCGGAGCCAGAAACAATTGAGTACTGTCCGTAATACTTTTTTTATTATTACAGAAGTTGCAAACAAGGATGAATCTGCACAGACATACCATCAAGGAACATAAAGAAGATGTCCTCTGCACACCTGTGGGACACCATCTCACACAACTAGGCCACACTATGGAAGACCTCAATGTTTTAGTTCTGAAAGGAAAATTCAAATCCATTCAGGAAAGAAAAACTTTTGAACTAAGAATGGTAATTCTATTTGACACAAGAGATAACGGCCTTAACTTGGACATGGGATTCCTCAACCATTAGCCGACAGTTTTATGACTATTAGCTAGCTTGACTCCCTCTGTGTGAGTGTAGTATCCCCCCTCCCCCCCTCCTTTTGCTGTATCTTATCTGTAGCCTTTTTTTTTTTTCATCCCTTCTAACATTCTGCTTAAACTTTGTGATTTGTAATAGTACTGCTTGGACCTTGAAGAAGGGGACATACCCCGAAAGCTTGTCCTCAAAATTGTACGTTAGTGCAAATAAAAAAAGTATCACGGACAGTACTCAATTGCTTCTGACGCAAATGCACTAATACGGCTACAATCCCCTTTATCTGGAGCCAGAAATCCATAATATATTTACTATATCCAATATCTTTAAAAAGAGAAAAAAACTGTTCATGCAATAGATTACATGATTTAACACTATTTAACTAAAAAAAATAATACCAAACCTGCACTGAATGGCATGACATAGCATGGCTGCATGCTATCCCTTTGCATTCCTTTCATGTTAAATCATGGTAGATGATCTCCTGTTAGATTAAAAGTTGGAGCTTCCGTCACGATATTGCACAATTAGTTTATTCATGTGACAAGATTCTCTCATTTAACCATAACTAAGGATACACTGAGTATGAAAACTTTTTTTTAAAGTACTGGTACTGATTACCAATACTTAATGCCTAGGAAGAGTAGGTAGAGAGGTGGTTTAGGTGGTGGGGAGGGGAGTTAGGGAGTTGGAGTGTTAAATTGGAGTGGTAGAGGATTAAGAATGAATGGCACCCACGCATGTCTGCAAAAGGCAGCACATTTTTGTGCATTACAGGAAAACACCCAATTTCACATATTCGTGCACTGCACTTGGTGTGAACAAGCCCTAAAATGTACTCTGTAAGTTCAGTTGTCTGTAGGTTGTAAACCTCCCTCCCCCCAAAATCCCCCCTCTTAGCACAAATCCCCCCCATCCCCCCTCCTAGCACAACCCCCCTAAATACCCCCTCCTAGCACAACCCCCGACCCAAATTCCCCCTCCTAGCACAACCGCTCTAAATCCTTCCTCCTAGCTCTACCCCCCTAAATCCACCCTCCTAGCAGAACCCCCCCAAATCCCCCACCTAGCACAACTCCCCCCCCCCCAAATCTCCCCTCTTCCAAACACAAATTCTGTCCCTACAGTAGTAACATCAGGGAGGGGGAGAGAGCTAGGAGGGAGTGTGGGTTGTGCTCTTTCTCCCCCCCCCCCCCCAGATACTCTCTTTCCTCTACATTCAGATCTGAGCAATCCTCATCCTCTCTTTGCTCCTGTGCAACATGAGGCAAAGAGCTCAGCCTGCACCTCTCCCGCTCTCTGCTCCTCTCTGTACCCTTACTGGCAAAACAGAAAGCTGAGCTGGCCGCCTGACTGCATCCTACCAATGGAGGACTTGTCGGAAAGAGAACAGAGAGGAATAGAAAGCGCGGGAAGTGCGGACTGAGCTCTCTGCTTCTTCTGTACACAGGACTTTACAGTGCTCTCTGCCCCATGTAGCACAGGAGCTAACAGAGGATTGAGGATTGCTCAGATGGATAGATAACTATTGCTGGCATTCCTTTTTTACAGTTCAGCTGTCTGCAGGGGAATCCCGCTAACAGTTGAAATGACATTGGTTAAGGATGCGGCGGCCTCCCTCCTTAACAACCGATAACACTGTTCAACAGGTAAAAAGTTTTGGGCATAAAATTAGCTAATCTTACATAATTTTGGGGTGCTGAAAATGAAAATGACCCTAAAAAATGTTGATTGGCTCTATTTTCCATGATATATTCACCCATCTAATGACGTAAGCCATTCAAAATTATGATGCAACTTCAGCTGCATATTGCGCAATTGATACTGGTGACCAATAGAAAATTACATGTATACTGAGATGATGCAATATTAGCCTTTAATTGCATCACTTCACTGCATAAAAGCTGCAGTATCTGTAGCTGATTGTAGTTCGACAGCGTATTTACATTTCGTTTTATGCTTATATAGGCTACTCAGTAATGCCTCGAACTTGTGTGAATAAAGCAGATAATTTCTGCTATATCTGCGGTGAAATAACTTTTATCTC
Source organism: Staurois parvus (assembly GCF_062004578.1). NCBI lineage: Eukaryota > Metazoa > Chordata > Amphibia > Anura > Ranidae > Staurois > Staurois parvus. The sequence continues at coordinate 2,205,065 of NW_028317873.1, read as the reverse complement.
ACAAAAAAGGAGGATAACAGGAATGAATTAGAAAGCCTACAACTTGTATTTTGGCTGCAAGATAGGAGACCAGGACAAGAGCTGGGCACCACATATATGCTGCAATTCTTGTGGGACGGCACTGGAGCAATGGTTGAATGGAAAAAAGGCATCTATGCCTTTCGCTGTGCCAATGATTTGGAGAGAGCCAACAGATCATGTTAGTAATTGTTACTTTTGTATGGTGTCTCCAATTGTAAAAGGGCTAAATAAGAAGAAAAAGTTATCTGTGCACTATCCAAATATTCCATCGGCAATACGTCCAGTTCCTCATGGAGAGGGGCTACCAATTCCTAAAGCACCAGAATCCTTCGTGGTTGAGTCAAGTGAGGAAGAACCTGAAGCGTGTAGTCATCAACCGTCAACCTCATATGACCCAGACTTTCTTCCATCCACACCCACTGAACCACACCTCATTACACAAGTGGAATTGAGCGATCTTATCAGAGACCTGGATCTTCCGAAGAACAAGGCAGAGCTTTTGGGGTCAAGACTACAACAGTGGAATCTCCTAGCAAGTGATGTTCGTACGTCTTTCTACCGTCATCGTCAGAAAGATCTGATACCATTCTTCGTCCAGGAAGGTGATATTGCTGTATGTAACAATGTTCATGGTTTAATCTCAGCCATCGGCGTATGCTATGATCCCGATGAGTGGAGGCTGTTCATTGATGCTTCAAAGGCGAGTCTTAAAGCTGTTTTGCTCCATAATGGCAATCAGCTGCTGTCAGTTCCAGTTGCTTACGCAGTTTCAATGAAAGAAACTTATGAAAACTTGAAAGAGCTTTTAAGGTGCATCAACTATGATGAACATCAATGGTCGATTTGTGGTGACCTGAAGGTGATTGCTATCCTACTTGGACTTCAAGGTGGATATACTAAGTACTGCTGCTTCCTCTGTGAGTGGGACAGTCGTGCGAGAGAAATGCACTATGCCAAAAGAGACTGGCCATTACGCCAGTCATTGCAGCCTGGAGAAAAAAATGTTAACTATCCAGCGCTTGTAGACAGCAATAAGATCTTATTACCTCCATTACACATCAAGTTGGGATTAATGAAAAACTTTGTTAAGGCAATGGACAAGAATAAAGCAGGTTTCAAGTGCCTGATTAGCAAATTTCCAGCACTTAGTGCTGCAAAAATAAATGAAGGAGTCTTTGTTGGGCCACAGATTCGTAAACTTATTCATGATGATGAGTTTCTTTCTCTGTTGCGTGGAAAGGAAAAGGCTGCCTGGACAGCATTTGTATCAGTGACATCAAATTTTCTTGGAAACAATAAAACACCAGACTACAATAAAGTGGTAGAAAAACTCATCCAGACTTACAGAAATCTGGGTTGCAACATGTCTCTAAAAATTCATTTTCTACATTCGCATCTGGATTTTTTCCCACCAAACTGTGGAGCAGTGAGTGATGAACACGGAGAGCGCTTCCATCAAGACATTGCAGCTATGGAAAGAAGATATCAAGGTAAATGGAGCCCATCAATGCTTGCTGACTATTGCTGGACAGTTGTAAGAGATAGCCCTTTCCTCGAATACAAGAGAAAAGCCAAGAGAAGCAAAACCGACACAAACTGAAGACAAAACTAGTGAGAATCCTAAGTATTAAAATGATTCAACTTAGCTTATGGCTATAATTGTTCTTGGTAATCCTATGCAATATATTATGTCATTTAGGCTTTGTTATGTAGTCAATATCACTTGCTTTATATTTGTGGAAAGACATCTATCTATATAATTATTGTGCATTATGTAGTCATTACGCCTATAGTAGAAAACTTTCCGTTTACAGAAAAACTAGAGCCAATTGACAAATTTCATTGTTATATTTGAACTCAGAATGTGAAATTCATTAAGAAATGGATCCTTTTGTTTCCAAAACTGGCAAAAAATAAAAATTTGTTGAAGAGTGTAATTGCCGGCAATTTTTTGTTTAAATTTCAGCTGTCAGCGGGGGAATCCTGTTGACAGCTGAAAGAACCAAACCTGAAGGTATCGATTGTTAGTATCGGAGCATTTGCACGAGTACTGATACTCATGCAAATACTTAGTATCGGCACCGATATCAATACCGGTATTGGTGCAACCCTAACTATACACTAAGATAGTGCAGAAGGTCAATAATAATTTTGCACACTGCAAGTTTAAAGCTAAAAAGCAACAATCAGCTAAATAAACAGTTGAAATACATCTATGTGGATTGTTTTACCTGCCATAGGGTTTGTATTTCTGTTCAGCCACTCTTGTGATCCAGGCAACCATGACTGAAAGTATAGCTACGTTAGGCCTCATTCATACCTGTGCATCACATTTTTTTTGAATGCTTATCGCATGACAGCACATGGCACCCCCAGCAGAGTATTAACCACAAGGCAAACAAGGCGTTTGCCTAGGGAGGCAATTTTCAGGGGGGCAGTGCCGCCCCTGGAAGAAGAGACACAAGTGGCAGGGATGGGGACCTGGTCAGCCTCGCCATAAGATCCGAAGGAGGCTGAACACTACTGGAGAGTGCGGGGAGGGTCGGCTGCTTCTTTCATTGCAGATGTTAAGGTGAATCCATAAATCAGGTGGTCGCGGGGGGGGCTGTGGGTAGATGTGTGTTGGTCAGTGGTGGCAGAAGCGGTGGGATGAAGGGGTATGGTGGTGATGGTCTCTGGGAGAGCCCAGGGGTGGTTTTGAAAGGGGTGCTGGGCGCCTGATTTTAGTGTTGCCTAGGGCAGCACGTAAACTATATACACCACTGGGCACCCCCAATTACTTGAATTGGTGAGACAAAGGCACCAAAGTAGTCTCTGCACTTTTTGAAATGTGTATTTTAGCTCCTTTTATGTGCGACAAAAGGTGTGACTGCTACCTGAGTTCGGGGTACCATTAAGAATTAAAGGCACCACAAGAGTAGTACACATTTTGGCACATTTTTTGTGAGTTTCCAGGAACCCAGATTGCAGAAACACACATTTTGTTTTGTGCACATTCATGTAATGCCAAGGTGTGAATGGGGCTAGTGATGGAATGTTTCTCTTCTATGCTTAGGCTCTGTCATACTTTGATCACTAGTTTATAGTGTCAGAATGTCAGCACTGTTCATTGAATTATTATGGACCGATTGCTGACCCTTCCTGCTTAGCAGATTACAGCGAGATATATTCTGGCACTTACATTGAGTGCATTTAAAAACACAATTAACAATTTGAAATGAACACATAACCAGACGAAATATTTTTTTATCAACATCTTCCTTAACCAGTTGCAGACTATGGGCGTGTTCAGGGGCGGACTGACCATTCGAGCACTCGGGCACTGCCCGAGGGCCCGGGGTCAGTAGGGGGCCGCATGAGATGCCCCTGGTACCTTTCATTGTTTTTTTCATAGGCTTTTTTGGGTGTGAGCGAGGACATGGGGTCCCCATGATCCCCTATTGCCCGGGGGCCCCATGAGTTGTCAGTCCGCCCCTGGACGTGTTAGACATGCTGGAAAAATGTCATCGTTGTACACAGGCCATGAGTAACACGCCAAATCATTATGCCATGTTGCCAGGACCTCCCCTGTCCCAGTACATGGCAATTCAGCTCTGATTAGCCACTTGCCTACTGGGCACTCCCCCCCCCCCCCACTCTGCCCAGGCCAATTTTCAGCTTTCAGTGCTGCCGCACTTTAAATGACAATTGCACAGTCATGCAACACTGTACCCATATGAAATTTTTATAATTTGTTTTCACACAAATAGAGCTTACATTTGGTGGTATTTAATCACCACTGTGGTTTTTATTTTTTGCACTCTAAATGTAAAAAGAGCAAAAAATTAAAAAGAAAAGTTTTTCTTTGTTACTATTATAAAATTTTGCAGACAGGTAATTTTTCTCCTTCACTGATGTGCATTAGTGAGGTGGCACTGATAGGTGGCACTGATGAGGCAGCACTGATGGGCATTGATGAGGAGGCACTGATGATGCACTGATATGCAGCAATGATGGGCACTGATAAGCGGCACTGATGGCTGTCACTGACTGATAACACTGACTGGAGGCACTGGCAGACAACACTGACTGGTGGCACTGATGGGCACTAATGGGCAGCACTGCCGGGCAGCACTGATAGGCGACGATGCTGCGTGGCACTGATGAGTGGCACTGCTGGAGACACTGCTGGGAGGCACTGCTAGGCACTGATGGGTGACACTGCTGGGCTCTGATGGGTGGCACTTCTGGGCACTGATGGGTGGCACTGCTGGGCACAGCTGATAATCAGGGCACTGATCATCAGTGCCTTGATAATTAGTGCAGATCTCCCCTGTCATATTTTCCGGTTATCGGCAGTACTTTCCTCACACTGTAACAGAGTGAGGAAAGTGCAGCCGATAACTGGTAACTGTATTTACATTGTGATCTACTGTGTCATTGGACACAGCTGATCATGTGGTAAAAGGCAGCTGTGATTGGCCTTTTACCTTATCACGTGATCAGCTGTGTCCGTAGGACAGTGATCACCAACAGCACCAGGTGCATGCCGCTGGGGGCGCGAAGAGGGTGCGTTCTGGGAGGACGTCCATGGACTCCCTCCCAGAACTAGACAAATGCACTGTAGCCATCTTTCGGCTGTAGCATGGTTGGGAAGCGGTTAATCAAAGCACCATTGCTGAGTACACAGAAAGTTCTGACAGCTGCAGCTGTAAAAAAAAAAGCAGTCTGGCAATGTTTATCAACAACATTGCTCAACCATGAATTCAGAAACATACAAAGAAACATTTGTTTCATTTTGTATCTTTCTGTTAATTCATCTATAGATCAAAAGGACAAAATTAGATCTGCAGATGAAGTCACTAAAAGCAACATGACAAGTAAAAAATGTTTTTTTTTTAATTAAGTGTTCCTCTGTTTAACAGTTTACTCTAATCAGCCCTAATTAACTCTCTATTCTCCTTTTCCATTCAATCTTTATTTTCTTACTGATTTTTTTGTTTGTTTGTTTCTATTTTGTTAACTAATAATATTTTAACTTTTTTGTATTTGTTTTGTTCATTAATATTTTTACAACTTTAAAATATATTTACAAATTTCACATTTAAAAAAGCGCAAAATTGAAAGAAAAAAAACAACTTTATTTAATTTGTAAATACCTTTTCAATGCTCTGTACTAGAATCATAATTTTAGTGTCATTTTAAACAGGACAAATTACAGAATAAAATATGCACTTTTTATGTGCAGTAATACTATTTATTTTTAAACTAACACTACTCAAAGAAAAAGTGCAGTTTGTTGTGTTTAATTGTATAAGGATTGCAAAAAAAATGTTGCAAGACAATATTCATGAAAAGAAAACCTTGTTTGTCTTTTATAACAATATATGTATTACATTTTTATCTTAAGTAATGACAACGTTATTGCTGAATAAACAGGCCCACAGCAGAAATGGAAAAATTTCCATATACGGTGAACAGGGGTGAGAGGCAAAGTGGTTAATCTAGCAGATTTTAATGATATTAGATGTTAAATGACATGGAATTAATATATGGCTGAATTATATTTCTTGGTTTTCTGTGTCTCTGTATCCCTTGTAGTTATGCTAATATTTAACTACTTGCCGACCGCAGATAGCCGAATGATGGCTGCACTGCGGCCGGCCACTTGTGGGTGGGCGTCATATGGCGTGAACCCAGCGATCTACGTGATTGCTGTGTCCTACGGACACAGCTGATCACGTGATGTGGTAAAAGGCCAATCACAGCGGCCTTTTACCATGTGATCAGTCGTGTCCAATGACACGCTGATCACCGGGAAATGCAATTGCCGGTTCTTGGCTGCACTTTCCTCACACTGTCAGATCGTGAGGAAAGTACTGCAGAGAACCAGCAGTTGTTAGAGCAGCGATTGGCACCGATCATCAGGGCACTGATGATCAGTGCCCTGATGATCGGTGCCCAGCAGTGCCACCCACAAGTTCCGCCCACCTGTGCCCAGCAGTGCGCCCACTAGCTCCACCCACCTGTGCCCACCAGTGCACCCACCTGTGCCCACCAGTGCCCATCAGTGCAGCCCAGAAGTGCTGCCAGTCAGTGGCACCAGTCAGTGCCCAGTGGTTGTGCCAGTCAGTGCCCAGCAGTGCCGCCAGTCAGTGCCACCTATCAGTGCTGTCTATCAGTACCCATCATCAGTGTCGCCTATCAGTGCCGCCTATCCGTGACACCTCATTAGTGCTGCCTATCAGTGCCACCTCATCAGTGCTGCCTATCACTGCCCTTCAGTGCTGCCTATCAGTGCCCATCAGTGCTGCCTCATCAACGCACATCAGTGAAGGAGAAAAATTACCTGTTTGAAAAATGTTATAATAGAAATGATGCAGTCATTAGCCACTTGCCCTCTAGAGGATTTACCCCCCTTAATGACCAGGCCTCTTTTTGCTAATTGGCACTGCACTAAATCAACTGATAATTGCGCGGTCATGCAATGCTGTGCCCAAACTAAATTTAGATCCTTTTTTTCACACAAAGTTTTCTTTTGGTGGTATTTGATCACCTGTGCACTTTTTATTTTTCGTGCTATAAACAAAAAAAGACAGAACATTTTGAAGAAAAATGATATTTTTTATTTTCGGCTATAAATAATATATAGTAAACTCAAAGTTAGTTATAAATTTAGGCCAAAATGTATTCTGCTCCATGTTTTTGGTAAAAAAATCCCAATAAGTGTATATTGATTGCTTTGTGTGGAAGTTATAGTGTCTACAAACTATGGTATAGATACTGCAATTTACGCCATTTTTTTGCTATACAGTGCTGCGCTAGTTTAATGGACAATTGCGCGGTCATGCAATACGATACATAAATTAAATGTATGTCCTTTTTTTCACACAAATAGAGCTTTCTTTCGGTGGTATTTGATCGCCTGTGCACTTTTTATTTTTGGCGCTATAAACAAAAGAAATTTTTTTGAAAAAAAACGTTATTTTCTCATTTCTGTCATACAAAATATCCAAAAAATAAAATTTTATAAATTTAGGCCAAAATGTATTCTGCTATATGTTTTTGGTTAAAAAATCCCAATAAGTGTATGTTTATTGCTTTGTGTGAAAGTTATAGCGTCTACAAACTATGGTATAGATAATGGAATTTACACAGCTTTTACTTTCTGACTGCCCCCTCAAATGACCCCTTTTCAGAAAGTAGACACCCTAAACTATCTGCCGAGAGGCATATTGAGTCCATGAAAGATTTTTTTTTTTACACAAAGTTGCCATTTAAATGATTTATTTCTCACACACTGGGGGGAACTGACTGGGGGTCACTGACATCCCCTGTGACACCAATACAGTGATCAGTGCAAACAAAAAGCACTGACACTGTACTAATGGCACTGGGGAGGAAGGGGTTAACATGTTTAGGCAATCAAAGGGTTAACTGTGTGAGGATAGTGTTTAACTAGTGGGCGGGGGGGGGGGTGTACTTCACAGGAACACACTGTCCTGGAAAGCTAAGCTCTGCTCTCCGGAACAGTGTGCTGGAAACTGACAGGGAGCAGAGCTGCATTGAAAACAATGCAGCTGTGCTCCGTGTCAGTGTTTGCCAGCAATTGCCGGGATCCGGCGGGTAAACACTGACCGGGACCCAGTGATTGACACCCGCGGCACTGATCACCCGTGGGCAGGGTGGTCACGCGCCTCGCTTGTGTCCCCTACCATGTAAACAGGATGACGTTTATAAATGTGATCCTGCCTACAGGGGTCGCTTTGCCGCAGTAAATGTACTGTGGGCGGTCCCCTAGTGGTTAAAAGGTTGTAGCTTCATTCTCAGCCTTTTGATTGTTTAGTGGTAACTTTTCAACATCAAAAGCCACTGTTATGGGAGCTATCATGTGGGAATGCTCTAGCGCAGCCTATCTGTGGTACCTTAGGCTTCCTCCAGAGGCTTCCAGGGGTTTCATTATCAATGAGCAATTTCTGTCTCTCAGATAACCACTGACCAACAATCTAAGAAACATTTTTCTTACTGACCACCACACTAATGTACATTTAGCTGTAGATATAGTACAGTAATTGTTAGCAGTGGTTTCCTGGTTGGAGACCAGGAAGTTATTTAAGGGTTCCTCAATTTTAAAGAGGTGGAGAAAGGCTGCTCTATCATGTTCTTAAGGAATAACGGTTGTGTATTATTATTATTATTATTATTATTATACAGTATTTATAAAGCGCCAACAGTTCGCTCAGCGCTGTACATTACAATGGGAGACAATACATGAGACAGTACAGTAACAATACAATGCGATACACGAGGGGTTCGAGGGCCCTGCTCCTTGGAGCTTACAATCTAGGAGGGAGGGGATGGTGGCACAGGAGGAGATAGCTGTGGGGGATGGAGTGGTAGGAAGAGTGGAGGAGATCGGCAATTAGCAGGGGGCGGGGTAGGCTTCCCTGAAGAGGTGGGTTTTCAGGGTGCGCCTAAAGGAGAGGAGAGTAGGTGATATGAGTGTATAACATCTATAAACATTATATAGGAAAAGCAAACCTGTCATAACATGAACTATCCATTACTTATCTTTCGGAGGTTAGAAGAGAGCTGAAGTACAGTGTGGTTTGAGTTATGCCATTAAATACTTGATTAGACCAGGGTGGATTTGATTTAAATCAAACTGATTTAAATCACGATTTAAATCACGATTTAAATCACTAGTCAGTAAGGTTTGATTTAATTCCTAGTTTTCTACATAAAGACTAATTCTTGCTGGTATAACTTTAATATACAAGTAGATGAAGATTTTTAGAATAACTTTTCATATTAGTTTTTTTATCCCCAGTTTAATAGGTTAATCATTCATATTTGGACTTTTCTGTTGTACTTAGGAAGGAGAAAAATAATCATTCCCTTAATAATAACAATTTACATAGATTTATTCAACTGAAACAATAACATTCCAGCATATGTGATTTGCTTAAACATCCATGTTTGGTAACTAATTTGGCTAAACAAAATATATATATTTTAAGAACCTTAGACTGTCAGCCCCTTCCTCCTCACACTTAGTTTCACTTTCTTCTATTGCAGATCTATTCCACTCCAAACAATCAGAAAAATATTGTTTCTATTCTATTCACTGAACTTCTTGAAACTTGGCACTGAAGGGGTTGATTCTGTATTCATAGGTTTGTAGAAGTTAGGATGAAGGTCTTTTTCTTAACTCAGTTCATGTTATAACATTTTTGCTGTGAAGAAGAGGCATGTGATCTCCGCCGAGTCAAATTCAGTTTTGAGAACTGCAAAAGTAAACCAATCATCTGTGATAATATCTTGTAGGCAGAGAAACTGCCCAATAATCTTACAAAAACCTCTGGAAGAGCATGACATTGTGAATGGATTCATGGAATTTATTTACCAAAAAAATTAAACATATACAGCCTTATTCTACATAATTAAAAAACGAATCTTTATTTCCTGATGGAATAACCTTTGGATGGTAATATATTTTCCTCAAAAAGCATTTTATTTTAAAAAATCTGATTTAAATAAAAAAAATCCGATTTTTTTTGTTTGATTTTTTAAAAAAAATCATTGATTTTTATCCACCCGGGATTAGACTAATGTATCAGGGCAATGAAGAAGCTCCAGTGCACACGCCTCATGCTCTGGTTCTAAGGTGGAAAACAAGATCTGTAACCGGTCCTGATTTTTCTTGAAGAATGTAGTAGATCATTCTGTGGAAAAGAACCCTGAGAAAGTGTTGATGAGTCCCTCTCCAATGCTTGTTCAGAAATTAGGGCTTTTCTATGGCACAATTACACAACATTTGTCCCTGGCTGGGGCAAAGTGAGAAGCACCTAAAATTGGTAGTCTGGAAAAATGTTCATTTTCCTAAACAAATGCTCAGACACTTTCCTGTGAAGCAGTATCATAAGGTCCAAGCAGCAAAATCTGCAAAAAATTTCAGCAGTTGATCTCAGACAGTATATTCATACACTGCAAATACTAAACATGCCAGCATGTTTTTTACAAGAATCTCTAAAAAGATAATACAATGCCCCACACTGGGTGTAGACAGGGAAGAGTGAGCCCTACTGGACACTACGCTAGGGAAATGGAAAGCCTTATTATCTCATAACAAGGTCATGCCCCACAAGCTACTTTGTAGCAGAGAATTAAGCAGTTCACCTCTCTACCTATTATGTCTACTGATTTGTAGCTAGCTATACAGTTGCTTCTGTAGCCTGCTACAATATTCCTGTAGGCAACTACAAATCGCTGTCTTTGCTATTATCACCAGCAGCTGCATTGGATCACATAAATATCTACTGAAGGTGTTGATTCTGCACCTAACTCCAAATGTTCCATAAAATTAAAGAGGAAGAAAAGTCTAATAATATCTATTCTTAAAAATGCTCCCTCTCCCATAGAAAATATTTGTGTACTTACCTATATTGAATCCTCTCCATTCTGGTCATGAGATCCAGCAGCTCTGGCTTCCCTGTGTCAGTGATCAGCTGCTGCAGGGGAGAGGAGGAAGCACCAACAACAGCTGGGCCCTGGGAGCCTATGGGTGATGTCATGGCTCCCGGAATTTCCAGCCATTGTCAAGCGCTCCCTGAGCTGGAGATGCTAATCCAAAAAATATAGTTTCCATTTCTTTTTTTTTACAGGTTAAACAGGATAGGTAGGAGAAGAGGGGAAACAGCGTTTTTAAAAATTGTTAAACTTAGGCTTTTTTCCACTTTAACCGCATGCCGCCCAGCCACTGTACATATACGGCGGCAGGGCGGCACTCACAGGCAAAACCACGTTTTAAGACGTGTGTTTTGTAAACAAATAGGGGGCGCGCGCGAGGCACGCCGCAGCCCTATTTGTCCTGCGGATCACCGCCGCAGATGTCAGTCGCCGGGTCACAGCCGCTCCTTAGCGGCTATGTCCCGGCGATCGGCGGCAAACAGTGACAGAGAGCACAGCTGCAGTAGCTGTGCTGTCTGTCACTTCCTTCTCAGCTCGAGGATGAGCTGATCGAGAAAGAACAGTTTCTCTTTCTCGATCAGCCTTGTCCCGTCCAGTACACACCCCCGCCCCCTAGTAAAACACTCCCCTCACTCCTATAACCCTTCCCTGCAAAATAAAGTTAACCCCTTCCTCCCCATTGCCATTAGTACAGTGTCAGTTTTTTTTTTTTTTTTGCACTGATCACTGTATTAGTGTTTTTGGGGATGTCAGTGACCCCAAGTCAATACCCCCCAATGTCAAAATGTCCGCCGCAGTCCCGCAGTCCCGCCATAAGTCGCTGGTCGCTGCCATAAGTCCCTGATCGCCGCCATAATTCGCTGATCGCCGCCATTATTAGTATAAAAAACCCCCAAAAATCCCAGTACCTTTCCAGCCATTTGTAAATGCTATAACTTTCACGTAAACCAATTAATTTACACGTATTGGGGTTTTTGCTTAGCAAAGACATGTCGCAGAATGCATTTTGGCAGAAATTTATGACTAAATTTGATTTTTGCATTTTTTTTTACTGGACATGTTTTATAGCAAAAAGTCCAAAATATTGTTTTTTTTTTCTCAAAATTGTCAGCCTTTTTTTTTTATAGCGCAAAAAATAAAAACTGCACAGGCGATCAAATACCACCGAAAGAAAGCTCAATTTGTGGGGAAAAAAAGGATGTAAATTTCATTTATGTACCAAATTGCATGACCGCGCAATTGTCCGTTAAACTAGAGCAGCGCTGTATAGCAAACAAATGGCGTAAGTTGCAGTATTTATACCATAGTTTGTAGACGCTATAACTTCCACACAAAGCAATCAATATACACTTATTGGGATTTTTTTTACCAAAAACATGGAGCAGAATACATTTTGTCCTAAATTTATAACCAACTTTGAGTTTACTATATATTTTTTATAGCTGAAAATAAAAAATATTGTTTTTCTTCAAAATCTTTGGCCTTTTTTTGTTTATAGCGTGAAAAATAAAAAGCGCACAGGTGATCAAATTACACCGCAAAAAAGCTCTATTTGTGTGAAAAAAAGGACGTAAATTTCGTTTGGGTGCAGCATTGCATGACCGCGCAATTATCAGTTGAATTAGTGCAGCGCCGAGTAGCAAAAAGAGGCCTGGTCATTAAGGGGGGTAAATCCTCTGGAGGTCAAGTGGTTAATCACTCTGCAATTTTTCTAGAAACAAAAGTGTTAAAGAGAATGATTTGTAGCTACTAGATATTCACTTCTATAAAACTGTTCCATGGTATTTTATAATAGTATTTTGTATTTGCAGTATTGAGCTTAATTGTTTCCAGGTCCTGTGGCATTTATATAGTTAGATCATGATTTTGTTTATGCATTACATGGCATTACAAATTGCAATATTTAAAAAAAAAAAAACACTTAGAAAACTCCCCAAAATATTCCATCATGTAAAATCCCCACCTAAAGGCATGGCTTTTCCACAAGTCTGCACATATTTTTAGATATTTTATGATAGCTTTTGTTTTGTGTCTAGACATCTACATGTTACAAGATGTATGCTTTTCTTTAAATGAAATTAAATACAATTCTACTGTGATTAGGAGCTGTACAGAAATACGCAGATTATCTTATTATGCAGTTATAGTTCTTACAATTTGTAGTTATTGAACGCAGTAACAAAGCAATATCTCTGCCTTTTATAAAATTAGTAGTGTGCAAACAACTTGAGCTGCTGAACCGTTTTGACAAGTGAAATGCATACGCATCTAACAGGGTTAGACAATCTAACCAAGTAAAATTAATTTGACAAAAGTGTTTTCGTTAATAGCACATTCAGTTATGTGTGCAGAATGTATGACAAACGGGGAAAGCATGGGCAGCTCAGCTCAGGGAGCGACTGCACACCCATTCTGACAGGCTCTCGCTTCATGTTGAGGGGATCAAACAGAATCAATCACTTTAGAAGAGGTAATCTATGCAATTATGATACATTTTAATCTATTTTCATCGAACATGTCAAATGCCAGAACTAGAAATGACTAATTCAGGGTTCTTATCCATTCATAATGATGGCTAATAAAACTACAGTTAGGTCCATATATATGTGGACACGGGCACAGTTTTAGTTTTTTTCAGGTGTTTACCAAAACATATTCAAGCTATAGTTCCTATAATAGATATGGGCTGAAAGTGCACACTCTCAGGTTTAATTTAAGGATCTTACATCCAAATTGGAGGAAAGGTTTAGGAATTACAGCTCTTAAGATTAGCCATCCCCCCTTTTTCAAGGCACCAAAAGTAATTGGACAATTGAATCAAAAGCTGTTACATGGCCAGGTGTGGGCTACTCCCTCATTATTTCTTCATCAGTTAAGAAGGTAAAAGGTCTGGAGTTGATTCTAAGTGTGGTATTTGCATTTGTAATCTATTACTGTGAACCTACTGTCAGGGGCCGCTGCGGCATGTAGCTCGGCGCAGGCGCAGTGTGCCAGCTAGCGCCGGTGTGTGGGCACTAGGTCCTGGCCAGCCGTGGCGGAGACGGAACTCGCGCATGTGCACTCGGGGCCGCGGCACCAATGACAGCGCAGGGCGCGGTATTTAAATCCGCCCTGCGCTGACACTGATTGCCGTTTGGTCTATCCTGTGTTCCTGCTCCTGTACTCCTTGCTATTTGATCGTTGCTGACCCGGATTGTCCCTGACTGTGCTGTATTCTCCTGCTTTGACCCCTGGCTTGCCTGACCTCCTCTTGGATGCCCCCCATTGGATCTGATCTTCTGTTACTGACCCGGCGTGTGACCCGACTATTCTCTGCCCGCTGCCTTGTACCTCGCTGCTCCCACGGTTACCGACTCGGCCTGTCTGACCACGCTTCTGCTCATCCATCCATCCGTCCTGCTCGGGCCCATCCGCCTCTTCACATCAGGCTCTCAACTTGCAGATACCTCTGGCGGACCCCTTTACCACAGGTGGGTGTACTCAGGGGCCGCAACCTGGTCTCGGGCTGCTCCAAGTCCATCCCCACCATCAGGTGCACTGGTGAACAATCAGACTGGGACTTAGACTCCGCTCTCTGGGGAATCCTATCCTGTGGGTTGCTAGAGGTCCTGCCAGGTGGTTCATTACACCTACATTATGCGTTCAAAGGAGATATCCATGCAAGTAAAACAGGCCATTGTAAGGCTTCAAAAACTAAACAAATCCATCAGAGAGATAGCAGCAACATTAGGAGTGGCCAAATCAACAGTTTGGTACATTCTGAGGAAAGAAGAAAGCACGGGTGAGCTCAGCAACATAAAAAGACATGGACGGCCACGGAAGACAACAGTGGAGGATGATTGTAGGATCCTCTCTATGGTAAAGAAACACTATATTCACAACAGATCACACACATCCACTATCTCCTGCACTCAAGGACTCAGACCAAAGGAAGATTATTTAACGAACAATGTGTTCATCCAATGCTGATCAAAGGTTATGCAGCTCTATCATGAAGCTGGGGAAGCTTGATAAAACTGTAGAAGAGGATAAAAGAGAGAGCGCACCAACCTTGCGCATTACATCAGTAAAAAATGAATACTTTTATTAAAAAAATATACTCACAAGAGTAGTGATAAAACAGGGATAAAATAACCATAGTCCACACAGGGTTACAGGTCACATGCAAATTTCATCCAAAGGGGAGGTAAAAGCTAATGCATTTTGAAGGGTGATCCCTTCTTCATTAGAGCTGATCAAAAAAACACACACATAATCCCCTCAAGAAGTTACATAAAACATGAATATTAAACATGGCATAAATGGTGGTAGTACTATAAATGAGCATAAAAATACTAATAGTTATAATGATAAAAACAGAAAAAAAAACTAAAAAATGGGTAAGAATATATACGGTGGAAAGATTGAGCTCTTAATTGTACAACTAACAGAAGAATAGCTGGTTAAAAATCGATTAACAATCTAAAATTAAAAAAAAAAAAATTATATGTTTAAATTAGTGTAATCTGTAACTCATAGAATGTATCTATAGTATAAATGAATATATATATATATATATATATATATGATGATGGTAAAACTAAAATTAATTTAATTAATATCATATAACAATCCATATATGTAAAAAAAAAAATATATATATATATATATATATATATATATATATATATATATATGTGTGTGCAAAAGCACACTTAACACTTAAAACACCAGGATACGTAATTCTATACTAATGTGTAATATAAATACCTTGGTTTGACAGATAACAAAACCTCAATTCGGCAGAGTTCCCATAGCTAGGATGCATTCAGCCACTGAGTGTCAGTATTTCAGCCTGTTTAGTATGTCTGGCAGTTGAAACAGTGAAATAAATACTGTAGACCACCTGCAGGTGGCAGTGGAATGCACTGATATGCACTACTGAGCATGCGCTGTGCGTTCCAACGGCTATTAACCTGAGGATCACATAGCAGGAATTCTGTATCTAACAGCTCCTGCAAAAAGACCGACTAGACCAGTAATCCAGGGACTTAAAATGGCCAATTGAACACTAGACCACCAGGGATTCAAATAATAATTAGGTGGGACAGAGCACTTGGATTACTAAAATGGATAAAAAAGTAATGTAAAATAAATACAGTGGGGATCGAAAGTTTGGGCACCCAAGCTAAAAATTTGTATTAATGTGCATAAAGAAGCCAAGGAAAGATGGAAAAATCTCCAAAAGGCATCAAATTACAGATTAGACATTCTTATAATATGTCAACAAAAGTTAGATTTTATTTCCATCATTTACACTTTCAAAATAACAGAAAACAAAAAAATGGCGTCTGCAAAAGTTTGGGCACCCTGCAGAGTTAATATCTTGTACTGCCCCCTTTGGCAAGTATCACAGCTTGTAAACGCTTTTTGTAGCCAGCCAAGAGTCTTTCAATTCTTGTTTGAGGTATCTTTGCCCATTCTTCCTTACAAAAGTCTTCCAGTTCTTTGAGATTTCTGGGCTGTCTGTCACGCACTGCTCTTTTAAGGTCTATCCATAGATTTTCAATTATGTTGAGGTCAGGAGATTGTGAAGGCCATGGCAAAACCTTCAGTTTACGCCTCTTGATGTAATCCCCCGTGGATTTCGAGGTGTGTTTAGGATCATTATCCATTTGTAGAAGCCATCCTCTCTTTAACTTCAGCTTTTTCAAAGATGGCATCAAGTTACCATCCAAAATTTGCTGAAATTTTATTGAATCCATTTTTCCTTCTACTCGTGAGATGTTCCCTGTGCCACTGGCTGCAACACAACCCCAAAGCATGATTGATCCAACCCCATGCTTAACAGTTGGACAGAGGTTCTTTTCATTAAATTCTGTGCCCCTTCTTCTCCTAACGTACCTTTGCTCATTCCGGCCAAAAAGTTCAATTTTAACCTCATTGGTCCACAGAACTTGCTTCCAAAATGCATCAGGTTTGTCTATATGTTCATTTGCAAAGTTCAAACGATGATTTTTGTGGTGAGGACGTAGAAGAGGTTTTCTTCTGATGACTCTTCCATGAAGACCATATTTGTACAAGTATCTCTTTATAGTGGAATAGTGTACCCAACTCCAGTGTCTGCCAGATCTTTCTGGAGGGATCGTGCAGTCAAACGTGGGTTTTGAATTGTTTTTCTCACAATCCTGCGAGCTGTTCTGTCTGATATTTTTCTTGGTCCTCCAGATCTTGCTTTAACTTCCACTGTTCCTGATGACTGCCATTTCTTAATTACATTCCGAACAGAGGATATTGACATCTGAAAACGCTTTGCTATCTTCTTATAGCCTTCTCCAGCTTTGTGAGCATCAACTATTTTCAGTATCAGTTTTCTAGACAACTGCTTAGAAGAACCCATGGTGCTGATTAGAGATGAGCGAATTATTCAAAAATTCGATTCGGCTGATTCAACGAATTTGCGGAATAAATTTGATTCGATGCGAATTTATTCGCTGCGAATTTAACTTATTAAAAGGGTTTCTAGGCTTCAGAGAGCCTTTATATTAGTGCAGAACACTGTACCTTTAATTTAAATGCCCTTGGAGTCTGCTGGGGAAGAGAAATAATACTGTCAGTCAGTATGACATGCAGATGAGTGCCGTCGATCTTAGAATCACCGCACACTTCACTCATTTGGGCAGTCACGGGGCACGACGAAGAAGATGAAGAAGAAGATGAAGAAGAAGATGAAGAAGAAGAAGAAGATGAAGAAGAAGATGAAGAAGAAGAAGATGAAGAAGAAGAAGAAGATGATGAAGAAGATGATGAAGAAGATGATGATGAAGAAGATGATGAAGAAGAAGATGAAGAAGAAGAAGAAGATGAAGAAGATGAAGAAGAAGAAGAAGATGAGGATGAAGAAGAAGAAGAAGATGAAGAAGATGAAGAAGAAGAAGAAGATGAGGATGAAGAAGAAGAAGAAGAAGAAGATGAAGATGAAGAAGAAGATGATGAAGAAGATGATGATGAAGAAGATGAAGAAGAAGAAGAAGATGAAGAAGAAGATGAAGAAGAGGAAGAAGATGAAGAAGAAGATGATGAAGAAGAAGAAGATGAAGAAGAAGAAGATGAAGAAGATGAAGAAGAAGAAGAAGATGAAGAAGAAGAAGAAGAAGAAGAAGAAGAAGAAGATGAGGATGAGGAAGAAGAAGAAGAGGATGAGGAAGAAGAAGAAGAAGAAGAAGATGAGGATGAAGAAGAAGAAGAAGAAGATGAGGATGAAGAAGAAAAAGAAGATGAGGAAGAAGAAGATGAAGAAGAAGATGATAAAGAAGAAGAAGATGAAGAAGAAGAAGATGAAGAAGATGAAGAAGAAGAAGAAGATGAAGAAGAAGAAGAAGAAGATGAGGATGAGGAAGAAGAAGAAGAGGATGAGGAAGAAGAAGAAGAAGAAGATGAGGATGAAGAAGAAGAAGAAGAAGATGAGGAAGAAGAAGAAGAAGGAAAATAAGAAGAAGAAGAAGAAGGAAAATAATAATAATAATAAGAAGAAGAAGAAGAAGAAGGAAAATAAGAAGAAGAAGAAGAAGAAGAAGAATGAAAATAAGAAGAAGAAGAAGAAGAATGAAAATAAGAAGAAGAAGGAAAATAAGAAGAAGAAGAAGAAGATGGAAAATAAGAAGAAGAAGAAGAAGAAGAAGAAGGAAAAGAAGAAGAAGAAGAAGAAGAAGAATGAAAATAAGAAGAAGAAGAAGAATGAAAATAAGAAGAAGAAGAAGAATGAAAAGGAGAAGAAGAAGGAGAAGAAGAAGGAGAAGAAGAAGGAGAAGAAGAAGGAAAAGAAGAAGGAGAAGAATGAAAAGAAGAAGGAGAAGAAGAAGGTGAAGAAGAATGAAAAGAAGAAGGAGAAGAAGAATGAAAAGAAGAAGGAGAAGAAGAAGGAGAAGAAGAATGAAAAGAAGAAGGAGAAGGAGAAGAAGAAGAATGAAAATAAGAAGAAGAAGAAGATGAATGAAAAGAAGAAGGAGAAGAAGAATGAAAAGAAGAAGGAGAAGAAGAATGAAAAGAAGAAGGAGAAGAAGAATGAAAAGAAGAAGGAGAAGAAGAATGAAAAGAAGAATGAAAATAGGAAGAAGAAGAAGAATGAAAATAATAATAATAATAAGAAGAAGAATGAAAATAAGAAGAATTCCAGTACAGCAAAAAGTGTATCTGCAGAGAGCTCCGCTATTTCTGACAGTTCTCTGACAGTTCCTTCACATTTACAGCGGTTGAAACATTGTATCTATTTGTTTCCGAATAAAAACATCTGTATCCTAAATGGAAACAAATAGATACAATGTTTCAACCGCTGTAAATGTGAAGGAACTGTCAGAGAACTGTCAGAAATAGCGGAGCTCTCTGCAGGGACACTTTTTGCCGGCTGTAGAAGGGATGAAAATCGACCGATCGGGAAAAATTCGATTCGTGCATCCGAAGTTTGCTAATTTTCGGATTCGATGCGAATCGAATTTTTCCTAATATTCGAAATGAATTCCACTTCGCCAAGTTCGATTCGCTCATCTCTAGTGCTGATTGTTGGGGCAAGGTCAGATGAGTCTGGGCATTTAAAACCTTTGAGATTGACATCACCTGGTCTTCCCAGACGATGATTGAGAACAATCCATGACACTGGCAGGTCTCAGCTTGGCAAAGGGGGTAGTGCATACTATAAATTCTGCAGGGTGTCCAAACTTTTGCAGACGCCATTTTTTTGTTTTCTGTTATTTTGAAAGTGTTAATGATGGAAATAAAATCTAACTTTTGTTGACATATTATAAGAATGTCTAATCTGTAATGTGATGCCTTTTGGAGATTTTTCCTTCTTTCCTTGGCTTCTTTATGCACATTAATACAAATTTTTAGCTGGGGTGCCCAAACGTTCGATCCCCACTGTACATGTAATATATTCATAGTGTAATAGTGTGGTAATGTTATTCTGGCTACCTATTAATTAAATTACATGCAATACCTGTAAAAAAAAAAAAAAAAATATATATATATATATATATATATATATGTAAAAACACATAGGACCTCTTTTGCCATTGAAATTGAAATCTGTAATCCACAGCAACTCTTAAAATACTCCATAGTAATAACGTTATACATTCCTAGGGATATTGATCAATCCCGCTTCCATGATTGAATAATGATTAAAATTAATCAAGGAGTGATGATAAATTAAATCATTAGATATATATAAAAAATAGGCATAAAAATAGAAATAGAAACCTTATAGAAATATAAAATATAAAAAATAATAAATAAATCATAAAAATGAGTGTATATATATATATGTAGATATAATATAGATGCATCAGAGACAGGGGGACCACAACTTTGCATAAAAACAAAGGTGCAGCACGCACTTAGACTAAAATTATAATTATCAATTCAACCTGATTGATCAATTCAAAGTCTAATAAGGGGAAGAATCAGACTCATATATTCATATGTATATATATGTACAGCATAAAAAGTGTTAATGAATTATGCAAAGACACCCTTTAATAATTACAGACTAAAACAGACTAAAACAAAGTATGTGTTTCTAGATCATCATTTAGGTTTTTAGAGGACAGTGTATCAAGTGTGAAGATCCAGAAGTTCTCACGCTTACAGAGCCTCTGATGTCTCCTTCCAATATCAATGTCCTTAGGGTGGCTTCTATTCCAAAAACATTGATCCCACTAAAGTTACCTTGATGGACCGTTTTAAAATGTCGAGGTATTGAATACTTGTCTTTACCATTCTTAATACTGCTTTTGTGTTCACTAAACCAAACTCTTAGTGGGCAAGATGTACATCCCACGTAGAGTAAGCCACATGGGCACAGTAGGCCATAGATGACAAAAGATGTCCCGCAGTTAGTATAGTTTTTCCCATCAGTGCCAGTGACATCGCGTTTCCAGTGACAAGTAAATTCGCAAGTGCCACAGTTAGGGATCCCACACCTATAATTCCCTTTTGGTCAAAGAGACCAGCCCAACCACCTGATCGAAATTTGGGAACAGTAGTTTTAGGAAGTCTACTGGGGACTACAATGCTTCTGAGATCCCTGGGCTTTCTAAAAATTAAACATGGTTTTTCGGGAAGCAAATCACTTAGAGTAGGGTCATGTTTAAGGATACTCCAATTTTTGGAGACAATCTGTTTAATGATCCAGGATTTATTATTAAATCTAGTACTGAAACGACTCACTTATGTTGTCGCTATTTAATTTTTTGTTGTTAGATGCAACCTGATGGGTTCCAGAATTGCCATACTTTCCCAAGCATTTGTTGAACGCTGTCTCAATGAGATTGTGCTCGTAGCCTTTTTTCCTTAAATTTATTTTTGAGAATTTTACTTTCTTCAATGTAGTCTTCTTTTAAAGTGCAAGTGCGTCTCAGTCTGCAAAACTGCCCGTATGGCACATTTCTAATCCATTGAGGATGATGGTGGCTTTTTGCGTGCAAATACAAATTACCTGCAGTGGGTTTAAAATGTGTTCTGGACTGAATTTGACCACTCTTCCCATGTCTCAACTCAAGGTCCAAAAAGACTAGTGACTTATCATCAACTACATGGGTAAATGAGATACCATATGGATTTTTAACGCAGTGATCAAGAAAGCCCAAAAGTTGTACGTCTGACCCATTCCAGATTATCAGGATATCATCAATATAACGAGCATACAGTATTAAATTCTCGCTATATGGATTATTGGACCAAATGAAATGACTCTTCCAATATCCCATAAAAAGTTTGGCATAGCTTGGGGCAAACCTTGCTCCCATAGCAGTGCCTTGTATCTGTCTGAAGTGAGTATCTAAAAATGAGAAATGGTTGTGACCTAGAGCAAATTCAATACAGGAAAACAGACACTGAGTTTGTGAATAGTGAAAATGTAGGTCTCCTGCTAAAAAATATTGTATTGTCCTTAGTCCAAAGTCATGTTTGATGGACGTGTAGAGTAATACTACATCTAGAGACAGCCATCTGTACCCTTCTTCCCATGTATAATTGCTCAGTATTTCGAGAATGTGATTGGAGTCCTTCATGTAAGCTGGAATATTAACTACAATATCTTTAAGAAAGAAATCAATATAAGCCCCAAATTACTCGTAAGACTATCAATGCCCGCAATAATGGGTCTACCAGGAGGATTTTCTTTGTTTTTATGTATTTTGGGGATATGGTAGAAGAAGGGGGTATGGTAGAAGAAGGAGGGAGCTGGATGTTTAATATTGAAAAACAAGTATTTTATCAGTAGGTGCATTTTCAAGCAATGTTTTCAGTTCTTTCTGATATTGTACTATTGGATCAGTGGAGAGGACTTCATACGTGTCTTTATCATTCAATAATCTTAGAGATTCTGCTAAATATACCTCCTGATCCTGAATTCCCAGTCCACCACTATAGATACATTCTATGAGTTACAGATTACAATAATTTAAAAATATTTAAAACATTTTTAGATTGTTAATCGATTTTTAACCAGCGATTCTTCTGTTAGTTGTACAATTAAGAGCTCAATCTTTCCACCGTATATATTCTTACCCATTTTTTAGGTTTTTTTTTCTGTTTTTATCATTAGTATTTTTATGCTCATTTATAGTACTACCACCGTTTATGCCATGTTTAATATTCGTGTTTTATGTAACTTCTTGAGGGGATTATGTGTGTGTTTTTTTGATCAGCTCTAATGAAGAAGGGATCACCCTTTCAAACGCGTTAGCTATTATCTCCCCTTTGGATGGAATTTGCATGTGACCTGTGACCCTATGTGGACTATTTATTTTATGCCTCACTACTCTTGTGAGTATATTTCTTTAATAAAATTATTCATTTTTTACTGAGGTAATGTGCAAGGTTGGTGTGTTCTCTCTTTTATCCTCTTCTACTGATTCACAACATCCAGACAAGTGAAAGACACTCTCTAGGAAGAGGGCATATCATTGTCAAAGTCTACAATCAAGAGAAGACTTCACGAGAGCAAATACAGAGGGTTCACCACAAGGTGCAAACCATTCATAAGCCTGAAGAATAGAAAAGCCAGATTAGACTTGGCCAAAAAACATCTAAAAAAAACAGACCAGCTCTGGAAAAGCATTCTTTGGATGGATGAAACAGATTAATCTGTACCAGAATGAAGGGAAGAAAAAAGTGTGGAGAAGGCTTGGAACAGCTCATGATCCAAAGCACACAACGTCATCTGTAAAACATGGTGGAGGCAGTGTGATGGCATGGGCATGCATGGCTTCCAGTGGCACTGGGTCATTGGTGTTTATTGATGATGTGACAGAAGACAGAAGCAGACAGATGAATTTTGCAGTGTTTAGAGATATACTGTCAGCACAGATTCAGCCAAATGCAGCAACATTGATTGGATGGCTCTTCACAGTACAGATGAACAATGATCCAAAACACACTGCAAAAGCAACCCAGGAGCTTTTGAAGGAAAAGAAGTGGAATATTCTGTAATGGCCGAGTCAATCACCTGATCTCAACCCAATTGAGCATGCATTTCCCTTGCTGAAGGCAAAACTAAAGGCAAAAAGACCCACAAACAAAGAACAACTGAAGACAGCTGCAGTTAGAGTCTGGCAAAGCATCAGAAAGGAGGAAACCCAGTCTTTGGTAATGTCCATGGGTTCCAGACTTCAGGCAGTCATTGCCAGTAAAGGATTCTCAACAAAATATTAAAAATTAAAATTTTATTTATGATTATATTCAATTGTTCTATTACGTTTGGTCCCTTGAAAAAGGGGGGATGGCTACTCTTAAGAGCTGTAATTCCTAAACCCTTCCTCCAATTTGGATGTACATACCCTCAAATTATTACCTGAGAGTGTGAACATTCAGCCCATATCCATTATATAACTATAGCTTGAATATGTTTTGGTAAATACCTGAAAAAAACTTATGTTGAATGTTGCAGGGCCAGCTTTATTTTTATTTTCTCCAATATCAAACATCTAAAAGTGTTTTAAAATGTTTGTTTTGTTATCAATGTTTGCATAAAAAGGTCTTAGGAAATGATATTATTATGACATCACAGGCCATTGTGTCTCACACTTTGCTATACCTTATTTAAATATCTCAGGTTAATGTATCTGAACTTTTATACTTGCACTTCAAGAAAGGAATAATACACAGCCCTAAAATTCTGAGATTCATTTTCATTTGCACCTTGAATATTAGCGTGCTGGAACTTTGTATTTCATTTGATGGAGCCATGCGTCTTTCTGTGATAAGCAGCTATGCAAATAGAAGCAACCAGTGATTCCTGAGCAGTCACAGGGTCTTAATGCCCAATACTGGAGCGCTGGGCTATGGAGGGGACAGGGGCGACTGGCTCAGGCTCTCAGCGGCTCACTGAGAGGCTGAGCCAGGTATTGGTCCAGACTTCTGGGTGGATCTCAACTTTAAAGTGGGGATCTTTCCCCATCCTGGACCGGCTGAGTGACATCAGCCAACAGTAGACTTTAGCCCGCTGTCAGCTAAACAACAGGTCACAGGAGTGCAGAAAGGCCTGCATTCCTGTGATCCACAAGAGAATTACAGCTAAACAAGCCTTGGCTGTACTTTTTTTGTTTTTTTAGAGATACACACAGAGTAAAGAAAATATTTTTGGGGGAAAGACTGTATATCAACATTTTTTTAGCATGGTGGGCAAGTTACAAGTTACTAGACTTTAGACTTCTCATTATGTGTAATTGGTGTTTTTCTTGGTGTTGGTTGCTCTATCACAGTAGCAATGCTTAACTTACCAATAACACTCAGATATGTATATGTATACAATCCTAAATTGTATTTTTTTTAAACAGCACAGATATGACCACTGACTCAGACAGCATTAAAGCCAAAATCAGCATGACAGGCAGAGAACTAACATTCTCCAAAATATAATTCAACAATGGTAGCCTCCATTATTCTCTCCTGACTGTGTACCTTTAATAATAGATACATAACTCTTAATTGAATAAGGCTCACAATCTTAATTAATTAACACCAGAGTGGTCTTATCATAATGGTTTCATCCCCATTCACTCTTTAGCATTTTTCAGCTTGTTTCCTTATGCCTGACTAATGCAGGCCATAGATGGGTCGAAAATCGGCCGATTTTTCGGCTGAAAATAAAATCGGCTGATTTTCGGATCGTTAGTGGTTTAATTGTTCGGCCGTTTTTCGGTATTTTTGCAGATTTTTTTTATCGGTAAAGTTGGAAAAAGATCGGCCGATTTTCGTGGCAATTATGGGCAAATCGGCCGATCTTTTTACCGATAAAAAATCTGCGTATGAGCAGTGACCTGCAAGAGGAAGACAAAAAGAAGAAAGAAGCAGAAGAGGATGAAGAAGAAGAGGATGAAGAAGAAAAAGAGGATGAAGAAGAAGAGGATGAAGAAGAGGAAGAAAAAGAAGAGGAAGGAGAGGAAGAAGAAGAAGAGGATGAAGAAGAGGATGAAGAATAGGAGGAGGAAGAAGAAGAGCAGGAAGAAGAAGAGGATGAAGAAGAAGAAGAAGAGGATGAAGAAGAAGAGGAAGAAGATGAAGAGGATGAAGAAGAGGATGAAGAAGATGAAGAGGATGAAGAAGACGATGAAGAAGAAGAAGAGGATGAAGAAGAAGAAGAGGATGAAGAGGATGAAGAAGAAGAAGAGGATGAAGAAGAGGATGAAGAAGAGGAAGAAGAAGAAGAAGAGGAAGGAGAGGAAGAAGAAGAAGAGGATGAAGAAGAGGATGAAGAATAGGATGAAGAAGAAGAGGAGGAAGAAGAAGAGGAGGAAGAAAGAGGATGAAGAAGAAGAAGAGGATGAAGAAGAAGAGGATGAAGAAGAAGAGGAAGAAGATGAAGAGGATAAAGAAGAGGATGAAGAAGATGAAGAGGATGAAGAAGAGGATGAAGAAGAAGAGGATGAAGAAGAAGAATTCCAGTCCGACAAAAAGTGTCCCTGCAGAGAGCTCCGCTATTTCTTGACAGTTCTTTGACATTTATAGCGGTTGCAACAATGTATCTATTTGTTTCCGAATAAAAACATCTGTATCTGAAATGGATACAAATAGATACATTGTTGCAACCGCTATAAATGTCAAAGCACTGTCAAGAAATAGCGGAGCTCTCTGCAGGGACACTTTTTGCCGGCTGTAGACGGGATGAAAATCGGACGATTTTTTTTTTTTTTACCATTCCTGGTAACGTCGGCCGCTTGAACGACCGATTTTTCGTTTTTTTTAAGAAAAATCGGCCGGTTTTCTCCCCATCTATGGCCTGCATAAGCCTGACTATGCTCAACATGCAAAATCCCACTCCATCTAACTGATCCTGTTCTCACTTGTATGCTCAGTCACCCTATATCTATATTTAAAAAAATACATGCGGTCTTTTTTTCCTAGTGTATTCATGGCATTGTTTTCCCCATGAACTTCAATGGGTGGGCCTGTAAACACACAACACACATTTCTGCATGTTTTTGTGCCCAAAGAGCTCCTCTTCTCCTTTATAACTGGGCCAAGAAACAAACACCTGAAGCTTGATGCAACAACAAAAACACTTACACAAAGCTTGTAAAATGTCCAGAAAAAAAAAAACTCTTCAAAATCACTAGGAATACACTCTGGTCAGATGTGAATGCAAGTCCGCTCCCAACAACCAAACAGTGGGGTCAACAGAACAAATAAAGATTATCTTTACTACAATTTAAATTTTAGAGGCCAAATAGTATATCACCTTAACGTGCAATGATGCCTTTTCCTTGTTTTGGTGACAAGTCCCTTTAACAACAGAGAATAGTATAACACAATTCCAGGCTGGGAAGAGAAATACCATGGAAACAGTCTCCTATTCAAGACAAAAATCCCTGCTTTCTCAGCTTCCTAATCATGCAGGAAATCTAAATATAGATATTTTGTAAATACCCTGAGAGGAAATTCAAAGACATATTTGTAGCAAACAAAAGAAATAAATCATCAGAGTTACTGTACTGAACACAATAGTATCACCCAGAAAAAAAACAAAAAAAACATTAAACTGATTACCCAATGATGAGCACAGCTTCTTTTTAATTCAATTTGCTCTCATATTCATCTTTATCATGGATATTAAGTGACACCATTTAGGTAGACCATGATGACATGTAGCCCAAACCTTTGTGTAGTTGATGATTTGTGATGCAGTACACTAGAATTTACTATCAATAAAATGTTACAACCCATCCAAAAGAACACAACATTTTCCTAATTCATGCTACTTAGCCACTTGCCTACTTTATTATTATTATTATACAGTATTTATAAAGCGCCAACAGTTGGCTCAGCGCTGTACATTACAATGGGAGACAGAACATGCGACAGTACGATAACAATAAAAACAATAAATAATTATCCGCGCTCTAACATTACCTTGCCAATGCTATATATTGTATATTACCATTAATTCATATATGCTGTGATGCTATCATCTTATCAGCTTTTTACCTGGATTACCTAAATTAATCTTATTATATTATCCTAGTGCTTAATAAAGCTTAAAAATAAAAAATATGTAATTAAATCAAATTATGATATTTACTGTATTTTTCGCCGTATAAGACGCACCTGACCATAAGACGCACCTAGGTTTTAGAGGCAGAAAACAGGAAAAAAAAAATTCTGAACTAATGGACTGCAGACACAGTACAGGAGATGACCAGAGACTGCGGACAGCACAGTGATGACCAGAGACTGCGGACAGCACAGGGATGACCAGAGACTGCGGACAGCACAGGGATGACCAGAGACTGCGGACAGCACAGGGATGACCAGAGACTGCGGACAGCACAGGGATGACCAGAGACTGCGGACAGCACAGGGATGACCAGAGACTGCGGACAGCACAGGGATGACCAGAGACTCTGGACAGCACAGGGATGACCAGAGACTGCGGACAGCACAGGGATGACCAGAGACTGCGGACAGCACAGGGATGACCAGAGACTGCGGACAGCACAGGGATGACCAGAGACTGCGGACAGCACAGGGATGACCAGAGACTGCGGACTGTACAGATGACTGCTGACCTTTGGGGAGGTGGGGAGCGGGTACCTGAATTTGACAGGTACCCGCTCTTACTTCCGCAGAGTTTTTGTTTGATCTTACCTGTTCCTCGATCCAGCCGTGCCCTGTCTTCCCGACTTCTGTAATGGCGCTCGGCATGACAGCCGGGTGCCCAGTGCGCATGAGCGAGAAGCACTTGCGCTTTGTGATTGGTCCAGCGGCTTCTGGGATCTGTCATGTGTCCCAGGTACCGCCTTACCATTCACAAAAAGCACCGCTTCTTGCGCATGCGCACTTGGCACCCGGCTGTCATGCTCAGTGCCCACACTACAGAAGCCGGGAAGACAGCACGCCGCTGGATAGAGGAACAGGTAAGGTCCCGCTGCAGAGCTGAGCGGCCGGCCCGGTATTCTGACACGGCCGCGGTGGAAATACCGGACCGGCCGCTCCATATTCGCTGCATAAGACGCACTGACATTTCCCCCCCAGTTTTGGGGAAGAAAAAGTGCGTCTTATACGGCGAAAAATACGGTATACACTGTGATTATTTCATTAAAAATAAATAAATGAATTAATAAAATTCACTGTGCCAGTGTAAAAATAAACTAAATATAAATATATAAAAATAATGAAAAAAATTGTGTAAATTCATATAATCCAATGTGTAAATGATGCAAAACAAACAATAAATTGTATATATATTAGTGAGATATAAATGAATAAAAATAATAAAGATAATTAAAAAACATATCAATTCATAAAGTTCAGCAGCAAAAATGTGCAAAAAGGTTTTTAGGATTCAGCAGGAAGAAGATATTGGTGATATACTCTCCTTTTCAAGTTGCTTATATTGATGCAGATGGAAACCTACGGACTATCTTCTGAGTCTATGTAGATGTGAGGTTTTCTCCCTCCTACAATGCTCAATATCTCCTCATATGACTCATAGAAGAAAGAAGATAAAAAGATATGGTGCCTTATCCAAGGTATAACAAACACTGTTTAATGTGCTCCCATTATGCACTCACATTGTATTAATAAACAACACGCATATAGAAATAAAACCGCGAGCTGTGGTGATGCTCAGCCTCTCAGAAGTGTGATCTGTCAGTAGTCGCCGTAATGTCAGTCCGGTACGTGGTGACGTCACTGCCCCTCCCCAACGCGTTGCGCCACAGGGAAAAACGTAGCTTCGTCTGGGGGATGTAGTAGCAATGTGATACACGAGGGGTTCGAGGGCCCTGCTCTTTCGAGCTTACAATCTAGGAGGGAGCCTACTTTACTTTTACCCCCTTCCTGCCCAGGCCAATTTTCAGCTTTCAGCGCTGTCGCACTTTGAATGACAATTGTGCGGTCATGCAACACTGTACCCATATGAAATTGTTATCATTATTTTTCACACAAATAGAGCTTTCTTTTGGTGGTATTTAGGTGTCCTTTTATGAAACAGAGATTAGCGGCAATCCTAAGGATCGTTGCTGATCTCTGATCATTAGTGGTTTAGGAAACAGAGATGATCATCTCAGCACAGACTGCCAGTGAATGAAGGAGCGATGTCAGCCCTTCACTGGCGATCTGTGTTCTCCCTCCAGATTCTCCAACCCAGAGGTGGGGAATCGGGGGAACCGCAAATGAAGCAGAGGTAATTTACCGCTGCTTAGTAAACTGTGTTTGACTGATCTCTTACTGTGATCTCGCGAGATTGCAGTAAAAGCAGAAGTTTTCTAGTGTTCAAAGCATTTGTAGATTGCTTCTCTCTACATTCGGAGAACTGATCTACACCGCTTCACAAAAAGGCATTCAGAGGAGAACTCTCTCCTTTGAGAATGCAGAAGAACTGAGCAGTGGTCATTTACCGCTGCATGATAAAAGGACACCTAAATCACCACTGGAGTTTTTATTTTTTGCACTATAAACAAAAAAAAGAGCAACACATTTGAAAAAAAAAGTTGTTCTTTGTTTCTATTGTAAAATTTTGCAAACTGGTAAACGGCATTGATGAGGCTGTACTGATAAGTAGCACTGATAGGCACTGATAGGCAGCGCTGATGGACACTGCTGAGGCAGCACTGATATACAGCACTAATGGGCACTGAAAGGCAGCAATGATGAGTACTGATAGACGGCATTGATGGGCACTGACAGGCGGCACTAATGGGCACTGACTGAGGAAAGAACAAATAGACCGGGGGAATCCAAATATACTGAATGAGGAAAGAACAAAGAGAGGGCGCACAGGCCTAGTGCATTACCATAAAAAATGTTTAATAAGAAATAAAATAGGTGTTGTACTCACAAACGACAATAAAGTCAAGGCACATCATAAAAGAACAGCTGGGTCAACACCGCGCTGAGTAACAGTCCGTAATGGGGAATGTAGACATCCAATAGGCTGACGCATTTCGAGGACTTGCCTCTTCCTCAGAGACACATATTTCTTATTAAACATTTTTTATGGTAATGCACTACGCCTGTGCGCCCTCTCTTTGTTCTTTCCTCATTCAGTATATTTGGATTCCCCCGGTCTATTTGAGGGCAGCAAGGTGTGCATGTTCCAGGACATTCTTAATGTGGTTGCAGCCTGCATCAAGTCCATCCCCAAGCGCAGGAGCATTTGTGTTTGCTGCTTCAATGGGCACTGACTGGCAGAACTGACTGGCGGCACTGACTGACAGCACTTACTGGCGGCACTGATGGGTGGCACTGATGTGTGGTACTTCTGGGCATCACTGATGGGTGGCACTGACTCAGGGTACTGATGGGCGCCACTGCTGGGCACTTTTGAGGCTGCACTGATAATACTGTTATCGACAGTACTTTCCTCACGGTGTGACCGCGTGAGGAAAGTGCAGCCGATGACCATCAACTGTATTTACTTTGTGATCAGCTATGTCATTGGACACAGCTGATCTTGTGGTAAAAGGTTGCTTTTACCTTGTCATGTGATTTTTTGTGTTTCTGTATTTGTTGTATTGCAATGCGATGCCAAACGTCAGCTGTATTGAGAGGAGAGAGATCTGCAATGGCAGAATTCCTTTTTGCAGAATTTCAGAGAGAGAGAGCGAGAGAGAAAAACACAACTGTATGAAAATCGCATTGCTATCCCAGCTAAAGCACATCTTTTCCAACAGGTTTTTATTCAAATTTTCAAAAAGACATAAGACAATGATACATTAGTTTACCAGCACATGTCAAATAAACAAGTGAAGGGAGGAGGAGTAAGAGAGGTAATGGGTTCACCCTCCAATATATTCAGACCATATCTAATGTATACTAATAAATCCAACTATAAATTCCATTCTAACAGTCTGGTCCTGCAGGAGAGAGGAACAGCGCGCTCAGAGTATGAGACTCCACCAGTGAGAACATAATGCATGAGTGTAACAGAAGAATGCAGGTCAAGCATCATCTCAGTCTCAAACTAGGGTGTGCTAAATCACATCTTAATCACAACGGTGGTGTTCCTTGATTTGCACTGGAAACTGAAGAAACTCACACAGGGGCGGACTGACAACTCATGGGGCCCCCCGGGCAATAGGGGCTCATGGGGCCCCTGTGTCCTTGCCCAAATTCAAAAAAGCCTATGAAAAAGGTACCAGGGGCATCTCATGGGGCCCCCTACTGACGGCAGTGTCCGAGTTTCCAAATGGTCAGTCCACCCCTGAACTCGCATCACTTCAGTGTGAACCTAGCCTTAGGCTCTTTTCACATGGGTAGTCAAGGGATGGTGAAAACAGATGGTGGATCTGCCAGTGGACACAGTGCTGCTCAGATAGGTACATATTGCCACACTTGTGATGCTTTGCATTGGGGTGCTGCAATTTCAAAATACTGTACATGCTGAGTTTGACAGGTGGCACCAACTGTCAAAC
The DNA here is from genome assembly GCF_062004578.1 of Staurois parvus. Classification (NCBI taxonomy): domain Eukaryota; kingdom Metazoa; phylum Chordata; class Amphibia; order Anura; family Ranidae; genus Staurois; species Staurois parvus. Next base: position 2,173,704 of record NW_028317873.1, on the reverse strand, counting down.
TCTTTCATGTACGTGACTGGGGCTGTGCTGCTAGCGCAAGCCAAACGTTTGACTTCCAGTTCTGGCGTGGTCCTGCAATACAAAACTGTTGTTTGGTAATAAAAATTTTTTTAAAAACCCCACAGCTTTACCACCTGGATACCTACAAGCCTAGTTTCACCTTTCTTTGAAAAGAGATCCACTGCAGGGGGGAATAGACACTTTGGGCAACCCATCTTGAGATTGTACTTGAGAAATTTTGAGACTTAGAATATCCAATTTTGTTTACATTTAAAAATCAGTATTTTTTGATAGAAAATTTCTTAGAATCCCCAAATATTATATATTTGTTAAAACAGAGGCCCTAAAGAATAAATTGGTGGGTGTTGCAATTTTTATATGTCATGTGGTATTTGTGCAGGGGTTTTTCAAACACACTTTTTTGGAGAAAACACACTTTTTGAATTGTACAAAAGCACAATATAATTCCCAATTGTTTGGTAAAATGTAAAAGATGATGTTACACCAAGTAAATAGATACCAGACTTGCCATGCTTTTGTCGCTGTTGGTACCGGCAACAAAAGACATACATTTTACTATCCAAAGGTTTAAAAAACTTTCAAAGGGTTAAAAAACTTTCAAAACCTTTACAGGTTACCACTTTACATTTACACACGAAGTCTGATGCTAGAATTACTGCCCTCAATCCAGGGGCGGACTGACAACTCATGGGGCCCCCGGGCAATAGGGGATCATGGGGCCCCTGTGTCCTTGCCCAAACTCAAAAAAGCCTATGAAAAAGGTACCAGGGGCATCTCATGGGGCCCCCTACTGACCCCGGGCCCTCGGGCATTGCCCGAGTTTCCAAATGGTCAGTCCGCCCCTGCCTCAATCTGATGTTCATGGTGATACTTCATATGTGTGGGACGATCACTGTTTGCACGTGTGCTGGACCGATGCGTATATTTTCTCTTTGTGCACAAGCATGGGGGGACAGGGGTGCTTTACATTTTTTTTTTTATTGTTAGTTATACAACATTTATTGGGAATATAAATATCCCCTGTGATAGCAACAGTGACAGATAGACTCCCAGATATCTCCTCTGCTCTTAAAAGCATCTGATCACACCAAGATCGGTGTGATCAGATGCTTTCCCTATTTAAAAATGGAGCTGTTTACAATCAAAGAAACTAGAAGTGATGAATGCTCTTTGCTTCTGGTTTCCTTTACCATAGAGGTGATCAGAGTCCTTCCAGTTTCTGATTATCTCTATGGCTTGTCACTCGGGTTTCTGTTCCTTGCACAAACCCCCCCCCCCATAGCAGTCCTTCACAGAAGACAGAGAAAACAAGTCAAAATGCCCGCAGCTCTACATGCAGCATTCATCGCTTCCCTCCAGCATGCTGCATTTTAGTTGCCAATACATTGGACACTAAAAAAAAAAAATTCATAAAGATATGTAATAAGAAGATTAAGTTGTATGATTCACCTTGTTGTGTTTTCTTTGTCTTTCTCAATTACAATACACTAAGGCATGCATTTACCAAAAATCAGAGAGCATTCCCTAAACATACAGCCTCATTGACTTAAAAGTATTTAGTGTGGATTTCTATTTTCTTATAACTCAGACATTACATTGGATTCAGTCCCTATGAATAAGAATATCACTTTACTAAATAAATACTACAAATAATTGGGGTCAGTTTAACCCCACCATGGTATCTTTACATGGTGATGTACAGAAGTAAAAGTGTTGCAAAGTCATTCATTCAAATGGCAACAAACTACACATACCCAGTTCATCACAACGCATGTGAGTTTAGCACACTACGACACCCTGATGTATCTGTGTGTTGAGGTACATTCCATTAAATAAATAGTGCAGGTAAAGTTATTTTGTGTGCTAAGGGTTATTGATTACCAATTGCCAAGTGGTTGTAATGTCTCAGTGAAGTGACTGGCCTCAGGTAATATACAGAGATTAAACAAATCATCCTACATACATTGTACCTGGTTATCTGCAGCCTTTTCTTCTCTACAGTCTTGTAAAACAGAATCTCTCAGCAGTACATAGCAGGGGGCATGGATCTGAATTCACACACTGCACTACTCAGGGGGTAGAACTCTTGAAATCTCCTAGATTGTAAACTCGAAAGAGTAGGGCCCTCTTACCCCTCGTACGTTGTTTGTTATTGTTGTAATGTGCCATGTATTGTCCCCCCTATATTGTACAGCGCTGAGCAAACCCTTTGGTGCTATATAAACTTGATGTAATAATAATAATAATAATAACCTGGTTGAAGGGAAGAGACACCCCCCCCCCCTCCTCACACTACACACAGAACATGCACAGCTGTGGCCGCCAACCACAGGCTGTGTGCTGGAGCTCTCCTACCCCACCACCTTTTTGCTCTCTTCCAGTGGCCCTTGGCTAACCATTCCTTAGTTCACACTCTTTATCAGGGTAATACTCAAGAATGTCCTAACATTTCTTGTTCTTCATAGGGTTACAGTCATTTTGAAACCTTGGCCCACCTACCTGCTCAAAGTAGTGTCCTTTTTTATCTTAAAGTTCTTTCCTTTTTTATTCTGCTCTGGTCCACTTAAAGGGGATTGCTTTGATTTCCCTGGATGTGGTAAGGGTGTACCTGAATGCCACTATTCCTTTTGTCAATCATATTCCTTGTTCATTTATCTACGTGGTCCCTGTATGGGTGGCCTGGCTTCCAGTGTAACCATAACTAGATGGTTTTGTCCAACCAGGACTATCGCTTTAATCACTGGGAGACTCCCTTTCCCACCACTACCAGAGCAGTACGCTTCCTGGGGTTTCTGTTTCCCAAGCTGTTACCTGGTCTTTCACCAACACGCTCTGACAAAATTTTATAGGGTAGTTGTGACTCCATTGGACAATACTATCTTGGGCCACTTGGTCTTGCAGGCAGCTGTGTAACTGACCTCTCTTTTATGGGCTTTACTGTCTCAACCTTTGTGTTTTTTTTTGTTATTTCCACGTTATTAATATATTGTGTCACTCCATAAAAGGCAGAGAAAATTGGATTTTTGGACTAGCTGTGTAATCCTTCCTTTTTTTTGGTCTTCATTGAAGGACACAGCTCGATCTTCTCTTGGGTATACAGTTGCAAGAAAAAGTATGTGAACCCCTTGGGATTACATGGAGTTTTGCATGAATTGGGCATAAAATGTGCTCTGAGCGTCATCTAAATCACAACAATAGAAGAACACAGTCTGCTGAACATAATACTACACAAACATTAGATGTTGCCATTTTTTAATTGCACATAACATGTAAACATTCACAGTGCAGGGAGGAAAAAGTATGTGAGGCCCTAGCTTAATGACTTCTCCCAGAGCTAATTGGAGCCAGGAGTGAGCCAACCTTGACTCCAATCAGTGTGATGATATTGGATGTGTTGCTGACAGCTGTCCTGCCCTTAAAAAACACACACCTGTTTTGGGTTTCCTGGTTTCAAGAAGCACTGTCTGATGTGAACCATGCCTTGCAGAAAAGAGCTCTCAGAAGACCTACGATGAAGAATTGTTGACTTGCATGAAGCTGGAAAGGGTTACAAAAGTATCTCCAAAAGCCTTGATGTTCATGTGCCCACGGTAAGACAGACTGTCTACAAATGGAGAAAGTTTAGCACTGTTGCTACTCTCCCTAGGCGTGATCGTCCTGTAAAAATGACTGCAAGAGCACACTGCAGAATGCTGCATGAGGTAAAGAAGAATCCCAGAGTGTCAGCTAAAGACCTACAGAAATCTCTGGCACATGCTAACATTTTTGTTGACACATCTACAATCAGGAAAACATTAAACAAGAATGGAGTACATGGGAGGACACCACGGAGGAAGCCATTGCTGCCCAAAAAGAAGATTGCAGCATGTTTGAAGTTTGCAAAAGAGCACCTGGATGTTCCACAGCACTACTGGCAAAATATACTGTGGACAGATGAAACCAAGATTGAGTTGTTTGGGAAGAACACACAACACTATGTGTGGAGAAAAAAAGGCACAGCACACCAACATCAAAACCTCATCCCCACTGTGAAACATGGCGGAGGGAGCATCATGGTTTGGGGCTGCTTTGCTGCCTCAGGGCCTGGATGGATTGTTGTCATTGATGGGAAAATGAATTCCAGAGTTTATCAAGACATTTTGCAGGAAAACGTACGACCATCTGTCCGCCAACTGAAGCTCCGCAGAGGATGAGTGATGCAACAGGACAATGACCCAAAGCATACAAGTCATTCAACAAAACAATGGCTGCAACAGCACAGAATACGCCTTCTGGAGTGGCCCAGTCAGAGTCCTGACCTCAACCCGATTGAAATGCTGTGGCATGACCTTAAGAGAGTGATTCACACCAGACATCCCAAGAATATTGCTACACTGAAACAGTTTTGTGAAGAGGAGTGGTCCAAAATGACTCCAGATCGTTGTGCAGGTCTGATCTGCAACTACAGGAAATGTTTGGTTGAGGTTATTGCTGCCAAAGGAGGTCAACCAGTTATTAAGTCCAAAGGTTCACATACTTTTTCCTCCCTGCACTGTGAATGTTTACATGTTATGTGCAATTAAACCATGGCAACATCTAATGTTTGTGTAGTATTATGTTCAGCAGACTGTGTTCTTCTATTGTTGTGACTTAGATGACGTTCAGAGCACATTTTATGCCCAATTCATGGAAAACTCCACGTAATCCCAAGGGGTTCACATACTTTTTCTTGCAACTGTACTTTCCTGGTTAACTTGTTGCCACATTTTTGCTTGGTAGTGTGTTATGTGAAGGATGTTCTCTCCTTTGTTTTTTTGTACCGCTTTATGATAATAAACCAAGTGAAGTCTGAGCTACTGAAACTATTGTGCCAAAAGATGGATAATAATTTACAAAATTCCTTTACTTACAGAACAGCTGCTCACAGAAAAATACCCACAAACAGATATCTATACAAATTATACACCATGCATTTGAAGAGCTGTCCCTTTACGTGCACAAGAAATAAATATTGATTGTACCAAAAGCCTTTGAAAATTGCAAATAATTAAACATTTGTGATATAATCATTACAAATTATATAAAAAATAAATAAATCATGTCCCATCACATTGTATTCGTTATGCATCACACTCCAAAGAAATGTATCTTCTTAAGAGCGGATTCACACATGTGCGGTGCAGATTGAAGCTCAGGTTTCACGGCTAATTGATACAGTAGTTGTTCACAGGTTCACGGCAGGTTTAAATCAGTTTCAGGACAAGATTAGCTCAGGATCGTATCCTGTTCACACATATGCAATTTAGAAACGGTTCACATAAAAGTTGATAGCCTGTAATCCGCATTTGAACTGGACCGCACTGCTCAGAAATGACTCTTTAAAACCGCACTGAGCCCGCAATGCCACTGAAAAAATGTGAACTGGCACCATAGAAAACAATGTTTTTTCACATGTCATGTGGATAGTGTCAGCACACCAAATGAAAAATTCTTCACTGCCACCAACAAATAGCCAAACTCCTTAGCATGTGGTCTGACCCCTTATTAATTGGGATCATATAGCGCTTTCAACCCACACGGGAAGCATACAGGAACCACAGGACACTTGCTTCAAAGCTCGCAGGACACTTCCTTCAGAGAGATTTGGCCAATATTAATCTCCATACATCATCAAATGAGGACCATGAAATCAGAAGGAAAAAACACACTGCACATAGTGAAACACTATTTAAAATCTCCAGTTTATTGTAAGCAAACATACTCACATAAGGCAGATGCCATTCGTGCACCGAGCGCTCATGCGCATAGCGTGTTGACGTCAGACCACATGCCCTGATTCCTGTTTTATTAAAAATAACATCTTCAGGGGGAAGTAGTTTGTATGGCCCCCACGTGCTTGTATGCATGCTTGCCAAAGTCAGGGCATGCTCCTAATGAGATGACGGATGGGGTATTTCCTCCCAGGTCTGGACCAGGAAATCACTGAGCTCCTGGACAGTCTGAGGTGCAACCTGGCGGCATCGGATGGACCGAAACATGATATCCCAAAAGTGTTCTATTGCATTTAGGTCCAGCGAGTGTGGGGGCCATTCAATGGTATCAATTCCTTCATCCTCCAGGAACTGACTGCATACTCTCGCCACATGAGGCTGGGCATTGTAATGCAACAGGAGGAACCCAGGACCCACTGCACCAGCATAGGGTCTGACAATGGGGACAAAGATTTCATCCTGATACCTAGTGGCAGTCAGGGTGCCATTGTCTAACCTGTAGAGGTCTGTGCGTCCCTCCATGGATATGCCTTCCCAAACAATCACTGACCCACCACCAAAATTGTCATGCTGAATGATGTTTCAGGCAGCATAACATTCTCCACGGCTTCTCCAGACCCTTTCACATCTGTCAAATGTGCTCAGGGTGAACCTGCTCTCATATGTGAAAAAGCACAGGGCACCAGTGGTGGACCTACCAATTGTGGTGTTGAAAGGCAAATGCCAATCAAGCTCTATGGTGCCGGGCAGTGAGCACAGGGCCCACTAGAGGACATTGGGCTCTCAGACCACCTTCATGAAGTCTGTTTCTGATTGTTTGGTCAGAGACATTCACACCAGTGGCCTGATGGAGGTAATTTTGTAGGGCTCTGACAGTGCTCATCCTGTTCCTCCCTGTAAAAAGGCGCAGATACCGGTCCTGCTGATGGGTTGAAGACCTTCTACGGCTCTGTCCAGCTCTTCTAGAATAGCTGCCTGTCTCCTGGAAACTTCCCCATGCTCTTGAGACTGTGCTGGGAAACACAGCAAATCTTCTGGCAATGGCACGTATTGATGTGCCATCCTGGAGGAGTTGGACTGCCTGTGCAACCTCTGTAGGGTCCAGGTATTGCCTCATGCTACCAGTAGTGACACTGACCCTAGCCAAATGCAAAACTAGTGAAAAACAGTCAGAAAAGATGAGTAGGGAAAACAAATGTCAGTGGCCTCCACCTGGAAATCCGTTCCTGTTTTGGGGGGTCATCTTATTGTTGCCCATCTAGTGCACCTGTTGTTAATTTCATTAACACCAAAGCAGTTGAAACTGATTAACAACCCCCTCTGCTACTTAACTGACCTGATCAGTATCCCAGGAGTTTAATTGACTTGATGCTATACTCTGATTAAAAAGTGTTCCTTTAATTTTTTTGAGCAGTGTATAACTGGATATAACATTTATAGGTAAAGTTAATAGAGGGAATATCCGATTGCCTCTCACGGGATCAGGAACAAATTATTTCCCCTACAGGAGCAAATTGGATCAGGTTTTGCTGGGGATTTTTTTACCTTCCTCTGGATCAACTGTGGGTATAGGACTGTAACCTTTTTTGTTTTTTTTATGGTTAAACTAGATGGACTTTTGTCTTTTTTAAGCCAGACTATGTATCTATGTAAACTGAATAGCTGAGCTATTTTGCAGTTGATGGGGTATAGTCAGTGGATGGAAGCTGGTTTTACAAAACCTCATGTAGGCTGCAGTATACCCATGTATATTGGGCTGGTGATACTCAAATAGAGTGTCACAGCCAAGCTACCTTAACATCACCACATTTGATATACTAGAGAGAGCCAAATTTCACAAATCAAGCAAAATTAAATTATCAGCTACTTAACTAAAGAAAATTCACTAGCAAAGCAGAGCCAGAGAGAGAGACATCCTACCTCCTAAGGATACTGAACTCAATTTAGCTGTGTTGAAGTTGTTGGGGTAAAGCCACTGAAGGAGCAGGCTCCTATTATTTTTCAACAAAGTGTTCAAAACCTCCTGTAGGCATATGTATTTACATGTCATTGAGCTGCAAATGCATTGTCCCTCAACAAACAATGAAGAATAATGGAATTTAAAAGACATGTTTTAAACATTCTAACTTTTATGTAGAGAAGGACTCATGAATACATAGGATGACCTAATGTGAAAGGAAGAATTCAATAAAAAAATACATTTTGAAATCAGAATCTAAGTAATATTGCTTACATTTATTAGAATTAAAGTCTAAGCAAAGCATGAATTAGTATATTTGTGAGCATTTAAAACATCTAATAAACATGCAGTAAACATGTATAAAGAATTTAGGAATTTCAGTAATGTTTGTTTTTCTCTGTTACAAAAACAAACTAATCACTTAATAATTGGTTACAACGTAAATCCCTCCCAAAGCTATTATTACTTGCCTAGTCTTTAAGGTCAGTTGTTGTGTCTTTTATAATCATCAAATCTGCTTTTAAATCTAGTTAACTAGCCATCACCAAATGATTTATTAAAGAACCGCGTGGTCTGGCTACATTGAGCTAAGCCAAGACATAAGGGGTGTATTTGTCAACATTTCACTGGGCAATTTACCCAGTAAATATTTGGCCAAAAGATTCCCCTAGACATTCGATAAGACTTGCTATCTTGTTTCGTATCCTATTTGGGATCTTGGTATTTCAAATGCGTGACACTCCCAGGCATAGCAAACTGTGTCAAGTGTGGAAAATCTGTTATTGCTCAAACAGGGATTAAGTAGAGTAGAAGGAAGACTCTTACACGCCTGTAGTTACAAACATAGGACCCTTACTCTTTTAAACTATAGGCACCACTTTGACCTTGTGCCAATCTGTTGGTACTGAGCCAGTTTTAACCTCCCTGGCGGTATTCCCGAGTGTAGCTCGGGGTAAAGTTTCAGTACCAAAAGCGGTAACTCCGAGCTACACTCGGGCTTACCACGTGGCATTGCTCAGGGAGTCCCTGCAGAGCTTACCTTGTCCTTCGCTCCCGCGATGCGTCCCCTGCAGCGTCCCCGGCCATCTCCTCCGGCCGATGCCGGCATCCGGCTCTCGGTCCCTGTGAGCGTCGGGACGTACGAGCGCCGAAACCGGCGGCAAATTTGAAAATTTTAAAAAATGACATTTTTTAAAAAACAATTATTACATAGTAAAACATTGCTGTTTCAAACCATTTCACATACATTTTGTCCCGAGTGCTTTGTCCTGCGCCCTGCCTGCATTTTTACTGTTCTTTCTACCTGGAAACTGAGAAACGTCCATGGCGTCCAAAAAGCCTCCCTTTAGATCAAAATCGGTTTTAGACCGGCTAGAGAACAGCGATAGTAAATCAGAACCACTTGCAGAATTGAGTGATAATGATTCGTGGGGGAAATTTGTCATCAGACACTGAAAACGATTCTGCGACTTTGCTCAGCGATGTGCGAACTTGGTGCTATATTTCAAATTTCAGTGTTTTTGGTTTGATTATATTATTGAATTAAATGTATTATTATATTGTTATTTTTTCTGATTATTTATTAAATTATAATTTATGATTTCGTGTTTCAAGTTTAATCATATCCGGAATGTTTACTAGACTCTTGTTTGGACAGATTTCTTGAGTTATTCCTAAATTACAGGCCTACAATAAAAACAAAACTACATATTTCCATGCAAAAAAAATGTACCGCTTTCAGCACCAAAAATCTGAAATAATCATACCGCCAGGGAGGTTAAAGAGTTCTGACAAAAGTTAAAAACAATGGCTTTTAAATAATAAAGCTTCTTTCTTTGACGACAGATACGTGCAAGCTATCTGGTCCAGTTGCTTTATTCAACTTTGTTTTACCTGTTTCTGGACTATATAAATTTTAAGACATTGTGGTTAATATGAGGTTGAGTTAATACCATCCACATTTTGAAAATAAGCTCCACCACTTTCCTTTGAACACACTGAGGAAGTTATTTAATAGATTTATTTCTCTCTGTCCCCAGTGACCAGCTGTGAGTTTTTTTGTAAAGGACCTATATATTCAGGTCTAATCTTTTACTATTAAAATATTTAAAGAACTTTGGAGGGAACCTTGTCTTACTGTATTTCACAATATATTGTTTTGAATTTCTGTTGCCCTGTTTTCCTTTTTTTGTTGGATCTTTTAGTAATTTTCAAAATGATGAAAGTTTTCCTATCAATTGTTTTTTTAAATGTCCTGTTCTTACTCTTTTCGGTCCTTTGTCAATATTTCCTACAAGTCTAAGTTTTAGAGAGTGGCACTGATTAAGAGTTGATGGGGAAATCTGTCAGGTTTGGCTAGCAGCACGGTGGTTAAGTGGATATCACTTCCACCAAACAGCACTTGGGTTGTTGGTTCAAATCCCAACCATGACACTACCTGCCTGTGTGGGTTTCCTCCCACACTCCAAAAGGGACATGCTAGTAGATCCTGTCTAAATTGGCCCTAGTATGTAAGAATGTGAGTTAGGGACCTTAGATTGTAAGCTCCTTGAGGGTAGGGACCAGGGGATCAACAACTCATGGGGCCCCCGGGCAATAGGGGATCATGGGGCCCCTGTGTCCTTGCCCAAGCTCAAAAAAGCCTATGAAAAAGGTACCAGGGGCATCTCAAGGGGCCCCCTACTGACCCTGGGCCCTTGGGCAGTGCCCGAGTTTCCAAATGGTCAGTCCGCTCCTGGTAGGGACTGGTGTGAATGTACAATATATATGTAGAGTTCTGCATAAATTGATAGTGCTATATAAGTACCTGTAATAATTAAAACAGAACACTTCTCCAGGGTGAGCCACAGATTGAATAAAAGACCACTGTTGTAATATACACACAAATGCCAATACTTCAGCTCTGTCCATAAAAAAGCAGTGCTATCTGTTTCAGACTGCCGTGGCAAATATACCACTTGGCAGTATGGGATGTCTTTATTGTCGTCCAATGGAGTAAGTTCCACATAAAACAGAAAAATGGATAAAGCAATACTCTTATAACTACATTCCTTTAGCCAAGGCCACATTTCTAGATGTGTATGATTCTTTCAAATATTGCCAAAACCAAGCTTTGACAAAGTTACCCGTAAACAAAGTCAGATATATTTAGGATACTAGTTTCTTTATCTAAAGGTAGCCATACACAGATTCTCATTTAGTCCATGATATAAAAACAATCAATCTAATAGAATGAATGGAAACATTTCCACTGCTACTGTATTCAAAGATTGGTGGCGTCCACAGTCTCCTGTATATTATAAAAGTGACTGCCTCCAATATGATGCATAAAAGTCTATTAATCAGGATAGCTTTGGAAGTGTGACTAATCACATTTCACAGAAACTTCACACAACTGTCTTCCTTATCATTAACCCTATTCTAATGATCATATTGATCTACAAATACAAAACAGCGGAAAACAAAGAAGCTTGATAGTAGCTAAGAATTATCATCCCAAGGGCCGCAAAGACAGCCAAGAAAAATAACGACATGTATGAAAAACTACTGAGAGAGAAACATTCCTATGCAAAATCAGAGGATTTGTGTAGTGTGCTCTCATTTTGTTTACAGATTAAATTGAAATACTAAATTCACAGTGGTGCTATCGCATCTCAGATTTTTTTCAGGGAAACTATGAGGAAAAACAACAAAAAAGCAGTGCACAAAAATATACACTATACCATCAAAAGTTTGTGGACACCTGATAATGGTGTCCTTTTATGAAACTGAGATCAGCGGCGATCCTGAGGATCAATGCTGATCTCAGATTGTAGTGGTTTAGGAAACAGAGATGATCATCTCGGCACACAGATGGCCAGTGTATGAAGGAGCGATGTCAGCCCTTCACTGGTGATCTGTGTGACAATTCTCCCTCCAGATTCTCCAGCCCAGAGGTTGAGAATCGGTGGAACCGTAAACGAAGCGACGGTAATTTACCGCTGCTTAATAAACTGTGTGTTTGACTGATCTCTTACTGTAATGTCACAAGATTACAGTAACAGCAGCCATTTTCCAGCATTCAAAGCATTTGTAGATTGCTTCTCTCCTCATTAGGAGAAGCGATCTACACCACTTCATGAACAGGCATTCAGAGAAGAACTCTCTCCTCTGAAAATGCCAGAGAACTGAGCAGCGGTCATTTAATCTCACATACTACAGTATATGGCAAAAATTATGTGATACCACCTCCTAATTATTGGGTGCAGGTGTTTCCAATGAAGGTTCTTGTTATTGTTACAGCATACAAAGAAATATTAAACGGCTGCCAGACTCATTTACCTTTCCAACCGCTCCGTCTCCGCCACCCCCCTCTGCCAATCCCTCCACTGGCTTCCGATTGCGCAACGGATCAAATTCAAAATCCTAACACTGACGTACAAAGCCGTCCACCATACTGCCTCGAACTACATCACCGACCTAATATCCAAGTACCGCCCAACACGCACACTCCGCTCCTCACAAGACCTCCTTCTCTCTAGTTCCCTGGTCTCCAACTCCCATGCCCACCTCCAGGACTTCTCCAGGGTGTCACCCATCCTCTGGAACTCCCTGCCCCAGCCCATCAGATTATCACCTACTCTCCTCTCCTTTAGGCGCACCCTGAAAACCCACCTCTTCAGGGAAGCCTACCCCACCCCGTGCTAACTTGCCGACCTCCTCCACTCCTCCTTCCATCCCCCACAGCTATCTCCTCCTGTACCACTATCCCCTCCCTCCTAGATTGTAAGCTCGAAAGAGCAGGGCCCTCAATCCCCTCATGTTTTGCATTGTATTGTTATTGTTCTGTCACATGTTCTGTCCCCCTCTGTAATGTACAGCGCTGAGCGAACTATTGGCGCTTTATAAATACTGTATAATAATAAATAATAATAATAATTAAACAACTGTGTTCTTCCAACCTTGTGATGACAGTCTTAGGATGTGACTGTGCCCAAAAGTCAGGTCCAAGAAGATATAGTTTGATGATATTGGTGTGGAGGAACCTGAGTTTCCTTCACAGAACCTTGACCTCAACACGAGTGAAAATCTTTAGGATATACTCAAATGCCTATTGCGTGCCAGACCTTCCCGTTCAACATCAGTACTAGACCTCAGAAGTGCTCTTTTTAAGAAAATGGGCCACATTCCCACAGAAACACTTACCAGTGGAACCTGTTATAGCCCCAAAGTGTTGTTCAGTTGTGTATCAATGCTCATGGTTTTGGAATGGCATATTTAACAAACTTGTATATTGTAGGTGTGATGGTCAGCTGTTCACAAATTTTTGATCATATAGTGTATCTCCACCAGTTTGAAATCAGTAAATCCATGGCAGGCATCATTCTGGAAACTGAGCCATTGTATGGACTATGAATATATTCAGAATAAAGCTAAGCTCACACTACTTCAGTTTCCCTGCAGCTGGTAACAAGCCTTGTGATGGTGTCACAGAGAGTAATGAAAGCTATTTCTCGCTACAGGGACAAGGTAAAATAAAAAATAATGTTGGGACATGATTTAACCTCTTGCCGTCCGCCTGCTGTTTATAAACGGCAGGGCGGTGGCAGTCCAGGGTCGGGTTGCCGTTCATAAACGGCACCCGCCTTTTCTAGCTGTGCGCGCTCCCTGGGAGCACGCACCACCGCGATCCGGTGCCCGCTGTGTCCTCCGGACACAGTGAAACACCGATCGTCGGACGGGACCTCTGTACGAGGTCCCGATCATGTGATCACTGATTGGCCAATCAGTGATCACATGCAAAGTAGTAAGCAAGATGTCACTTGTGACATCATTGCTTACTACGTGTGAAATCCGTGAATGATCACAGAGGTCACATGGTACAAGGCTATTCACAACAGCCTTGTACCATGTGACAAGCTGTGACCACTCACAGCTCACTCAGTAATTCTCAATGACTGCAAGAATGCAGACAGAGAGAAAGAGAAATGATTGCTTTTAAATCCTATATGGGTGTAAAAGCAATCAGTGTAAAAAAAAAAAAAAATCTTCATCAGCCCCCACAAGTAGTACAGTGTCACCATGGTGACACTGTACTGCTAGGGTGACAGTATGTAAAAAAAAATAAAAAAATAAAAAATAATATAAAAAAATAAAATAAAAATGTAAAAAAAAATGTTTAAAAATTATAATTTTTGGTTATAAACTAATTTGGATTTTTTTTTTTTACTAAAAAAATAACGGAATACATTTTGGCCAAGATTTATGATGAAATATTATTTATTTGCAAAATTTTATTTAAAAAAACACTTTTTTTCAAAATTTTTGGACTTTTTCATTTACATAGTAAAAAAAATAAAAATCCCAGCGGTGAATAAATACCACCAAAATAAAGCTTTATCTGTCTCAAAAAAATGGAAAAAAATTCATATGGGTACAGTATTGCATGACCGCGCAATTGTCATTCAAAGTGTGATAGCGCTGAAAGCTAGAAATTGCCCTGGACAGGAAGTGGTTAAATGGGGAAAGAGAGAGGTTTGGGGGTACATGTAAGTCATGCCAGGACATACACTTTACAGTGACAGTCTGTGGCTGGAATTCTAAGCTTTTTAGACTGTAATACTAATGCACATATACTGCCTTTTAAGACAGCCTGTTTTTAAAGTACCAGTGCATGATTTATCTCTTCAGAATATGTACAGTGGACTTTTTTATACTCTGGCACCTTCTATTTGGTTACATTGCTTACAAAAGGATATAGTGCTCCCATGAAGTTTTCATAATTACAGGTGGTTCCTGCAACAATTCCATCATAGCATGTGTGCAGGGATTCCCTGTTTCAGACAAACAAGGAAATGTCATTGCTCCAAACTCTCAGAAGTCCCTCAGTGCAACCATAAAAAAGCAGCCGCACACTGCTGACGTCACTGTCCAATAAAAGGTTTATTTAGACCGATCTGAAGGCAGGGATGGCAACATACTTGTTCTTGGAGTCTGAATAAAGCTTTTACTGGAATGGTGTCAGCAGTGTGCGCTCCCTTATATGGTTGAAATGTGCACAGGGATTATTCATATTCTAAAAATCTGCCTGCAGTAAAACACGTTGCATGGCATGTACTCATATTGGTAAACAGAAACATGATATTCGAAAAGCTTGCTGTAAAGCTTGTTGGGGAAACATTGTGCAAGCTTGAAAATGATGTTAAAATCAGTTATACTAAGGAAAATGTTTTAACCACTTCCAGTCCGGACACTTTCACCCCCTTCCTGACCAGGGCAATTTTCAGCTTTCAGCGCTATCACACTTTGAATGACAATTGCGCGGTCATGCAACACTGTACGCAAATTAATTTCTTACCATTTTTTTGAGACACATAAAGCTTTATTTTGGTGGTATTTATTCACCGCTGGGATTTTTATTTTTTTTGCTATGTAAATGAAAACGTCCAAAAATTTTGAATAAAAGTGTTTTTTTTATAACATTTTGCAAATAAATAATATTTCATCATAAATCTTTGCCAAAATTTATTCCGTTATCTTTTTAGTAAAAAAAAAAATCCAAATTAGTTTATAACCAAAAATTATAATTTTTAAACATTTTTTTTTACATTTTTATTTTATTTTTTTATATATATTTTTTTTTTTTTACATACTGTCACCCTAGCAGTACAGTGTCACCATGGTGACACTGTACTACTTGTGGGGGGTGATGAAGATTTTTTTTTTTTTTTTTTTTTACACATTGCTTTTACACCTATATAGGATGTAAAAGCAATCATTTCTCTTTCTCACTGTGTGCATTCTTGCACTCATTGAGAAGTACTGAGTGAGCTGTGATTGGTCACAGCTTGTCACATGGTACAAGCCTGTTGTGAATAGCCTTGTACCATGTGACCTCTGTGATCATTCACAGATTTCACACGTAGTAAGCAATGATGTCACAAGTGACATCTTGATTACTACTTTGCATGTGATCACTGATTGGCCCGTCCGACGATCGGTGTTTCACTGTGTCCGGAGGACACAGCGGGCACCGGATCGCGGTGCTGCGCGCTCCCAGGGAGCGCGCACAAGCAGGGTGCGGGGAGGCTGTTTATAAACGGCCACCCGACCCTGCACTGCCACCGTCCGGCCGTTTATATGGCCGGTCGGGAAGTGGTAAAAAAAACCTTAAATACACTGCTGTCAATTCACTAAAAGAGATCATTACCTCTTGGATTTTGAGCTATAATAACTAATGCGGTGTTTATCTCAAAAGTAGCCAATTCACAAAAAAAAAAAGCACTATTAAGTGTTTATGTTTAGCAGTATTTATCACTAAAATTTTGTGTTCTTTTTTGTTTTTTTCACAATTGTTTTTTTTTACATGCTAACACGGCACCAGAGAAAGAAAGAAATACACACATATATTATGGAACTGTGAAAACAATCTAATGTGCGTTTATTCACAGAACACTTTCTCTCTGGTGAAAAGTTACAATTTGGTTTCATTCCTGAGCTCAGGGCAGAACATTTCCACACTGATACATTGTATACTTTTAAATTACTGGACAGTGCAGAGCAGGGGCGGACTGACAACTCATGGGGCCCCCGGGCAATAGGGAATCATGGGGCCCCTGTGTCCTTGCCCAAACTCAAAAAAGCCTATGAAAAATGTACCAGGGGCATCTCATGGGGCCCCCTTCTGACCCTGGGCCCTCGGGCAGTGCCCGAGTTTCCATATGGTCAGTCCGCCCCTGGTGCAGAGTTCCCCTCATTGTTATTTTGTAGGTTGCTAAAATACCAACTGCTTACTGCCAGGTGATAAATAACGAACATGTGTGTTCTTTAGTGAATTGACTTTGATGGTTTATCTCTTTTTGTTTATTATTTACCTCACTTTCGATATTTTACTTTGATAAATTGACTGTTTTATTATCTCGTGCTATATTTCTGAAAAATGGGTCACGTGACCTTCATATCGCATACAGTAACCTTTAGAGAGTTGACCCCACCGCTACTTCTACGGTTGTCTAACCCTGTGTTAGTTCATGGATATTATTTGCTTACTGTGATACATTTATATAGTATGTTTGACATGCATTTAATCTCATACTTATTTTACCAACGCTATGTTACACTTCATCTCACATTTTTCTGTTTAGAATGTAATTTTTGGTATGGCATGCATCCTCTATGTGCATGTCTATGCTTATAAGAGTAATGCATCTTTTTATTTTCAACGTTTTAAAGTTCAGTGGTGCAGTGTCACATTTAGGGCTGAAACATCTAATGGACATACCCCATTATAATCAATTATGAAAATAGCTGTCAACTATTTTAATAAAAGATTAGTTGGTCAGTCAATTAGTTGGCCTGCATACAGAATGCATTCTTTGTTTAAATACAGTATCAGGAAATACAGTGCAGCACACATACAGCTCAGTAGAAAGTTCATACATGTCAGTAAGTGCCTGTCACCTTATCAAGGGAAACTACATAAGATGGACTTCACTGGAAGGATCTATAATTATTTGTAAGATTTACTGGAGAGAACAAGGGAAAACTGTAAGATATACATAAGCTGCAGCACATATACCTGTTTATTATATCTATCTATTTATCTATCTATCTACATACAGGTTAAACTCGAAAAATTAGAATATGGTGCAAAAGTTCATTTATTTCAGTAATGCAACTTAAAAGGTGAAACTAATATATGAGATAGACTCATTACATGCAAAGCAAGATAGTTCAAGCCGTGATTTGTCATCATTGTGATGATTATGGCTTACAGCTCATGAAAACCCCAAATCCACAATCTCAGAAAATTAGAATATTACATGCAATCAATAAAACAGGGATTGTACATAGAACAATATCGGACCTCTGAAAAGTAGAAGCATGCATATGTACTCAGTACTTGGTTTGGGCCCCTTTTGCAGCAATTACTGCCTCAATGTGGCGTGGCATGGAAGCTATCAGCCTGTGGCACTGCTGAGGTGTTATGGAAGACCAGGATGCTTCAATAGCGGCCTTCACCTCTTCTGCATTGTTCGGTCTCATGTCTCTCATCTTTCTCTTGGCAATGCCCCATAGATTCTCTATGGGGTTCAGGTCAGGCGAGTTTGCTGGCCAATCAAGCACAGTAATCCCATGGTCATTGAACCAGGTTTTGGTGCTTTTGGCAGGTGCCAAGTCCTGCTGGAAAATGAAGTCAGCATCCCCATAAAGCTCGTCTGCGGAAGGAAGCATGAAGTGCTCCAAGACGGATGCGTTGACCCTGGACTTAATGAAGCACAGTGGACCAACACCAGCAGATGACATGGCTCCCCAAATCAACACAGACTGTGGAAACTTCACACTGGACTTCAAGCATCTTGCAGTGTGTGCCTCTCCATTCTTCCTCCATACTCTGGGTCCTTGGGCCTCTCCATTCTTCCTCCATACTCTGGGTCCTTGGTTTCCAAATGAGATGCAAAAGTTGCTCTCATCAGAAAAGAGGACTTTGGACCACTGAGCAACAGACCAGGTCTGTTTTTCTTTAGCCCAGGTAAGACGCTTCTGACGTTGTTTGTTGTTCAGGAGCGGCTTGACAAGAGGAATACGACATTTGAAGCCCATGTCCAGGATCCGTCTGTGTGTGCTGTCTCTTGATGCACTGACTCCAGCCTCAGTCCACTCTTTGTGAAAGTCCCCAACACTTTTGAATGGCCTTTTCCTGACAATCCTCTCCAGGCTGCAGTCATCCCTGCTGTTTGTGCACCTTTTTCTTCCACACTTTTCTCTTCCACATAACTTTCTATTAATGTGCTTTGATACAGCACTTTGGGAACATCCAACTTCTTTTGCAATTACCTTTTGAGGCTTTCCCTCCTTATGGAGGGTGTCAGTGATGGTTTTCTGCACAACTGTCAGGTCAGCAGTCTTTCCCATGATTGTGATTCCTACTGAACCAGACTGAGAGACCATTTAAAGGCTCAGGAACCCTTTGCAGGTGTTATGGCTTAATTAGCTGATTAGAGTGGGACACTTTGAGCCGAGAATATTGCACCTTTTCACAATATTCTAATTTTCTGAGATTGTGGATTTGGGGTTTTCATGAGCTGTAAGCCATAATCATCACAATGATGACAAATCACGGCTTGAACTATCTTGCTTTGCATGTAATGAGTCTATCTCATATATTAGTTTCACCTTTTAAGTTGCATTACTGAAATACAATATTGCACGACATTCTAATTTTTCGAGTTTCACCTGTATATACACACACACACACACACACTGCTCAAAAAAATTGAAGGAATACTTTTTAATCAGAGTATAGCATCAAGTCAATTAAACTCCTGGGATATTGATCTGGTCGGTTAAGTAGCAGAGGGGGTTGTTAATTTGTTTCAGCTGCTTTGGTGTTAATGAAATTAACATCAGATGCACTAGATGGGCAACAATGAGACAACCCCCAAAACAGGAATGGTTTTAAAGGTGGAGGCCACTGACATTTTTTTCCCTACTCATCTTTTCTGTTTTTCAGTACTTTTGCATTTGGCCAGGGTAAGTGTCACTACTAGTAGCATGAGGCGATATCTGAACCCTACAGAGGTTGCACAGGCAGTCCAACTCCTCCAGGATGGCACATCCATACATGCCATTGCCAGAAGGTTTGCTGTGTCTCCCAGCATAGTCTCAAGAACTTGGAGGAGATTCCAGGGGACAAGCAGTTACTCTAGGAGAGCTGGACAGGGCCGTAGAAGGTCCTTAACCCATCAGCAGGACCGGTATCTGCTCCTTTGTGCAAGGAGGAACAGGATGAGTGCTCCAAGAGCCCTACAAAATGACCTCCAACAGGCCACTGGTATGAATGTCTCTAACCAAACAATCAGAAACAGAGTTCAAGAGGGTGGTCTGAGGGCCCAATGTCCTCTAGTGGGCCCTGTGCTCACTGCCTGGCACCATAGAGCTCGATTGGCATTTGCCACTGATCACCATAATTGGCAGGTCCACCACTGGTGCCCTATGTTTTTCACAGATGAGGGCAGGTTCACCCTGAGCACATTTGACAGACGTAAAAGGGTCTGGAGGAGCCAAGGAGAACATTATGCTATCTGTAACATGGTTCAGCATGACCATTTTGGTGGTGGGTCAGTGATGGTCTGGCATGGCATATCCACAGAGAGATGCACAGACCTCTACAGGCGGGAAAATAGCACTCTGACTGCCACTAGGTATCAGGATGAGATACTTGGACCCATTGTTAGACCCTACACTGGTGTAGTGGGTCCTGGGTTCCTGCTGGTGCACGACAATGCCTGGCCTCATGTGAAGAGAGTATGCACGCAGTTTCTGGAGGATGAAGGAATTGATACCAATTGAATGGCCCCCACGCTCGCCTGACCTAAATAGAAATGGAACCTCTAGGACAGGGGCAGACTGACAACTCATGGGGCCCCCGGGCAATAGAGGATAATGGGGCCCGTGTCCTTGCCCAAACTAAAATAAGCCTATGAAAAAGGTACCAGGGGCATCTCATGGGGCCCCCCACTGACCCCGGGCCCTCGGGCAGTGCCGAGTTTCCAAATGGTCAGTCCGCCCCTGCTCTAGGATATCATGTTTCGGTCCATACGACGCTGCCGGGTTGCACCTCAGACTGTCCAGGAGCTCAGTGATGCCCTGGTCCAGATCTGCGAGGAAATACCCCAGGACACCATCCGTCATCTTATTAGGAGCATACCACAACGTTGTCAGGCATGCATACAAGCACGGGGGACCATACAAACTACTGAGTACCATTTTGAGTTGCTGCAATTAAATTTCAGCAAAATGGACTAGCCTGCTACATAATTTTTTCACTTTGAATTTCGGGGTGTCTTTGAATTAAGTCCTCTGTAGGTTGGTAATTTTCATTTCCATAAAACGATGGGGCATCCTTACGTTCCTAACACATTACCCCGTCCATATCAGTATAGATATCAAGCATGATATTTTTCCCTATTGAGATCTGATGTGTTTTCAAAGTGTTCCTTTAATATTTTTGAGCAGTATATGTATACAGTGGTTGTAAAAAGCCCACACACCCCTGTTAAAATGTCAAGTTTCTGTGCTGTAAAAAAACTAGACAATGATAAATTATTTCAGAACTTTTTCCACCTTTAAACCTATAAACTGTACAACTCAGTTGAACAACAAACTGAAATCTTTTAGGTGGAGGGAAGTAAAAATAAAAAAAACTAAAATAATATGGTTGCATAAGTGTGCACACCCTTAAACTAATACTTTGTTGAAGCACCTTTTGATTTTATTACAGCATTCAGTCTTTTTGGGGAGGAGTCTATCAGCATGGCACATCTTGACTTGGAAATATTTACCCACTCTTCCTTGCAAAAACACTCCAAATCTGTCAGATTGCGAGGGCATCTCCTCTACACAGCCCTCTTCAGATCACCCCACAGATTTTCAATCGGATTCAGGTCTGGGCCCTGGCTGGGACATTCCAAAACTTTAATCTTCTTCTGGTGTAGCCATTCCTTTGTTGATTTGGATGTATGCTTTGGTTTGTTGTCATGCTGAGAGATGAGGTTCCTCTTCATGTTCAGCTTTCAAGCAGAAGCCTGAAGGTTTTGTGCCAATATTGACTGGTATTTAGAACTGTTCATAATTCCCTCTACTTTGATTAACCGCTTGCCGCCCTGCCACTGTGTATATACGTGTGCAGGGCGGCAGTGGAGCGCAAAACCACGTTTAAAAACGGGTTCCGCGCTCCCGACACTTTCGCCGGCAGGGGGCGCGCGCGCGCTCCCGCCGACCCGCGGGTGATCCGATTCGATCCAGGAGGGATCAATCATTAGATTTCAGCCAGTGATTTCTGGCTGAAATCGGATGATCGGTCCCTGTCCTATCCTGTCCTGTGTTGATATTTACACAGGGCAGGATATGATGTCATTCTTCTCTGCCTGGACACATTCCGTTCCAGACAGAGAAGAAGAGACATTTAAACGTGAGTAAAACAGCACACTGACAGTTAGAACACAGTCTAGGACACATTTAACCCCCTGATTGCCCCCCCCAGTTAACCCTTCACTGCCCTGTCACCAGTGTCACTGATCAGTGAAGCGATTTTTATTGATCACTGTATCAGTGTCGCTGGCGACTTCCAATAGTGCTAGCGCCCCTCCCAGATAGCGCCAGTTTGCCCCCCAGTACACCAATAAAGCCATTTAACCCCTTAATTCCCCCCCCACCCCCCCAGTTAACCCCTTAACTGCCCTGTCACCAGTGTCACTGATCAGTGAAGCGATTTTTACTGATCACTGTATCAGTGTCGCTGGCGACTTCCGATAGTGTTAGCGCCCCTCCCATATAGCGCCAGATTGCCCACTAATACACCAGTAGTCCCGTCTAACCCCTTGATCGCCCCCCCCCCCCCCTGAGTTGACCCCTTCACTGCCCTCTCACCAGTGTCACTGATCAGTGAACCAATTTTTACTGATCACTGTATCAGTGTCGCTGGCGACTTCCGTTAGTGTTAGCGCCCCTCCCAGATAGCGCCAGATTGCCCGCTAATACACCAGTAGTCCCGTCTAACCCCTTGATCGCCCCCCCCCCCCCTGAGTTGACCCCTTCACTGCCCTGTCACCAGTGTCACTGATCAGTGAACCAATTTTTACTGATCACTGTATCAGTGTCGCTGGCGACTTCCAATAGTGTTAGCGCCCCTCCCAGATAGCGCCAGTTTACCCGCCAGTACATCAGTAATCCCATTTAACCCCTTGATCGCCCCCCCCCCAGTTAACCCCTTCACTGCCCTGTCACCAGTGTCATTGATTACAGTGAACAGATTTTTACTGATCACTGTATTGGTACTGGTGACTTGGTACTGGTGACTTCCGATAGTTTTAGCGCCCCTCCCAGATAGCACCAGTTTGCCCGCTAGTACACAAATAATCACATTTGACCCCTTGATTGCCAGGAACACGCTTACTTGCACGCTAAACCTTCATTGCTAGTATAGTGTCTGATTGGATCAATATCTTTGATCAGATCAGCGCTATACCAGCATTCACATTACTTTAGTATCCCCAAAAACGCAGTGTTAGCGGGATCAGCCCCAACACCTGCCAGCACCTGCGTTTAGCCCCTACGCCCCCCCCCCTTCTCCCCCGGCAAGTGCAGTGTCAGTAGATAACTGTCACTTGATACATATTACACACAAAACCGCAGTGTTCACAGAATCAGGCCTGATATCTGTTAGCACTTGTCGGTAAATTTTTTGTAGCGGTTCAAGCAGTCCCTGACAGCCAGGCGCTCTTTTTCCCGTGAGTCGCACTAGGTACCTGTAAATTTAGTGGCCAAAATGTCTAAGCAAAGGTACACTAGTGAAGAGGCCTATAGGATTCTGAGCATGTCAAGTGAGAGCGAAGGGGAAGACTCACTGGCAGAACCAGGCTCAGAATACGAACCTATAGACAGCAGCGGCACCCTGACAGCTAGCTCAGACGACGAGGAAGTGGTCCCTGCTAAGGTCAGGCGTACCCGATCCCATTCACAGGTTGCTGAGGTGGTACAAATGCATGATGACTCTCATATGCAGCAGAGTGCCAGTACTAGTGCCGCAGTATCTTTTGGTGAACTGGCGAGCACCAGCGGCCTAGTACGTCCTGGTCGTAGGCATACCAGCACTGCAGTATCACTTGGTGACGTGGCGAGTCCCATAAGTGCAGTACAAGCTGGTGCGGTGGCGAGCACAAGTAGTGTCCCGCGGCCACCAAGAATTCGCAGACAGGCCCGTAGAGCCCCTAGTGTCCTTCCGGATGTGCTTGCAAATCCCGATTGGCAGCCCACAAATTCTGCAGCACCCTTACTTCCCCCATTCACTGCCCAACCCGGAATTCAGGTGGAAACAGCAAATTTAAATACTCCCCTTAATTTTTTTGAGCTGTTTTTCACAGAAGATCTTTATGCATTGATTGTGGATCAAAGCAATTTATATGCACGCCAATTTATCGCCGCCAACCCAAATTCAAACCTTGCCAGACCATTCGCATGGAAACCCATTACGGTTTCCGAATTTAAAGTTTTTTTGGGCCTAACCCTCAACATGGGCATTAATGATAAAAATCAATTGCGGTTGTATTGGTCCACCGACCCTCTTGTTCACATGTCCGTGTTCTCTGCTGCCATGGCCAGGCATAGATATGAGACGATAAGGCGTTTTATGCACTTCTACGACAACTCACTCAGTCGTCCTCGGGGTGACCCTGAATTTGACCGGCTCCACAAAATTCGGCCCCTCGTAAATCACTTTAACCAAAAATTTGCAGATGTGTATACTCCCCAGAAAAACATCTGCATCGATGAGTCCCTCATTCAATATTCTGGCCGCCTTGTAATCAAACAATATCTCCCCAGCAAGCGTGCCAGATATGGGATCAAGATGTATAAGACCTGTGAGAGGGCAACAGGCTATACATGTAAGTTTCGGATTTACGAGGGAAAAGATAGTTACTTGGAGCCCCCCGGATGCCCAGACTACATGGGGAGCAGTGGCAAGATAGTTTGGGACTTGGCGTCATCCTATTTCCATATGGGGTACCACTTATACGTGGACAATTTTTATTCAAGCGTGCCACTATTTAGACATTTGTTCAATTTGGGAATTTGCACATGTGGCACTGTGCGATCTAATCGCCGAGGCTTCCCCCAACGGCTTGTAAATACCCGTCTTAAAAAGGGGGAAAAAGCCTGCTTGAGAAATGAAGAATTGCTCGCAGTGAAGTGGAAGGACAAACGGGATGTTTACCTCCTGTCTTCCATTCACGCAGATACGACCGTCCAATTACCACGGCAGCTGGTGTTGTTGAGAAGCCCCTCTGTGTCCACGATTATAACCTTAACATGGGAGGGGTGGACTTCAATGACCAGATGATGCAGCCGTATTTAGTTTCCCGAAAATCCAAACGCTGTTTAGTGTTTAGTGTAAACACTTTAGTGTCAGTTTATTTATTTCAATTGGCTCTATATAATGCTTTTGTTCTCTATAAAGCAACTGGACATAGTGGATCATACCTAAATTTCCAGTTAGAGAACATCAGGGCCCTTTTGTATCCAGAAGCTGCTGCGCCCCAAATCCCTCTCCCAGATGCAGTTAGCCGTCTGCATGAGAGACATTTTCTCGATACCATTCCTGGTACCCCAACCCAAAGAAGACCCCAAAAAAGATGTCGTGTCTGCAGCAAATGTGGAATTAGGCGTGACAGCCGCTATTGTTGTCCCTCCTGTCCTGGCCAACCTGGCCTCTGCATCAAGCCCTGCTTCCGCCTCTACCATACACTAGTGAACTATTAGTATAGGGTACAGCACGGCACAGATCAGGGCACATTTACACAGGGTCTCAAAAGATGTTAGGTAGTCAGGAAACTGGCTATCGCATTTGGAGAGACCCTACCAGCTGTTTAAATGATTGAAGTTTGGAAAAAAAAAGTTAAAAAAATAAAAAAAATAAATAAAAGTACAAATACCCCCCAAAAAAATAAAAAAATATAAAAACCAAAAATAGTTATAGTTTTTTTTTTTGTTGTCATTTTTGTGATTGTTCGACTTTCACTGGTTTATTGTTGTTTTATTGTTAACCATTTCTGTTTGCAGGAATGCTTTCAGCTGCAGCGTTGACCTGTTTATTCTGACAGCAACAGGAACTTGCTCTCAGAATAGACATAAGTCAGCGTGGGCAGCGCTGTTGGATGAGATTTTTCATCCGCAGTTATAAAAAACAGAATATATGCCAAAGCATGGGGGCCTGGGGTGGCCAGTGGGTGGATGGCCCCTATGCTTCGGCATATATATTTTATATTTGTTGGCACATTTCATATGTGCCCACCATTAGAAGTGGGTGGATTGAGGGAGGTTTCTAATGGTGGGCATACCACCACACACTTTTCCTTATAAAGTTGTTTTATTGAGTTTATGTTTTATTGTTAACCATTGTTGATTTCTTTGCAGGAACGTCAAACTGCAGCACTGACCTGTTTATTCTGACAGCAACAGGGTCTTGCTTTCAGAATAGACATAAGTAGGTGTGTGCAGTGCTGTTGGATGAGATTTTTCATCCGCAGTTAAAAAAAAGAGAATATATGCCAAAGCATGGGGGCCTGGGGTGGCCAGTGGGTGGATGGCCCCTATGCTTCGGCATATATATTTTATATTTGTTGGCACATTTCATGTGTGCCCACCATTAGAAGTGGGTGGATTGAGGGAGGTTTCTAATGGTGGGCATACCACCACACACTTTTCCTTATAAAGTTGTTTTATTGAGTTTATGTTTTATTGTTAACCATTGTTGATTTCTTTGCAGGAACGTCAAACTGCAGCACTGACCTGTTTATTATGACAGCAACAGGGTCTTGCTTTCAGAATAGACATAAGTAGGTGTGTGCAGTGCTGTCGGATGAGATTTTTCATCCGCAGTTAAAAAAAAGAGAATGTATGCCAAAGCATGGGGGCCTGGGGTGGCCAGTGGGTGGATGGCCCCCATGCTTCGGCATATATATTTTATATTTGTTGGCACATTTCATATGTGCCCACCATTAGAAGTGGGTGGATTGAGGGAGGTTTCTAATGGTGGGCATACCACACACTTTTTCTGGCAGAGATTTCTTCTCTTTTTTTTCATTCAGCCCACAGGCTGCATAAAGAAAAAAAGAACATAGCATATACACCCAACAAGGACCAGTGACGTATTGGTACATCACTGGACTTTGAATGGTTATACCAGGGTGATGCCTGCAGCTGCAGGCATCATCCTGGTTTTATTTTTTTCAGCCGGCAATGGGCTTTCATGTAAAAGCATTCCTAGTGGTTAATTAGCTGCAGAATTGCCTTTACAAGCAGCGGGAGAAAATGGCCCCCCCTCCCCCTCCCTGAGATAGCATTAAAAGTGATTAAAAAATAAATAAATTAAAGGGACAGTGTAAAAATAATTAAATAAATCAGAAAAAAAGAAAAAAAAAAAAAAGGACCCTCGCCCATCCGCGCACGCGCACACCTGCGGTCGTGAGCGTTGACCCTTTCCCAGTATGGAAACAGCGATTGCACCATGCATGTGAGGTATCGCCACGAACGTCAGAACAAGGGCAGTAATTATAGCTCTAGACCTCCTCTGTAAATCTAAAATGGTAGCTTGTAAAGGCTTTTAAAGCGTTGCCTATAGATATTAAAAATGTATGCAGTTTGTCGCCATTGCACAGGGCATGCGTAATTTTAAAGCATGTCATGTTTGGTATCTATTTACTCAGCATAGCATCATCTTTTATATCATACCAAATAATTGGCCAATATATTGTAATTTTGTGCATTAAAATTAAAAAAGTGTATATTTTTCAAAAAAATTGCGTTTGAAAAATCGCTGTGTAAGTAATATGTGAGATAAAAAATTGCACCACCCACCATTTTATTTACTAGGGTGTCTGCTCTAAGAAAATATATAATGTTTGGGGGTTCACTTTAATTTCCTAGCAAAAATACAGATTTTTTTAATGTGAACAAAAAGTGTCAGAAAAGGCTTGGTCTTCAGGTGGTTAGAAGAGTGAGTGATGTGTGGCATAAACCTCTAATGCTGGGCATAAAATGCCCCCACCCCTCAAAATGACCCCTTTTTGGAAAGTAGACACCCCAAACTATTTGCTGAGAGGCATGTTGAATCAATAGAAGAATTTATTTTTTTACCACAAGTTTTTGGAAAATGAAGAAAGAAAATAAAAATATATTTTTTCTTTTATTTTTTATATTTCAAAACCTTGTGAGAAAAAATTAGATCTGCAAAATACTTACCATGCCTCTTTTTAAATTCCTTGGAGTGTCTACTTTCCAAAAAGGGGTCATTTGGGGGGGTTTGGTGCTATCCTGGCATGTCAGGGCCTCCAAAACTGTGATAGGTAGTGGGGAAGTGAAATGAAGAAGTTACGCACTTTCAGGCTTTCAAAGTGCTCATTGGATTTCAGGCTCCTGTATGTGGCTAGGCTCCCAAAAAGTGTCACATGTGTGGTATCCTCATACTCGGTAGAAGTAGCAGAATGTATTTTGGGGTATAATTCCACATATACCCATGGCTTGTGCAAGAAATAAATCATTTAAATGACAATTTTGTGTAAAAAAAAAAACAAAAAAAAAGTTTTTGTCATTTTCCAGAAACTTGTGGAAAAAAAATAAATCTTCCATGGACACAAGGGGGTTTATTTACTAAAGCTGGAGAGTCCAAAATCAGACTCCCTTCTGCATAGAAACCAATCAGCTTCCAGGTTTCATTGCCAAAGCTTCATTGAACAAGCTGAGGTTAGAAGCTGATCTTTCTATGCAGAAGGGAGTCTGATTTTGGACTCTCCAGCTTTAGTAAATAAACCCCAATATGTCTCTCAGCAGATAGCTTAGGGTGTCTGCTTTCCAAAAAGGGGTCATTTGGGGGTGTTTGTTCTATCCTGGTATTTTAGCACCTCAAGAGATGTGATGGGCGGTCAGAAAGTAAAAGCTGTGTAAATTTCAAATTATCTATACCATAGTTTGTAGACGCTATAACGTTCACACAAAGCAATCAATATACACTTATTGGGATTTTTTTTACCAAAAACATGTAGCAGAATACATTTTGGCTGAAATTTATGACTAACTTTGAGTTTACGATATATTTTTTATAGCTGAAAGTAGAAAAAATTGGTTTTTTTTCAAGATTTTCGTGTTTTTTTGATTATAGCGCCAAAAATAAAAAGCGCACAGGTGATCAAATACCACCAAAAGAAAGCTCTATTTGTGTGAAAAAAAGGACGTAAATTTCGATTGGGTACAGCATTGCATGACCGCGCAATTATCATTTGAATTAGTGCAGCGCTGTATAGCAAAAAAAGGCATAAATTACAGTATCTATACCATAGTTTGTAGACGCTATAACGTTCACACAAAGCAATCAATATACACTTATTGGGATTTTTTTTACCAAAAACATGTAGCAGAATACATTTTGGCTGAAATTTATGACTAACTTTGAGTTTACGATATATTTTTTATAGCTGAAAGTAGAAAAAATTGTTTTTTTTCAAAATTTTCGTGTTTTTTTTGTTTATAGCGCAGAAAATAAAAAGCGCACAGGTGATCAAATACCACCAAAAGAAAGCTCCATTTGTGTGAAGAAAAGGACGTAAATTTTGTTTGGGTACAGCATTGCATGACCGCGCAATTATCATTTGAATTAGTGCAGCGCCAAACAGCAAAAAAAGGCCTGGTCATTAAGGGGGGTAAATCCTCTGGGGCTCAAGTGGTTAAGGCCCCAGTTTCAGCTGAAGAAAAACAGCCCCAAAGGATAACGATGCCACCACCATGCTTCATTGTGGGTATGGTGTTCTTTTGGTGAAGTGCAGTGTTGTTTTTGCGCCAAACATATCTTTTGAAATTATATTCAAAAAGTTCAACCTTGGTTTCATCAGATCATAACACATTTTCCCACATGCTTTTGGGAGACTTTAGATGTATGTTTGCAAAATGTAGCTGTGCTTGGATGTTTTTCTTCGTAAGAAAAGGCTTCCATCTTGCCACTCTACCCCATAGCCCAAACATATGAAGAATACAGAAGATTGTTGTCACATGTACCACACAGCCAGTACTTGCCAGATATCCCTGCAGCTCCTTTAATGTTTCTGTAGGCCTCTTGGCAGTCTCCCAGACCAGTTTTCTTCTCGTCTTTTCATAAATTTTGGAGGGACTTCCAGTGCTTGGTAATGTCACTGTTATGCCACATTTTCTTCACTTGGTGATACAACTAAGAAAATGTCAGAAAAGACCTACTAGACAGCTGAACTTTATTTGTGGTCAATCAGAGGCACGTTAAATGATGGCAAGTATGTACTGACTCCTATTTAACATGATTTTGAATGTGATTGCTTAATTCTGAACACAGCTACATACCCAGTTATAAGAGGGTGTGCACACTTATGCAACCACATTATTTTAGTTTTTTATGTTTACCCCCCCTCCACAAAAGATTTCAGTTTGTCTTTCAATTGAGTTGTACAGTTTATAGGTCACATTAAAGGTGGAAAAGGTTCTAAAATTATTTTTCTTTGTCTAATTTGTTTACATCACAGAAACCTGACATTTTAACAGGGGTGTGTAGACTTTTTATATCCACTGTGTGTATGTATGTATATATATATATATATATATATATATATATACACAGTTAGGCTCATATATATATTTGGACACAGGCACAATTTTCATACTTTTAGCTCTGTATGCCTCCAGAATAAATTAAAACAGAACACTCCAAATGAATTTGAAGTGCAGACTTTCAGTTTTAATTCAAGGGGTTGAACATACATATCAAGTACAAATTTTAGGAACTGCAACCATTTTTTACACAGTTCCTCCATTTTCAGGGGCTCAAATGTAATTGGACAAATGAATATCATCATAAATAAAATGTTCATTTTTATTATTTTGTTGAGAATCCTTTACTGGCAATGACTGCCTGAAGTCTGGAACCCATGGACATTACCAAAGACTGGGTTTCCTCCTTTCTGCTGCTTTGCCAGGCTCTAACTGCAGCTGTCTTCAGTTGTTCTTTGTTTGTGGGTCTTTCTGCCTTTAGTTTTGCCTTCAGCAAGTGGTGATTGTAGCCGTATTAGTGCATTTGCGACAGAAACAATTGAGTACTGTCCGTGATACTTTTTTTATTTGCACTAACATACAATTTTGAGGACAAGCTTTCGGGGAATGTCCTCTTCTTCAGGTCCAAGCAGTACTGAACACAGGTTTAGCAGAATGTTAGAAGAGATGTAATCCATTCAGGAAAGAAAAACTTTTGAACTAAGAATGATAATTCTATTTGACACAAGAGAAAATGGCCTGAATTTGGACATGGGATTCCTCAATCATTATCAATCATTATCCAACAGTTTTATGACTATCACCTCAAGCATGACTGCCTCTGTGAGTGTTGTTCCCCCCCCAGACTTTGCTTTTGCTGTGTCTTATCTCTTTTTTTTTTTTTTCCATCCCCTACATCTCTTCTAACATTCTGCTAAATCTCTGTGTTCAGTACTGCTTGGACCTGAAGAAGGGGACATTCCCCGAAAGCTTGTCCTCAAAATTGTATGTTAGTGCAAATAAAATATCACGGACAGTACTCAATTGTTTCTGCCTTCAGCAATTGACATGCATGCTCAATTGGGTTGAGATCAGGTGATTGACTCAGCCATTGCAGAATATTCCACTTCTTTTCCTTCAAAAGCTCCTGGGTTGCTTTTGCAGTGTGTTTTGGATCATTGTCCATCTGCACTGTGAAGTGCCGTCCAATCAACTTTGCTACATTTGGCTGAATCTGGGCTGAATCTCTACACACAGAATTCATCCGGCTGCTTCCATCTTCTGTCACATAATCAATAAACACCAATGACCCAGTGCCACTGGAAGCCATGCATGCTGATGCCATCACACTGCCTCCACCATGTCTTTACAGATGACGTTGTGTGCTTTGGATCACGAGCTGTTCCAAGCCTTCTCCATACTTTTTTCTTCCCTTCATTCTGGTACAGATTAATCTTAGTTTCATCCATCCAAAGAATGCTTTTCCAGAACTGGTCTGGCTTTTTTAGATTTTTTTTGGCAAAATCTAATCTGGCTTTTCTATTCTTCAGGCTTATCAATGTTTTCACCTTGTGGTGAACCCTCTGTATTTGCTCTCATGAAGTCTTCTCTTGATTGTAGACTTTGACAATGATACACCCACCTCCTGGAGAGTGTCCTTTACTTGTCTGGATGTTTTGAATGGGTTTTTCTTTACCATAGAGAGAATCCTGCAATCATCCACCACTGTTGTCTTCCATGGACGTCCATGTCTTTTTATGTTGCTGAGCTCACCAGTGCATTCTTCTTTCCTCAGAATGTACCAAACTGTTTATTTGGCCACTCCTAATGTTGCTGCTATCTCTCTGACTAATTTGTTTTGTTTGTGAAGTTCTACAATGACCTGTTTGACATGGAAAGCTCTTTTAAACGCATGATGTAGGTTCACAGCAATAGATTACAAATACCACACTTAGAGTCCACTCCAGACCTTTTACCTGCTTAATTGATGAAGAAATAATGAAGGAGTAGCCCACACCTGGCCATGGAACAGCTTTTGATTCAATTGTCCAATTACTTTTGGTCCCTTGAAAAAAGGGGGGATGGCTACTCTTAAGAGCTGTAATTCCTAAACCCTTCCTCCAATTACATACCCTCAAATTAAACCTGAGTGTGCACTTTCAGCCCATATCCATTATATAACTATAGCTTGAATATTTTTTGGTAAATACCTTAGAAAATCTAAAATTGTGCCTGTGACCGAACTGTATGTATGTATATATATATATATATATATATATATATATATATATATATAATTTTTATTTTTTTTCTGTCTGTTTTTGCTTGGTTTTTGTTATTATGGAAGGCCATACTTCTAATTTGATGGATCTTCATCACATGCCAACATGGGTTTGTTACATTTCCTGTGAAATTAATTTTAGCAGGAGTATTTCATTAAATTTAAAAATAGGCATCAAGACATGTATACCAAGAACAAATGCAACAATAGCCAAAAAGCTACAAACAACAAATACACTACGAGTTGGTGATCAAAAATATATTCTAGGATATTTTCATCAATTTTACATAGTTATTGAAATATAAGTAATGATATACAATGAAAAATATCAATCTGTAGAATGTATATACTACATGGCTATTTTAAACCCATCATAAAGAATTTTCTGTAGGCCCATAAACCACGGAATATTTTCCTATGAGATAATAATAATTCAAAATAAAATATACATCCACAAACAGCAAATAGGTAAAACATTCGCCACTAAATTGTAGACCCCTAGCTACTTATTTTGAACATAATGCTGACTGTAATGAGTAAATCTCAGCAAATTTGCTCTACTACCATTTTGGTGTAGTGGAGGCCGAAATTCTCTCCACCAGGTGGATGTTTACAGGTGTGTAATGAACTAATAAAAGGGTCCTTTAGATCCTTCACCAGTTCACTGGAGAAACCCTCCAGTCAACAGTATGTTGGACTTAATAGGAAACCTACTTTTAATTAGTGGTGGAGGGCACAGGGAAATATACGGTGACCTTCTAAGAATGATCTATATTTCCTTAGTGAGGATCTGTTCATTGAACGGAGCAGAAAAGGAACACATCACATTCTTGTGAGGCTGCTAGCTTATAGAAGGTCTTTGATATGACATTTCATCTGGATGCTTAGATGATCAAATTAAAAAACTAAATGCATGTCTTTGAGGAAAAACTAAAGTCTAATTGACGCAGTTTTGTTTTGGGTTTAGGTAGTCTTTAGGTTTTGGGTTTAGGTAGTCTTTAGGTTTTGGGTTCTTGCAAACGTCATTATTTGAAGGGCATGCAGATAAGTGTTGGTTTCTGGTGATCTGGCTAATTTTTGAACTTTCATGAGTACACATATAACAGTAAGCAGTTGCCATCTTTAGACTATCAAATCAGATGTGATCTTACTGTTAACTCTGTAGATGTTCCTCATTTAATTTTGTTAGTGATACTGTTTGTTATATGCATTTTAATACTAGGATGTCAAATTTGCGTTTACTGATTGCAGATTTTTTTGCCTTATTAAAAGTTGTCAAGAAAAAGTTTTTTTTTTTTACATGCTGTCTCTCATACAAACATGGTTATACATTTCTCTTTGCATAAATAGGCAATCTCTTATATTACTGCACTTTAAACTGCACTCCTCTCTCCACAATGCTTTTTTCTCAAGTTGTTTATTCCATCTTGAGGATAACAGTCCTGGAGATTGCATTTTCAAAGACAAGTCAGCAAGAGCACTCTTCTACTTTGACCTTTACAGTTTCCTTTTAAAGGATCTTAAGCACCATACAGGCATACCTCGATTTATGAATTTAATTCATTCTGCGTGACTTTTCGTATAGCGAAAAATTTGTAAACCGAGGTCAGAAAAAAGTAAACGCTACTAAAATACAGCATGATTTATTTTATCAAGTCATGTGGTTTTTTAGTAGTGACAGCCATGTGTTAATGTTTCAGCTGTCAGCGGGGTTCCCCACTGACAGCTGAATGTAAAAGAATTGGCAGTAATTAAAAACATTTATAAATAAATGGCGTGGGGTCTCCACTCCCATCTATACCAAGCCCTTCAGGTCTGGTATGGATTTTGAGTGGAACTCCCATGCCAAAATGTAAAAAAAAATGGCATGGGAGTCCACCCCAAAATCCATACCAGACTCTTATCCGAGCATGCAGCCCGGCAGGTCAGAAAAGTGGTGGGGGGGAACGAAGGAGCCTGTTTTTAAATGTAATTACAGCTTTTTTTTTCTTCACTATAGCTCAGAGATTCAGCAGTCAATTTCCTCCCAGCTAAAAGAAAGAAAGTTTCCTTTTAGTTTATTTCCCCAAGCTAAAAGAAACAATGTTTCATTTTAGTTTCCTTTAACTCTGGGGAAAGTGACAGCTAATTCTGTGAGCTATAGTGAAGAAAAAAAAAAGTGGCAATTGCATTTAAAAATCGGCACCGACATACATTTCGTATTGCGAAAAAAATTTGTAAAATGTTCGTAAACCGAGGCATTATAATATTAATATTATAATATTAATTCAAGATAAAATATTATTCAGGGTGTAACATGTAACATGTTATGAACTGAGTGGCCACCGCTCACCCACTTTGACAGCTAGCAGGGGACCTTCTCCTCCTGCTAGCTGTCAAAGCGGGTGAGCGGTGGCTACTCAATCTTCTCCTCCTGCTAGCTGTCAAAATTTTTTAAAAACACGGTCGTGCGGGGCTCTGTCTGCCCGGCCATGTCACTCATTTACAGTCCTCTGTAAATGAGAAACTACAAGTCCTGACAGCCATAGAAGCTGTCAGCTTGTAATTCTTAGTAAACTACCATGGTGCTGTGGAGCACCATAGTAGTTCATTGATTCTTTCTTTCAGTATACAGTATATGCTTGCCCATATGGGCAAAAAAGGCTACTTAACCTCCCTGGCGGTATGATTATTTCAGATTTTTGGTGCTGACAGCGGTACCATTTTTTTGCATGAAAATGTTTTTTTTTTTATTGTAGGCCTGTAATTCTTAAGAATAACTCACTGAAATCTGTATGAACAAGAGCCTAGTAAACATCCCGGGTAGGATAAAACTTGAAACACAAAATCATAAATTATAATTTAATAAATAATCATAAAAATAATAATATAATAATAAATTTAATTCAATAATATAATCAAACCAAAAACACTGAAATTTGAAATATAGCGCCAAGTTTGCACATCGCTGAGCAAAGTCGCAAAATGGTTTTCAGTGTCTGATGACGAATTTCCCCCACGAATCATTATCACTCAATTCTGCAAGTGGTTCTAATTTACTATCGCTGTTCTCTAGCCGGTCTAAAACCGCGTCTGACCTAAAGGGACGCTTTTTGGACGCCATGGACGTTTCTCAGTTTCCAGGCAGAAAGAACAGTAAAAATGCAGGCAGGGCGCCGGACAAAGGACTCGGGACAAAATGTATGTGAAATGGTTTGATACAGTAATGTTTTACTATGTGATTTTAGTGATTTTATTGAAGGTCACTTTTTGTCATTTTTGAATTTCCCGCCAGTTCCGTCCCCCGTACGTCCCGACGCTCACAGGGGACGAAACCCAGAAGACAGATGCCGGCATCGGCCGGAGGACATTACAGGGGACACTGCAGGAGGGACATCGCGGGAGCGCAGGACAAGATAAGTGATCGAGGGATCGTGGAGCAGAGCCGCATGGTAAGCCCGAGTGTAGCTCTGGGTTACCGCTTGTGGTACTGAAACTTTACCCCGAGCTACACTCGGGAATACCGCCAGGGGGGTTAAAGGGCAGATCTCCCTTTGTTAAAGTTGTCCTTTACCTAATTGACTGGGTGTAGCCCACATGGATGAATATCTTAAAGGCTAACTCCACATTTGCACCATGTTACACCAGTATTTAGGGTGTAGCACGGAACATGGTACAAATGGGAGCCACCCCAACTTCAAAAAGGCCCATGTGATAGCATGTGGGGGTTGTTATGCCCCGCAGCAGCTGTCAGTTTTGACATTGGAATGGCTGTGCAGGAGATCTGCTAATGAATAAAATACAAGTCTTGTCTGGCACTGTGGCAAATGGATTTGTACTTCTTAGTGGAACAAGAGTGTGCTAATCACTAATCACAAAATCCAGGAAAATGTGCTGTGGATAAGTTAGGAGTCCAAATGCATTCTTCAGGGGAGGGGTGTTCAAAACAATATAATGGAGTTTTGATCCAATAGTTCCAAAGCCAGCCAGCCCACTACCAAGGAAAAAAATGGATCCACTCAGAATGTTGGAAAGGGAAAGAAAATCATCTGAAATTTGTCACTGGAATACATCCCTGTGGAGCCTCCATGATGTAATACCCTGTGGCTTTGTCCACATGCACATGCTATTCCCACCTGAGGACATATGATGTACCAACAGCCCTATATCATATTAATAGCTGTAACCCTCCAGTGCTACATTACCAAATCCCAGAATGCAGAAACATTTGTAGCATGGTCTGAGTGGTGTTGTATTTATAGGTAAACGTATTTTAAAATGTAACTACCTGAATCTGCCTTGACATCATTCTCTTATAATACTCCACACAAAAGACTGGGGGAGGGGTTGAAAGTACTCTGTGGACTATGCAGCATGTACATAGTTACATAGTTAGTCTGGCTGCAAAATAGAAGTCCATCCAGTTCAACCAAGAAAAAGAAAAAGTTAGAATCCTATATGCACAGTTGATCCAGATGAAGGCAAAAAAACCCAAAGCATGATCCAATTTGCTCCTGATGGGGAAAGAATTCCTTCCTGATCCCTTGAGAGGCAATCGGTTATACCCTGGATCAACTTTACCTATAAATGTTAGTAACCAGTTATGTTCTGTGTATCCAAGAAAGAAGCCTTTTTTAAAGAAATCCACTGAGCTGGCCAGAACCAACTCTTGAGGGAGTCTATTCCACATTTTCACAACTCTTACTGTGAAGAAACCTTTCCGTGTTTGGAGATTAAATCTCTTTTCCTCCAGACGTAAAGAGTGCCCCCTTGTCCTCTGTGATGACCTCAGTGTGAATAACTCTACACCGAGTTCACTATATGAACCACTGATGTATTTATACATGTAGATCATATCCCCCCTTAATCTCCTCTTCTCAAGAGAGAATAAATTCAGTTCCTCTAATCTTTCCTCATAGCTGATCTCCTCCATGCCTCTTATCAGTTTGGTTGTCCTCTGTACTTCCTTCAGTTCCCCAATGTTCTTTTTGTGAATTGGTGCCCAAAATTGAACTTCATATTCCAGATGAGGTATTCCTAATGATTTGTACCGGGGAAATGATATCTCTCTCTCTGGAGTCTATACCTCTTTTAATACAAGGAGGATTTTGCTCGCTTTAGAACCCGCAGCTTGGCATTGTATACCATTACATGCGATGACCCCATCAGTCTGTTGCTTCTCATTCAGTGTTTATTCACCAAGTGGGGACAGGGCAGTGACCAGGTTGTAATACTACAATTCTTTACAAACAATGAGGTCACCCACCTAGTTGGGGTGCTTATCTCACATATCTCACAATTGGCTAGGAAAAATCCTTAGGAAGCTGGAATGTCTCCCTTATATGTATTTTACCCTCCCCAGCGGTATTCCCGAGTGTAGCTCGGGGTAAAGTTTCAGTACCAAAAGCGGTAACCCCGAGCTACACTCGGGCTTACCATGCGGCGTTGCTCAGGGATTCCCTACAGAGCTTACCTTGTCCTTCGCTCCCGCGATGCGTCCCCTGCAGCGTCCCCGGCCATCTCCTCCGGCCGATGCCGGCATCTGGCTTCCGTGTTCCGGTCCCTGTGACGTCGAGACAAACGGGGGCCGGAACCGGCGGCAAATTTGAAAATTTAAAAAAAATGACTTTTTTTTAAAACGATTATTTCATAGCAAAACATTCCTGTATCAAACCATTTCACATACATTTTGTCCCTACTGCTTTGTCCGGCGCCCTGCCTGCATTTTTACTGTTCTTTCTGCCTGGAAACTTAGAAAAGTCCATGGTGTCCAAAAAGCGTCCCTTTATGTCAAAATCAGTTTTAGATCAGCTAGAGAATAGCGATAGTAAATCAGAACCACTTGCAGAATTGGAGTGATAATGATTCGTGGGGGAAATTCGTCATCAGACACTGAAAACTATTTTGCGACTTTGCTCAGTGATGTGCGAACTTGGCGCTATATTTCAAATTTCAGTGTTTTTGGTTTGATTATATTATTGAATTAAATTTATTATTATATTATTATTTTTTATGAGTATTTATTAAATTATAATTTATGATTTCGTGTTTCAAATTTTATCATCCCCGGGATGTTTACTAGACTCTTGTTCTGACAGATTTCAGTGAGTTATTCCTAAATTACAGGCCTAAAATAAAAAAAATACATATTTCCATGCAAAAAAATGGTACCGCTTTCAGCACCAAAAATCTGAAATAATCATACCTCCAGGGAGGTTAACTGTGTATTTAACTGTGTGCATGGAATCCAGCTGTAATAAAACCATAACTATCTTCCTCCCCTAGACCCCCAATCCAAGTTTTCTGATAATCTGACCACAATAAAACCTAATCTGCTGTTAACTATAATTTTTTTGTGTAATCAAATTAAAATGCTACATACCACCCCCCAGAAATACACTCAATACGAATGTGTGAGAAATCCACTCTTGTGACTCTTCCAACCCTTTTGCACAGTAATACCACCACTACTGATAGCTCCTGTCACTATGAAGCCTGTCTTGATAAATCTTACTGCTATTCTGCTTTGC
This sequence comes from Staurois parvus, assembly GCF_062004578.1. Taxonomy (NCBI): domain Eukaryota; kingdom Metazoa; phylum Chordata; class Amphibia; order Anura; family Ranidae; genus Staurois; species Staurois parvus. The sequence goes on along the minus strand of NW_028317873.1, from coordinate 2,135,100 downwards.
TATTGCAATACTATAGCTTAAGGGACATAACAATATAATATCGGAATGGTGGAAAAAGCATTAAGTTATGCATTGAGTCGGTATTAATTATTCAAATATTAAAGTGTTACTAAACCCACAACAGTAAAATCAGTCTGTATATGTAGTAAGGCATGCTTGTTATACTCACTGTGGAACCTAAGGGGTTAATCCTCTGCAGTGTGTAAAAAGGCTGTTTGATTCCTGTCTTCTCTGCCCCTCCTCTTGTTGAAATTACCACCTGATACAGACTTAATCCGTGGTCACATACACATGCTCAGTTTGGTGTGTATTGCCAGAGAGGTTTTTTTTTTCTCCTCTGTAGAGTGCATGTGATCAGCACAGGGCCAATCAACACTGTCTAGACAGAGGGTCAGAGGTTTCACATCCTCCTAGAACAGAAAGAAAACTCCTCCTACAAGCTTTAACCAGTGCTCTGCTGAAGTCACAAGACTGCTCTAACTGCTGATGAGAAAAGGTATTTAGCAGTTTACTAAAATAATTGCATCTCCATGTTCTGTGTACTGTGGGAGACCAGATATAGTGAATGCAGGGTCCTGGGTTTAGTCTCCTCTACAATTCACTTGGAGATTGGTCAATATACTCTATTCAATGCTGTGTACTGCTTCTGTGCAACCTCTGCTGTCACTCTGAGTTTTGTCTGCATTGCTTGTTAAGTTCTATTCACTGCTATTCTGCTTTGTTGTTGCAACACTACAACATTTGGAGCAGGTGATATAAATGAAATGGTGGAAAAAGCATTAGGCTATTGAGCCAGTATCAAATGATTAATCATTCAGGGGTTGATTTACTAAAACCGGAGAGTGCAAAATTTGGTGCAGCTCTGCATGGTAGCCAGTCAGCTTTTAATTTTAGCTTGTTCAATTAACCGCTTTAGGACCACCCACCCACAATGTACTGGGGACGGGAGGCGGCGTACCAGTACGTCATTGGTGCTTCACTAGCACTGCGCCCTCCCTCACCATGTCCACTGTGTTCACCGGACACAGCAGAATGAGTATCCTAGTAATCGGGACCCAGTGATCATGTGATTGCTATGCAATCACATGATCACGACAACAAAGCTTCTATGAATCAATCTGATTCATAAAAGCTTTGCTATGCAATCACATGATCACGACAACAAAGCTTCTATGAATCAATCTGATTCATAAAAGCTTTGCTTCTGTTCCTGAAGAGCTGCGATTGGCCCACAGCTCTTACATGGCACATGGGGCCAATCACAGCACCTTGTAAAAAATCCCTGATCACTCCCCCAGAGTAGTACTATGATAACATTGCACTACTCTGATGAAAGTATTTTTTTAAACATTAAAAAAATAAAATGAATGCTAAATTAATTAAATTAACGTTTTAAAAAAATCATTGAGAGAATTGTTTTTTTTTTTAACAACTTGCCGCCCGCCAACAATGTGCAGGTGAGCGGCAGCTCTGAGCAAAGCGACACAATCTTACGTCACTTTCTATTCCCGGGGACCCCCGCTGCCCCTTATAATGTCAAGAGAGAGAAAAGGGAACAGAGCGCTACAGTAAAAGCACTACATTTTACATACACGTTAGATTAGCACATTTAATTCTTTGATTGCCCCTATTAACCCTTTTATCGCCCCATCACCCAGCCAATGCCATTAGTATAGTGTCAGTATACCAAATTTTTCACTGATCACTGTATTACTACCACTAGTGGCAAAAGCTGATTGGTTTCTGAACCAATGTGATTAATTGAACATGCTAAAATTAAAAGCTGACTGGCTACCATGCAGAGTTGCAGCAGACTTTGCACTCTCCAGTTTTAGTAAATCAACCCCACAGTCTCCAATACAAATTATTTGGAGATTATACCTTTGGATGTTATGAATTTCCAAGAACAGTTGGTATATTACAATTTGGATAAAATAAAATGTTTTTATTCCAGTGGAGCTCATTTTAGCTTCCCCCAGTCTTGCTATTATTAAATCAGCAGCCCTAAATTTGCCTTAGGGCAACTTACAGATATTTGAACAGGCTGCTGAGTAGTTATGGATTTAGGTTAATGTGACATCTGGATGTCCAGTGTGTGTAAAACACAACGCCGTCTTCTTTTATAACCCCGATTCCAAGGAGGTTGGGATGCTGGGTAAATTCTACATACAAACAGAATGCAATGATTTGCAAATCTCAGAAATCCATATTTAGAAAATAGAAAACATATCAAATGTTTCTACTTAGAAAATGTACCATTTTAGGAAAAAATAAGGCCATCTTGAAATTGATAGCATCAACACCTCTCAAAAAAGTTGGGACATGGACATCTTTGCAATGGTGTAGCATCTCCTCTTCTTTTAACAACACTCTGTAAATGTCTGGGAACTGAGACCAGATGGTTTTGGGAGAGGAACGTTGTCCCATTCTTGCCTGATAAAGGATTCTAACTGTTCAACAGTCCTGGGTCTTCTTTCTCATATTTTTCACTAAATATTTTCAGCTGGTTAATGGTCTGGACTGCAAGCAGGCCAGTTAAGCACCCAGACTACTCTACTAAAAAGCCATGCTGTTGTCATAGATGTAGTTTGCAGTGTAGCATTGTCCTCAGTAGTATATCTAGGTTTTGTGCTGCCCTAGGCAACACAAAAATCAGCTGTCCCAACCTTTCCCACGGAGAGAGCCTGACACCGACCAACAGGCCTCTCCCCCCCACTGTGGAGAGCATTTAACGCCAACCAACAACCCCCCAAAGGAGAGAGCCTGACACTGACCAACATTCCCCCCCCCCCCACTGTGGAGAGAGCATAACACCAACCAGCAAACCCCCCCCCCCAAACCAGAGAGCCTGGCACCAACCAACACCACCTCTCCCCCCAGCCAAGAGAGCCTTCCACCACCACCGCCTCCCCCATAAACCCTGCCACCCTCTCCCATCCCGGGCAAGAGAGAGAAAGAAACTCACAAACACTCACCTTCACAGGTCCGGTCATCCCCGGGACCTAGATTCGGGCTCTGCGTACACCGTCAAGCAGCCCGCAGGTTCTCATGAATCCTATGCAGTGTGTGTTCCTTCTTCTGGCGGGCAGCGCTGCCCCCCTGAAAAATGCCACCTTAGGCAAATGCCTTGTTTGCCTTGTGGTAAATACACCCCTGATTGTCCTGCTGAAATATGTAAGGTCTTCCCTGAAAAAAGTCGTTGTTTGGGTGGGAGCATATTCTGCTCTAAAACCTGAATATATCTTTCATCTTTGATGGTACCTTTCCAGATGTGCAAGATGCCCATTCCATTCACACTTATGCACCCCCATGCCATCAGAGATGCAGGCTTCTGAACTGAGGGCTGAAAATGAGCAGAAAGATTCCACTCCTCTTTAGTCAGGAGGATGCGGCACCCATGGTTCCAAAAAAAAAAAGTTAAATTTCAATTTGTCTGACCACAGAATAGTTTTCCACATTTTCAACAGACCATTTTAAATGAGCTCTGGCCCAGAGAAGACAGCAACATTTCTGGATCGTGTTCAGATACGACTTCTTCTTCCATGATAGAGTTTTACTTTGCATTTTTGGATGTTGTGGTGAATCGTGTTCACAGACAGTGATTTTTGGAAGTATTCCTGGAGGTATGTGGTAATGTCCATCACAGAATCATACCTGTTTTAATGCAGTGCCATCTGAGATCACAGGCATCCAGTATTGCATTTCCGCCTTGTCCCTTGCACACAGAGATTTCTCCAGATTCTCAGAATCTTTAACGATATTAGGTACTGCAGGGGATGATATATTTAAAGTCTTTGCAATTTTATGTTGGGGAACATTATTCTGAAATTGTTCGACAATGGTAAGGTGCAGCTTTTCACAGATTGCTGAACCTCTGCCCATCTTTACTTCTGACTCTTTAAGATGCTCTTTTTATACCCAATCATGTTAATGATTCATTGCCAATTAACCTAATTAGTTTCAAAATGTTCTCCCAGCACTTCTTTGTTAGCAACACTTACTTTGCCAGCTTTTTTTTGCCCTGCCCCAACTATTTAGAAATGTGTTGCTGCCAGCAATTTAAAAATTACCTTATTTTTTTCTTAAAATGTACATTTTTAGTTTAAACATTTGAAATGTTTTTTATTGTATGTTGTGAATAAAATATGGGTTTATGAGATTTGCAAAGCATTACATTCTGTTTGTAGATTTTATACAGAGTTCCAACTTTTTTGGACTTGAGGTTGTAAATATTGGTGTGGTGACGGAGCATATGTATTGCTTAATTTTGTATTTACTAAGCATAATCAATAAATATAAACTATTCCAGTAACTTATTTTTAGCTTTTATTGAGTATATGCCACGTGGGTCAACGTATAGTGGTACCTTTTTGGGCCTAAGTGTCTATGCCATGACCTTTCTTCTTTATGATTATGGTATATTTAAATGATCATGAAGACATCCATTAACCTCCCTGGCGGTATGATTATTTCAGATTTTTGGTGCTGAAAGCGGTACCATTTTTTGCATGGAAATATGTAGTTTTTTTATTGTAGGCTGTAATTTTTAGGAATAACTCACTGAAATCTGTCCGAACAAGAGTCTAGTAAACATCCCGGGTAGGATAAAACTTGAAACACGAAATCATAAATTATAATTTAATAAATAATCATAAAAAATAATAATATAATAATAATAAATTTAATTCAATAATATAATCAAACCGAAAACACTGAAATTTGAAATATAGCGCCAAGTTCGTACATTGCTGAGCAAAGTCGCAAAATCGTTTTCAGTGTCTGATGAGGAATTTCCCCCACGAATCATTATCACTCAATTCTGCAAGTGGTTCTGATTTACTATCGCTGTTCTCTAGCTGATCTAAAACCGATTTTGACCTAAAGGGATGCTTTTTGGACGCCATGGACGTTTCTCAGTTTCCAGGCAGAAAGAACAGACAAAATGCAGGCAGGGCGCAGGACAAAGCACTCGGGACAAAATGTATGTGAAATGGGTTGAAACAGCAATGTTTTACTATGAAAAATGTGTTTTGAAAAAAATGACATTTTTTAAAATTTTCAAATTTCCCGACATCACAGGGACCGGAACACAGAAGCCGGATGCCGGAGGAGATGGCCGGGGACGCTGCAGGGGACACATCGCGGGAGTGAAGGACAAGGTAAGCACTGCAGGGACTCCCTGAGCAACACCGCATGGTAAGCCCGAGTGTAGCTCGGGGTTACCGCTTTTGGTACTGAAACTTTACCCCGAGCTACACTCGGGAATACCGCCAGGGAGGTTAAAATAGAAGTGTGGATTTTTTTTTCCCCATGTATACTTACCTAGGTGGATGCAGCATCTGTCCTTCGCTGTCTCTAAGTGTAAGAACTCAGTGATCACATGAACGCTGAGTTCTCACTGCAGCTCTGAGCAGAGAGTGGTGAGTGTCAGTCACCGGCAGCTGCTTTCCCCCACAGTGCCCCCCAACACTCATTGGAGAGCTGGGCTGGGGAGGGAAAGAGAGCAGGTGGCTCAGGCTCAGTGGCTCGCTGAGAGGCTGAGTCAGGTGCCGCCCCAGACTCTGCAGTGGATCCCAACTTTGCAGTTGGGATCTTTCCCCAGTCTGGACCAGCTGAGTGATGTCAGCCAACAGTGGGCTCCCTTTGATAAAGTGTTATGACACGAAACACGTTAAGGAAGTTGCCCCCAATTACTATTCACTCACCGTATTGGCCCTATTCATGTTAAGGTAGCCATATTGGATTTCTTTCATGTAAGTGTTTTCCTGTTTTTTGAATTTATTCTCTGATATTATCCCATTTGGATCATTAAAATACTATACTATTGGAGTTTTCTCTCTTCTGGGCTCTTTTTGGCATCTCTGAGCCCCCTTCCCCTAAGGTGCTTTTTTGCATTGGATCCGTGCTCTAATGTGGGATCCCCCTGGTGGCCAAGACCGATACTGCTGGATACTGCTAAACCTGGTCTGCTTGATTATTATTATTATACAGTATTTATAAAGCGCCAATGGTTCGCTCAGCGCTGTACATTACAAATGATGTGGTGATATTGGAGAGTGGTAACCTGTCCTGGATGGATGACACCTGGTGGCTAATCCCTACCTGACGACTTCATCCCTATGCAGAGTTCCCAATTCCTGAGCAACGTGGAGTAGGTCTTATATACTGCAACGCACAATCATTTGTGCTATCTGGTTAGTGCAATATACATTTATTCTCCACAAGTCACGACAGTCACAGAAGTCACTATCTTCATATTGAATCTGTCCCACACCAGCTCTAAGGCTGAAAACTGAGTGATCAAACACCACTGATCGCTCAATTCTCCTTGAGTAGAGATCCGGGACTGCCAGTTTCTGGCTCCCTGCTCTGCCTCCCTAGCGCTCATTGGAGTGCTAGGCTGTGGAGGGGGTGGGAGAAGTTTTCTCAGGCTCTCTGCAGCTTGCGGAGAGGCTGAGCTAGGTGACAGTCCACGCTCCTGGGTGGATCCTGACATTATGGTTGCGATGATTCCCCTAATCTGGACCAGCTCAGTGGCATCAGCTGACAGCGGGCTTTAGCCACAGAACTAACTGCACTCCTGTGATCCACATAAGTAGTACAGGCAAACGAGCTTTGGCTTTACTTCTCCTTTAATTCTAAATAAATGTAGACTTTTGATATTAGCTGTGCAGCACAATTTTGGTGTTTTTTTCTCTTTGGTCTAATTTTATAGCAAAAACCACGTGACTAGCATGTTCTGGTGGTGTGGTTCTAATTGGTGATTGCCATTTTCATTTAGGCTACGTTCACACTAGCGCTGTGTGCAGGCGGCAGAGAGGCGTTTGGGAAGCGTTTTTACCGCTTTCCAAACGCCTCTGCCAATTCTGCAAATTACAGCACATGGTGCTGTTCTAACGGGAGCGTTTGCGTCGCGGCAAAATGGACGCCTCTGGTCGAGTCAGGAGGCTTTGAAGCCTCCTATTCTCGTCTATGGTGCCGCTCCGCAAACGCCCTTCCGGCGTTTGCGGTGCGGTTGCGGGGCGTTTGCAGAGCGGTAACACCACTCAAACTGCATTATAGGCGTTTGTGGGGCGTTTAATAACGCTCTGCAAACGCCTAGCCACTTCCGCTAAACCGTGCATGCAGCGTTTGCGGTGCGGTTGCGACGCGGTTGCAGGGCGTTTGCAGAGCGGTAACACCACTCAAACTGCATTATAGGCGTTTGTGGGGCGTTATTAACGCTCTGCAAACACCTAGCAACTGCCGCTAAACCGCGCATGCGGCGTTTGTGGAGCGTTTGCCGAGCGTTAAAAAACGCTCCGCAAACGCCGGACCAACACTTGCCAAACGCTATAGGGGAGTTTGGCAAGCGTTGGTAAAACAGCCAAGTGTGAACGAGCCCTTACACTTACATGACTGCACATTCTTATATCAACAAGAATCTTGCCTAACAAACTGTAAAAGGCCCTTTAGTCCCAAGAAGCTTTGTTGTTGCAATTGGAGTTTGCATGCTACGTGACCTTAGTAATGCGAGGTCCTTTCTATAGTAATGGTATGCAAAATGAGGAAAATATTATATATGCGTTAAGGGTTGGATTTTCCTTCTGCATATTTATATGAATAATAAACTACACAAAGACATTTCAGCCTTTTGCTAGATGTTTACGCTGTAGGAACATTGCTGTATAAATGAGCCTTATGCATAGTTTGTGTATGTTACATATTCCATTCATCTTCAGACTCACAGATCACATATATTTTATGGTGCAAAAAGGCCTCAGGGCAATATAAAGTATAGGCTGATAGAGTATATTAAAGCAATATATCATTAAATATTAAGAAAAAAACATAACAAAAAAGAAAATTAATAAATGGGATTAAGTCATTTTCAACAAGGCTTCCTGACAGTAAATGTGTATTGTCAGGGAGATTAATTTAGTTATTATTCTGCTCTTCTAGTTTAAAAAATTATGTCTGTACAGTGGGTATCATATCTACGCATTAACCTCCCTGGCGGTATGATTATGTCAGGAATTTTGTACCAAAAGCGGTACCATTTTTTTGCATGGAAATTTGGTGTTATGTATTGTAGGCCTGCAATTCTTAGTAATTACTTACTTAATAAATACTCATAAAAAATAATAATATAATAATAATAAATTTAATTCAATAATATAATGAAACCAAAAACACTGAAATTTGAAATATAGCGCCAAGTTCACACATCACTGAGCAAAGTCGCAGAATCATTTCAGTGTCTGATGACGAATTTCCCCCACGAATCATTATCACTCAATTCTGCAAGTGGTTCTGATTTACTATCGCTGTTCTCTAGCCGGTCTAAAACCGCTTTTGACCTAAAGGGGCGCTTTTTGGACGCCGTGGACTTTTCTAAGTTTCCAGGCAGAAAGAACAGTAAAAATGCAGGCAGGGCGCAGGACAAAGCACTCGGGACAAAATGTATGTGAAATGGTTTGATACAGGAATGTTATACTATGTGATTTTAGTGTATTTAGTGAATGTCACTTTTTGTCATTTTCAAATTTCCCGCCATTCCATCCCCCGTACGTCCCGACGCTCACAGGGGACAGAACCCAGATGACAGTCAAAATGCAGGCAGGGCACAGGACAAAGCAGTAGGGACAAAATGTATGTGAAATGCTTTGATACAGGAATGTTTTGCTATGAAATAATCGTTTTAAACAAAATGTAATTTTTTTTAAATTTTCACATTTGCCACCGGTTCCGGTGACGTCACAGGGACCGGAACACGGAAGCCGGATGCCGGCATCGGCCGGAGGAGATGGCCGGGGACGCTGCAGGGGACACATCGCGGGAGCGAAGGACAAGGTAAGCGCTGCAGGGAATCCCTGAGCAACACCGCATGGTAAGTCTGAGTGTAGCTCGGGGTTACTGCTTTTGGTACTGACAGTTTACCCCGAGCTACACTCGGGAATACCGCCAGGGAGGTTAAAGTGGTTGTAAATGTACACTGGAGAACGCTATAGGGGCGTTTGGCAAGCGTTGGTAAAAGAGCCAAGTGTGAACGAGCCCTTAGGGGTTGCTCTGAGCAATATTTGTGCACAGAGCAGGTAAGTATAAACCTTAATTTAGGGAAACAAATACAAGGCTTTAGTATCACTTTACATTCCCCCATAGTGTTAAAAAGAGTGTGGCTTATTTTTAAATAGATTTTAAATTGATATACTATACAGCATTAAACAGATTAAAAAATACAGTATTAGTCTATGTCCATTTTTAAACTGTCAAAATCGACTTGTGCAGTGTTAAAAACATGTGATGAACACATTTTTAAAATTGCTGCGCTCCATTTACATATTTGAAATCATTTCAGTCTAACCTGAATCCCCTTTACTCACTGAGATATCAGTGACTACTATGCTATATAAACATAATGATAATATTGTAATAATTGCAAAGCCATCTGCAAATCGGTCCTCAAGAATATGACTATACGTAGCAGATAAAACATACATGCAGTGTAGACACTAAAAAGACAAATATTAATAGAATGAAAAAATGCAATACAAATACCGCATAGAAATCTTGTTGACCTTGATTGTGGGTTGTATGCTTTGTTTAGCACGTATTCTATACTCTGTATTATCGTTTTAGTCTGAACCTTATATGGCTTTCTATCTAATGCTGTCTTCATCTTAACCTCCCTGGCGGTATGATTATTTCCGATTTTTGGTGCTGAAAGCGGTACCATTATTTTGCATGGAAATATGTATTTTTTTTATTGTAGGCTGTAATTTTTAGGAATAACTCCCTGAAATCTGTCCGAACAAGAGTCTAGTAAACATCCCGGGTATGATAAAACTTGAAACACGAAATCATAATTTATAATTTAATTAATAATCATAAAAAAATAATAATATAATAATAATAAATGTAATTCAATAATATAATCAAACCAAAAACACTGAAATTTGAAATACAGAGGCAAATTCGCACATCGCTGAGCAAAGTCGCAAAATCGTTTTCAGTGTCTGATGAGGAATTTCCCCCACAAATCATTATCACTCAATTCTGCAAGTGGTTCTGATTTACTATCGCTGTTCTCTAGCCGGTCTAAAACCGCTTTTGACGTAAAGGGACGCTTTTTGGACGCCATGGACTTTTCTAAGTTTCCAGGCAGAAAGAACAGTCAAAATGCAGGCATGGCGCCGGACAAAGCAGTAGGGAAAAAATGTATGTGAAATGCATTGAAACAGCAATGTTTTACTATATAATAATCATTTTTAAAAAAATTACATTTTAAAAAAATTTCAAATTTGCCGCCGGTTCCGGCGCCCGTACGTCCCGACGTCACAGGGACCGGAACACGGAAGCCGGATGCCAGCATCGGCCGGAGGAGATGGCCGGGGACGCTGCAGGGGACACATCGCGGGAGCGAAGGACAAGGTAAGCGCTGCAGGGACTCCCTGAGCAACGCCGCATGGTAAGCCCGAGTGTAGCTCGGGGTTACCGCTTTTGGTACTGAAACTTTACCCCGAGCTACACTCGGGAATACCGCCAGGGAGGTTAAGCTGACCATACACAGCTCATCTTTCAGCCAAATCCTGGCGATTGGTCCTGTCTGCACCACCTGGCTCAACAAAAGTTGATTTTTTTTTTTTTGTTATATGAAAAAATTGTTGGCCAAACAGTGACTACTTCCAGTCTCAAGAGCTGCTGAATACAATAACTGGCAGGGGAGAGTTCTTCATCCACATTATTTGCTTTCTACTTTATATTTTTGTATTTGGAATTTTTCACAAACCAGACATTCCCATAGTGTTTACCAAAATCATTTTAAACAGAAAACTGACGTATAGAAATGAAACAATATTTTTGAATGTAGAAATAAAACTGAATACTACATTTATTCCTGAAAAGGTGCAGTTATATTATAAGATAGGGAAGGAAACCACTCTCTGAATGAAAGATTGCATTGAGCTTACAGTTATTATAAATTGTAAACCCTCAACTTGTAAAACAACACATTCAGTTTAAAATAGAAATGAAAGGCAAAACATTTGTGTATAAATATAAAATACATTATAAATACACATCCCCTCTGTTCTCAGCTGCATAAGAGCGGGGAGAAGAAAAAGCAGGACACTGATCTTCCCAGTCAAAGGCTGTGTGAGGGGCAGGGGGTGTCAGGACAAGTCTGATCATTGGAGAAGGGCACACTGAGTTCCCAGCACAGCTAGTGACGGTGTGCTCTCATGCTTAGTGTGGTCAGTTTTAACAGGAAAGCAGAGGGACTAGCAAGAACACCTGGGATTTCACATAAAGGAAACAGTACAAAGATAACAGGATACCTTTTCATACCAGTACATGGTACAACAGGCAAATATCAGTAATATGAAATGATGGGTTTACATAAATTCTCTGCAAGCTAAACACAGCTTGCAGCACCTACCAGTTTCTGTTGAATACACAGATTACTAGGAGGGTGAAAGGCAGCCCATAAATTGATCTTTTTTTTTTTTTTTCATTCAACCAGTGAGTTGAACAAAAATAAAATGATCCAGTTCCTTAATCCACACATTTGAGGTGGGTGGGGGCATCTTTCCTGCTGGGGTATTGTATTCTGAAGCAGGGAGACTTCTACAAGCTTTATAAATTCAGCACGTTCAACGGATGTAAAGAAGAGAAGGCTACAGATAAACAGGTATAACTTACACTATTATTAGGCAAGTTGTATTTTTGAGGATTAATTTCATTATTGAACAAATACAGTGCTCTCGTTCAATCCAAAATGTTAATAAACCTCAAACCTGAATATTTAAGAAAGTAAAAGTGAGGTTTTGGCTTTCTTAGGAGAACATCTATGTGTGCACAATTTTTAGGCAACAATTAGTGTGAAGAGTTATGCAACTAAATGAAAAACTCAATTTTCCCCTCTAATTTGTTTATTTTTATCTGTTAAAGTGAGAATAATAAACAAACAACTCAACATTTACAAATAAACATTTCTGACATAAAAAAAAAAAAATCAGTGACTAATATAGCTACCCTTCTTTTCAATAACAGTCATAAGCCTTCCATTCATGGAGCCTGTCAGTTTCTTATGCAGGCTATAGAGGGGTCGAAAATCGGCCCATTTTCACACCGTTAATGGGTTAATTAGTCAGCTGTTTTTCTGGATTTTGTCAGATTTTTTTGATCGGTAAAGTTGGAAAAAAATTGGCCTATTTTGCCAATCGGCTGATTTTCGCGGCAATGATCGGCCGATCTTTTTACCAATAAAAAATCTGCGCATGAGCCATGACCTGCAAGAAAAAAAAGAAGAAGAAGAAAAGGAGAAGAAGAAGAGAAAGAAGAAGAAGAGAAAGAAGAAGAGAAAGAAGAAGAAGAGAAAGAAGAAGAAAAAAAATAAGAAGAGGAAGAAGAAGAGAGAGAAGAATTCCAGTCCGCTAATATATTTGTTGCAACGCAATACTTTTTCATGTCAATGTATCTATTTGTATCCGAAAAAAACATATGTATCCGAAATGGATATAAATAGATACATTGTTGCAACCGCAATACTTTTTAATGTCAAATATAATAGCGGGGCTCTCTGCAGGGACAGAAGTAATTAAATGCCGTAGATGGGAAGAAAATCGGCCGATTTTTTTTACAGTTGGTTGTAACTTTGGCCTATTGAACAACCGATTTTTAGTTTTTTTCTTAAAAAAAGTCCGGTTTTCTCCCCATCTATGACCTGCATTAATCTGTTGACGATCAACTTTTTGTGCAGCTGCAACTACAGCCTCCCAGACACTGTTCAGAGAGGTGTATTGTTTTCCTTAAATCTCCAGTTTAGGAAGTTGTCCACTCACCCCAGGCTGGTATCTGAAGGCTCAGACAGCATCATCAATCATGCAGAGAGGATGTAGCTTCCAGGTGCTGTACTTCATAATTCCCAACCACATTCCCTTTCTGAGGCACAGTATCCATGGGGGGTTGCCTGGGTGGGCGCAGCTTAAATCTGGGGGGCACATCCGGCCATGCTCCCAGACCTCACAGGAGATCATATGCAGCCCACTGAAGAAAAGCCTTCTCCCTGTGTCTTTTTTTCCTGCCTTCTCACACACCCACATGTGCTGCTCCAGCTGCCAACAAAAGAACGCCTTCCACCATAGACGACTAGCCACTAGATGTGCCTCCCAGAAAGCCATGCAGGCACCAGAATGGCCCTCAGCAACCAATGATGTCATCAGCTGGGAGGACAAAGGTGACTTGCCCACAGGGCTTCTTGAGTGGCTTTGACAGCTCCATACACATTTGACACAGCGGACTGGCACCACTGTAAAAAAAAGAAGGTAACTGGTGGGAGAGAAATGTAATATAGATGGACTGGGGAAGTTTTTGGTCATTTGGCCGCGGCACCCCTTGGGTGTCGCAGTAACACATTTGAGAAACGCTGTGTTAAGGGCAAGCTCGTGTATGACTATAAGGGTAAAACAGAAAGCATTAATAGTGACAGTGCCTCTGTTGCAGAGTCTGCTTTAAGACAAAAAAAGGAGTAACAAGAAACACATGAATGCTTTGTGTGCAAGAAACAAGGCAATTTAAAAGAAGATTGCAGAATCTGGAAAGCTAGGATGCAAAAACAAAGTAAACTACAAAATGCCAAAATTGTGAAGGAAGAAACTGATTTTCCTTCAGAAAATTAGTATGTTTTTCAATCCAAATGTTGCGCCTCATCTTTGCAGGCATGGTGTGTTGATTCAGGAGCTACGAGTCGCATGACATATGACAGAAATTTCTTTATTCACCCTGACTAGGTTAAAACAGAAAAAATCACTACAGCTAATGGGCAAATAAAAGGAATCAGAAGCAAAAGGAAACAGTTTTCTTTATTGTCCTATATCCCAAAGTGTCCCTAGAAAGATACCTGTGAAAATAGTCTTGTATATCCCTGCTCTTGAAATTAATTTTTTGTCAGTGAAGAAGCTCACAAAACAAGGCAATATAGTGACCTTCCAAGGTGACAGTTGTGCCATCACAAAACGGGATATGTTACTTGCAAAAGATAAAATTACAGATGAACTGTATCAGCTGAACTACAATGAGGTGGTTAAAGTGGAGCTCCACCCAAAAGGATTGGCATCTTGGCAGTTTGACAGGTACCTGATCCCACTTCCGCTGCAATCACCTAGGCCAGGGGTGGGCAACCTGTGGCTCTCCAGCTGTTGCAGGACTACAAGTTCCATCATGCCTCTGCAAGTCATAGCTGTAACTGTCAGTTTTGTAATGTTGCAATGCTTAATGGGAAATGTAGTTCCACAACAGCTAGAGAGCCACAGGTTGCCTACCCCTAGCCTAGGCGATCAGAAGCGGATGTTCTCCTACCCCCCTCTCTCCTCGTAGTCTTCTGGGATATGTGACAGATCCCAGAAGACTACAGAGCCATTCACAAAGCGCAACAGTTCTCGCGCATGGGTAGTGGGCACCCAGCTGTGAAGCCGCAAGCTGTCACAGCTGGGTGCCCACACTGAAGATGCTGGCACCAGGGAGAGAAGACGGCCGGTGAAACCAGCCATGGTGAGGACACTGCTAGACCTAGGTAAGTGTCTGTATTTTAAAAGTCAATAGCGACAGTTTTTGTAGCTGCTGACTTTTTTTTTTCAGCTAGAACTCTGCTTTAATACTGCCAAGGAGGAAAAACAATTAAATTGCATTCAAACATGGCACAGCTGACTTGGGCTCAGAAGTCCTGACATAATAAAGAAATTAACTGAGAATGACTATGCAAGTGGAGTAAAAATTAGTCCATGTGATCAAACAATTAAATGCACCAGCTGTACAAAAGGAAACATGACAAGAAAAGCCTTTTCAAAGTATAGTAACAGCAGAGCTAAAAACATCTCTAGACTTAATTCATTCAGCTCTTTGCAGTCCAATTGAAAAATTGATTCCTGATAAGAAGGTATTTTCTCACTTTTATAGATGAATGCGCCCGGTATGGCCGTGGATAAGGGGGTACCATCAGTTTTCCTGTATGGGGCCCAGGCCAGCAGTGGAGCCAGGCAGCTGGATGAATCAGATGTGACAGGGAGATTGATCAGCATGGTGGGGGCAATTACTGGAACGCATTTCCTGAATGGCTCTCTCTACAGCAGCTGAAATCTGGCTTCTTCTCTTCTTCCTCCTGCTGGCTTTCAGCTGCTGCAGAGAGAACCATATAGTCGATTGGTTCCAATATTTGCTCCCCCCCGCCGCACCCATCACCCTTCCAGTGCACCATATGTTTCCCCCTGCTACCCAGTCCCCCCCACTGTGTGCCCCCACCCACACAGTGCTGCCAACTTCCTTCCTTTCCTTCCCAGAGGCAGCTACAAGAACACAATAGGATCCTTCAGGAGGAGAGTGGGGGAAGGATCCAGTAAATGAGTCACATTTCCAGCCCCTACTTTTCCTGAATGAGCACAATGGGTGATATGTACTGATCACTCACTGTGTTAATTCATAACTGAAGCAAAGTAAACAGTTTTTTTTTTGGGGGGGGGGGGGGGGAAATGTCAGGTTGGCTGTATGTCCCATGGTTTCTAACAGCAACCCTAACTCTAAGTATACTACATTATATTTACTAAAAACTGTGGCTCAGTTCAGATTACCTGCTGACAGGCAGGGGGAACATTTATGGCAGAAGAGAACTCTAGGGTCAATTCTGTTATAAAAACCCGGCCTGTCAGTGGTTTTTTTAGTTCTTCAGTTTACTACTACTTTAACCACTTGCCCTCCCGAGGATTTACCCCCCTTCCTGACCAGGCCATTTTTTGAGATACACCGCTGCGTTACTTTAACTGACAATTGCGTGGTCATGCAATGAATGAAATTTATGTCCTTTTTTTCCCACAAATGGAACTTTCTTTTGGTGGCATTTGATCGCCTTTGTGTTTTTTATTTTTTGTGCTATAAACAAAAAAAGACTGACAATTTTGAAAAAAAAAATAAAACAATATTTTGGACTTTTTGCTATAAAACATGTCCAGTAAAAAATCTAAAAAATCTAATTTAGTCATAAATTTAGGCCAAAATGTATTCTGCTACATGTCTTTGCTAACAAAAATCCCAATACTTGTAAATTAATTGGTTTACGTGAAAGTTATAGCGACTACAAATGGCGGGATATATACTGTAATTTTATTTTTTTTTTATACTTGTAATGGCAGCTGTCAACAACTTATAGTGGGACTGCGGCGGACATTCTGACACTGGGTGGAACTGACTATCTGTCACTGACATCCCCAGTGACACTAATACAGTGATCAGTGCTATTAACCTCCCTGGCGGTATTCCCGAGTGTAGCTCGGGGTAAAGTTTCAGTACCAAAAGCGGTAACCCCGAGCTGCACTCGGGCTTACCATGCGGCGTTGCTCAGGGAGTCCCTGCAGAGTTTACCTTGTCCTTCGCCCCGCGATGTGTCCCCTGCAGCGTCCCCGGCCATCTCCTCCGGCTGATGCCGGCATCCGGCTTCTGTGTTCCGGTCCCTGTGACGTCGGGACATACGGGCGCCGCTGGCGGCGGGAAATTTGAAAATTTTAAAAAATGTCATCTTTTTCAAAACAAATTTTACATAGTAAAACATTGCTGTTACAACCCATTTTATATACGTTTTGTCCCGAGTGCTTTGTCCTGTCCCCTGCCTGCATTTTGACTGTTCTTTCTGCCTGGAAACTGAGAAACGTCCATGGCATCCAAAAAGTGTCCCTTTAGGTCAAAAGCGGTTTTAGACCGGCTAGAGAACAGCGATAGTAAATCAGAACCACTTGCAGAATTGAGTGATAATGATTCGTGGGGAAATTCCTCATCAGACACTGAAAACGATTTTGCGACTTTGCTCAGTGATGTGCGAACTTGGCGCTATATTTCAAATTTCAGTGTTTTTGGTTTGATTATATTATTGAATTAAATTTATTATTATTATATTATTATTTTTTTATGATTGTTTATTAAATTATAATTTATGATTTCGTGTTTCAAATGTTATCCTACCCGGGATGTTTACTAGACTCTTGTTCGGACAGATTTCAGGGAGTTATTCCTAAAAATTACAGCCCACAATAAAAAAAATACATATTTCCATGCAAAATAATGGTACCGCTTTCAGCACCAAAAATCGGAAATAATCATACCGCCAGGGAGGTTAAGATGAAGACAGCATTAGATAGAAAGCCATATAAGGTTCAGACTAAAACGATAATACAGAGTATAGAATACGTGCTAAACAAAGCATACAACCCACAATCAAGGTCAACAAGATTTCTATGCGGTATTTGTATTGCATTTTTTCATTCTATTAATATTTGTCTTTTTAGTGTCTACACTGCATGTATGTTTTATCTGCTACGTATAGTCATATTCTTGAGGACCGATTTGCAGATGGCTTTGCAATTATTACAATATTATCATTATGTTTATATAGCATAGTAGTCACTGATATCTCAGTGAGTAAAGGGGATTCAGGTTAGACTGAAATGATTTCAAATATGTAAATGGGGCACAGCAGTTTTAACCAAAAATCTGAAATAATCATACCGCCAGGGAGGTTAAAAAGCACAGACACTGTACTAATGACACTGGACAGTAAGGGGTTAACATGTGTGCTGTGATGGTGATGGTGGTTAACTGTGTGTGTTTTACTAGGGAGACATGCTGTGCAGAGAAATACACAGCAGCATGTTCTTGCTTGCAGGAAAGAGACCCGTGTTGTTTACACAAAGGTCTCTCCCCTGGGTGCCGGCAGGGAATCTCCAGCCGGGAGCCGGTGATCGACAGCTGTAGCCGGCAATGGTGGTGTGGTAGGGCGGCGCACGCGCCCCCCCTACCAGGAAATGCAAAATCGCATATATAAACGTGATTAGTAGTTCTGCTATAGGGCGGCAGGCAAGCGGTTAAAGACTGTATTCAGAAAGCCATGATCAATTATGTGTTCTCTAAATGAGCTAAGATTGTAAATGGTATACCCCAAAATTTAGATAATTTTTAACCCTCCGGTAAACTATTTAGAGTCTAGAAGTACCACCATTGTTTTGTAAATGATACATAGCTATTGGTATACAATATTTTCAAATTTCAATAAGTATATAATTTACAAGCTAACCTAGTTGAATTGCTTGATTGAGAAACTACATGGCAAATGAGGTTTATTATTAATAAATGGAAAGTTATGCACTTGAGGGCTAAAAACATGCCTGCATTATACAGTTTAACAAAAGATAAATTGGGCTAAATATAGAGGAAGAACGAACAAAGTATCCTGATAGACTTAATAACATCATACAATGTCAATCTTTTGGTTTAGATCTGCTTTCATGGTCTTTAGAAACCCTATGGTAAGGGCATACTGTTATCCAGGCTTTGTATGCCAACTGGGAATTTGTTCACCCAGATGCATGCCAATGCTACAACAACGAATACAGCCACTAACAGTCTTTGTATGTAAAGTGATAGTAAAGCTTCTTTTATTTTAAATAAAAAAATATACACGTCATACTCACCTGCTCGGTGCAATGGCTCTGCACAGAGTAGCCCCAATCCTCCTCTTCTGAGGTCTCCTGCCAGCACTTCTGGCTCCTCCTCTTTTGGCGAGTGCACCCACGGAAACCAGCTTTCCATGGGGGCACTCATGCGGGCTTGCTGCCAAGCCACCCCGTCTGCATCTAATGTCATAGACGGTGGCACAGCCCCACACACCGCTCTCTCATAACAAAATTTGATTGACAGCATCGGGAGTCAATGACCCCCACTGTTATCAACCTGCCCTGTGAGGGAGAAGAGAGCCGCTGCTCTCATGTACATCGCTGGATCAAGAATGGGCTCAAGTAAGTATAAGGGGGGTGATGAGGGGATTCTGTGACACAGAAGATTTTTAACCTTAAAGCAGTAAATGCATTAAAGTGGAGCTCCACCCAAAAGGGAAGGTTCCGCTTTAAGGACTGCTCCGCCGCTCCCCATTGAGGATTCGCAACTTTGAGGAGTAGGGAGGGAGCGGGTATGCAAATTTGATAGGTACCCACTCCCACTTCCAGTCCGATCGCCTAACAGAAGGTGTCCTCCCTCCCTGTAGTCTTTTGGGACACGTGACAGGTCCCAGAAGACTAGAGGACCATTCACGAAGCTCAGCGTCACACGCGCATGCGCAGTGGGTACCCGGCTGTGAAGCCACAAGCTATCACAGCCGGGTGCCCACACTGAAGATGCCGGCCTCCTGGAATACAGGACGGCAGGTGAAATGGGCTGTGGGGGACGCACCACGGGACCGAGGGACAGGTAAGTGGCTGTTTTTTAGAAGTCAGCAGCTACAGTTTTTGTAGCTGCTGACTTTTATTTTTTGATAGGTTCAGTGGAACTTGGCTTTAAGGTTAAAAGTTAGGCTTTAGAACCATTTTAAAAACCAATTGGTCATTTTAGTGAGCAAAAACATTTCAGATGAGGCAGCAAAACAATAATAACTAGAAAAGCTACAATTTCTGGGGAAATTGTGTGAAGTGTTCTTGCCTCCACCAGTAGTCTACAACTGGAGTGGGCGGAGTAACTGGGTGGAGTGGCTTGAGCAGGGGCGGACTGACAACTCATGGAGCCCCCGGGCAATAGGGGATCATGGGGCCCCTGTATCCTTGCCCAAACTCAAAAAAGCCTATGAAAAAGTTACCAGGGGCATCTCATGGGGACCCCTACTGACCCCGGGCCCTCAGGCAGTGCCCAAGTTTCCAAATGGTCAGTCCGCCCCTGGGCTTGAGTAACTGTTGTATGGTTGGAGTGGCTGCAGAAACTGTGAAAAGGTCAATGGGCGGCGTGAGTTGCAAACAAATGGTCATATTGTGACAACTATCAGGACTATGGCTTAGCCGTGGACATTTTTAGTGGCAGCAGGGTTAGCTGAACGTTTTGATATACGATTTGTGTAGGTGGGCTTGAAAATGAGGGAGTGATGGCAGTTTAGAAATCATGTCCTGATTTTTCAGCTCACACTCTAGCTTTTGTCAGCTCCCACTCTAGTTTTGAGTATTCCGCCATTCATTCCTATGGGACCAATTTCGCCACAAAAACGGCGATGTTTCGTGAACCATTCGGCGAAACGTTCCACAAAGTAATTGCACACCAATTGGGAACAATCTGCACGTTTCAGTATATTACTGTCTATGTAGTGTAAAAACTGTGGGAGGAGTTAGGGTGGTAAATTTGGCTATAATAATAAGAATATATATGTGAGATAACAGTAAGTGGTCGCCATGCAAAAACACTTATTAAACAATAAATGACCAGGTGGAGCTACAAAAGAAGACAATATAGCATACAAATACTGCCACACGCTGTATTCAACGCCAGTGTAAAGTGACTGATAGACAGGCTTCGACTCAAGTTCCCACCCACTGGTCACACTCCTGAATACTGAGTTTAAATTCAGCAGATACTGTGGGCTTGGAGAGTAGCCGATCTCTTATGGTATTCGTTAAAGTGATTGTAAAGCTTCATTTTTTATTCTATTAATATAACAAACACGTTATACTTACCTTCTCTGTGCAATGATTTTGTACAGAGCAGATCCGATCCTCCTCTTCTCCTCTTTTCGGGTCGCTCCCCGACAAGGGGAGATCTAAAGCCACAGCATACACTTTCATTTTATAACATCAGCATTGTAATAACAATACAAACACTACGTACTTTTGACAATCTAGTACAAGCTGATTGAAAAATCTCCTTTCATGTTGCGAGTTCTGCCTGCCTGAGCAGAAACAGGTAGGAATCTGCAACAAAGTTTGTAAAGCCCTTGCAATGTACATAGATCACCCAGAGGGGAGTGTTTTTTTCTCAACAAAAGTGCAGTTACTCTTTAACCACCTCCCGCCCTATAGTACAATGACGGGCGCAAGGTGGTTCTCTCGTTCTGATAGGATGTCATACGAGGTCCTACCATTCTCACTGCGCATGCGTGGCTCAGGGAGTGTGCAGCGCGGCGATCCCCGGTCCGCTGTGTACCTCGGACACAGAGGATCACGGAAAGAGCCGAAGATGTCAGCTCAGTCATGTGATCAGCTGTGTCCAATCACAGCTGATCACATGTAAACACGGAAATGCCGGTTATCGGCATTTCTCTCCTCTCGAGCTGTCACGTTGACAGCTCGAGAGGAGAGCCGGTAATCGGCTTTCCGCGGCGGGGACATGTACACTGATCATCAGGGCACTAATGATCAGTGTGCCCTGATAATCAGTGAGGCCCCAGAAGTGCCACCTGTCAGTGCTCATCAGTGCCAGTGCCCATCAGTGCCAGTGCCCACCAGTGCACTTCAATGCCACAAATCAGTGCCCATCTGAGCTGCCTTTCAATGTCACCCATCAGTGCCAGTCAGTGCCACCTATCAATGCCAATCAGTGCCACCTATCAGTGCTGCCAATCAGTGCCGCCTATCAGTGCCAGTCAGTGCCGCCTAACAGTGCCAGTCAGTGCCGCCTAACAGTGCCATATATCAGTGTCATGTACCAGTGTCATGTATCAGTGTCATGTATCAGTGCTACCTTTAAGTAGCCTTCAGTGATGCTTGTCAATGCCCATCAGTGCAACCTACCAGTGCCTCCTCATCAGTGCCCATCAGCGCCACCTATCAGGGTCCATCAGTGCAGCCTATCAGTGCCCATCACTGCAGCCTCATTAGCGCACATCAGTGAAGGAAAAAAAATCACTTATTTACAAAACTGGATAACAAAAACTAAGAAAAAACTTTTTTTTTTCAAACGTTTCAGTGGTTTTTGGTTTGTTTAAGAAAAAATCAAAATCCCAGAGGTGATTAAATACCACCAAAAGAAAGCTCTATCTGTCTCAAAAAAATTATAAAAATTTCATATGGGTACAGTGTTGCATGACCGCGCAATTGTCATTCAAAGTGTGACAGCGCTGAGAGCTGGAAATTGGCCTGGGCAGGAAGGGGGTATAAGGGGGTAGAAGTGCCCTGTAGGCGAGGGGTTAAATAAAAACAACATAAACTGAGTCTTCCAAATAAATCTGCTCAACCAAATGACCAATAGATGCAGAGATCCATCCAGATGAAGTCATATGCTAATCTAAACAATCTTAGATATTTCATAGTAAAATCCAATCTAAAGCTACCTGTATCTCTAAATGTTAGTTTAGGGTCATTGGTCTGATTTACTAAAGAAGTTGAGAATCAGGGGTAGACTGACCATTTGGAAACTCGGGCACTGCCCGAGGGCCCGGTGTCAGTAGGGGGCCCAATGCTATTCCCCTGGTACCTTTTTCATAGGCTTTTTTGAGTTTTGGGCAAGGACACAGGGGCCCCATGATCCCCTATTGCCCGGGGGCCCCATGAGTTGTCAGTCCACCCCTGTTGAGAATATTAATTTAAACAATTGTGTTAAAGTGCAATTAAAGCCAAAACATTTTTTTTTCATTTTGGATACAGAAATTGAGGGTTATCACCCCTGTCAGATTTTTTCGCCGTCTGTGTCCCATTGTGGCGATTTCCCATCACTTCCTGCCCCTTATGCAAAACAGGAAGTGAGGGAATCCCTGGGGAGGGGGTTACTAGGGTCACTATAACTAGTGTCCCCATTGGAACATTTTCCCTATATTACTGTTCTGATGTCAATCCAAAATTTGGGATTTTCTTTCATTTTCACTTTCGATGACAATGGTAAACAGGACAATTAGAGGGGATGAATCTAACGAGGCACAAAGAGCAAAAAAACTGACCGGTGTTCAAATCCTTCTCCACTTTATCCAAAATGAAAAAAACAAACAGTTTTGCCTAGTTATACTTTAATATTTACACTGAATATGTGGTTAAGTTAAAAGCAAATATCTGTTCACTTTGAATAGCCAATTTATATGAAGATGCTTTTTCACAAATCTGGATAACTGACTTGAATATTCACACCATTTTATGAGGGAAGATTCTCAACTTATTTAGCAAATCAGCCTCAATGTGTATGTGGGTTAAAGTAGACCTTCCATCTTGATGGCAAGATCCATTTATTCTAGGTGCCCCCTCACCCTCACAAAAGGCTGAATAAAAGTACCTGTGATGGAGGGGATAGTTAGATATTACTCTCATCTTACCTTAACTTTTGTAGTTCAGGGGGTGATGACTTCTCCTGCTGTCAAGATAGCTGTGATTGTAGATATAGCTCCAATGTTAAATTGGCAAAAATTAGATTTTATACCCCTAACTAGGATCAGAAAGGTAAGTTAGTAAGGTGTCCTTTTATGACACAGAGAATAGCTGCGATTCAACGGATCTCAGCTATTCTCTGGTCATTCACAGTTTATGACACTCAGCAGAACATGTTCAGCCCTTCTCTGGTGATCTGTGTTCTCCCTCCAGATTCTCCAGCCCAGAGCTGGAGAATCGGAGGGACCGAAAACTAAGCAGAGATATTTACCTCTGTTTAGTAAACTCTTACTGTAATCTCGCGAGATTATAGTAAAATCAGCCGTTTTCCAGAGTTTGTAGACCGTTCTCCAGCGTTTGGAGACCGTTCTCCCTTCGTTCGGAGAACTGCTTCATAAACTGCATTCACAGGAGAACTGAGCAGCGATGTATAACCGCTGGTTCATAAACGGACACCTAAATCAGCAATGAACAATATTAGGAAACGTTAAATGCAGTATAAATGATGAAAACACTACACTAGGTGCACTTTAACCACTTACCGCCCAGCCACTGTAGAAATACGGCGGCAGGGCGGCACGGGCAGGCAAAACCACGTTTTAAAACGTGTGTTTTGTACACAGGTAGGGGGCGCGCGCGAGGCGTGCCGCCGCCCTACCTGTCCCGCCGATCACAGCCGCGGATGTCAGTCGCCGGGTCACAGCCGGTCGTTACCTGCTATGTCCCGGCGATCGGCGGCAATCGCTGACAGAGAGCACAGCTGCAGTAGCTGTGCTTTCTGTCACTTCCCTGACAGCTCAAGGACAAGCTGATCGGGACAGAAGAGTTTCTCTCTCCTGACCAGCCGTGTCCCGTGCAGTACACACCCCCGCCCCCTAGTAAAACACTCCCCCTCACACAGATAACTTCCCTGCAAAATAAACTTAACCCCTTCCTCCCCAGTGCCATTAGTACAGTGTCAGTGGTTTTTTTTTTTGCACTGATCACTGTATTGGTGTCACTGGGGATGTCAGTGACCCCAAGTCAGTACCCCCCCAGTGTCAGAATGTCTGCCGCAGTTCCGCCATACGTCGTTGATCGCCGCCATAAGTCGCTGATCGCCGCCATTATTAGTATAGAAAAAAACTAAAAATCCCAGTATCTTTCCCGCCATTTGTAAACGCTATAACTTTCACGTAAACCAATTAATTTACACATATTGGGTTTTTTTTTTTAGCAAAGACATGTCGCAGAATGCATTTTGGCAGAAATTTATGACTAAATTTAATTTTTAAATTTTTTTTTTACTGGACATGTTTTATAGCAAAAAGTCCAAAATATTGTTTTTTTTCCTCAAAATTGTCTGCCTTTTTTTTATAGCGCAAAAAATAAAAACCGCACAGGCGATCAAATACCACCGAAAGAAAGCTCAATTTGTGGGAAAAAAAAGGATGTAAATTTCATTTATGTACCGTATTGCATGACCGCGCAATTGTCCGTTAAACTAGCGCAGCGCTGTATAGCAAAAAAATGGCGTAAATTGCACTATCTATACCATAGTTTGTATATTGATTGCTTTGTGTGAAAGTTATAGCGTCTACACTTATTGGGATTTTTTTTACCAAAAACATGGAGCAGAATACATTTTGGCCTAAATTTATAACTAACTTTGAGTTTACTATATATTTTTTATAGCTGAAAGTAAAAAATATTGTTTTTCTTCAAAATTTTTGGCCTTTTTTTGTTTATAGCGTGAAAAATAAAGAGCGCACAGGTGATCAAATACCACCGAAAGAAAGCTCTATTTGTGTGAAAAAAAGGATGTAAATTTCGTTTGGGTGCAGCATTGCATGACCGCGCAATTATCAGTTGAATTAGTGCAGCGCCGAATAGCAAAAAGAGGCCTGATCATTAAGGGGGGTAAATCCTCTGGAGGTCAAGTGGTTAAAGGATTGGCTGGGATGCAGTGTCCCTTAAGAGGTGCCTTTTTAACTAAAAAAGCTAAGCTAAATGTCGGGGCCTGTTGGCACATGTTAAGACTGTCAACAAGGCCTGCAGGCAGTATTAGGGCTGTAAAGTAGCTGATAGGTAGTTCCTAATGACTCAAAATCTGTGCTACTCAAAGAAGGGGGGGGGATGAGACCTGGATATTAGCCTAAATCTTGCAAGAAGATACTGCAGCACAATGCAGGATCATCCTCCATGGAATTTGGGCTACTTAAAGGCTAAGTTCACCTTTTGTAAAGAAAAAAAAAAAAAATAATAAATGCACATCATTTTGCAGGTAAAAAACTAATGTGCATTTTACATTTTTTACAATTAGCAGATCATGGGTGCAATGGCAGGCTCCTGCAGATACTCTTGATAGCTGTCTGCCCCTACATTTATAAGGGGCAAACAGTTACTCAAAGGAGGAGAGGGGGGGGGGGGAAGGGAACCAGCTACATAGATTAGCCTAAATCTCACAAGAAGATACTGTAGCACAATGCAGGATCATCTTCTCATGAAATATGAGCTACTTAAAGGCTAAGTTCACCTTTTGTAATACAAAATAATAAATGCACATCATTTTGCAGGTAAAAAAATAATGTGCATGTCGCGATATGAGTTCTCTGCCAGCCC
This sequence comes from Staurois parvus, assembly GCF_062004578.1. NCBI lineage: Eukaryota > Metazoa > Chordata > Amphibia > Anura > Ranidae > Staurois > Staurois parvus. The sequence goes on along the minus strand of NW_028317873.1, from coordinate 2,109,382 downwards.
AGTTATTAATCCCCAGGTATTAATTCCTTTATTAATCCCTCCTGGCCATAGGAAGAGCCTCCTCCAATTAGTATTGACTCCTGTGTGCCAAAGGCCCCTAGCTGTAATTAACTCGCCCCTCCACAAAAGGTCCCAAATTCAATTAGTGTATACATCCCTAATTAGTGCCTTATTTTTGTTTTAATGTATTTTCCCCACTAATTATCCTGTCCAACCAGTCTTTTCTGTTTACAGCCACAAATTAAATTACTGTAGTTCCATTCCTGTCCATTCTCTTCATTGTCATGTGCTAATGACCCCCCTTCGCCTCTCGTCCTGCTAAAGGGGTTTAAGAGGCCAGTGCTGGTCTCTCTTGTAGAGCCATTCTGCTGGGCAACCACTGAGGGGTCCAGTTAGACTCTAATGGCCCCCCGGTTCTGCCTGAGCCCCATTGGAGGAAGGGGGATCCCAGAAGCTACATCAGCCCTGCCTGGAACGCTGTCAGCTCTGCCTGAGACTATCGCATCAGCTGTGCGTGAGTGTATGCTTCCCTTGTGCTATCTGACTGCTTATGAACTGCCTCTTGGATTACAAATTGCTGTAGAGACTTTAACTTTGCCCACCGGGGCTGGATTACAAGTATTTTGGACTCTTTCTCCCTGCACTACTCCCCATTGAGTGACTGTTGGCTGTTTTCATAAAGCTTTAGGTGTTTGCCGTCTGCCTTGTGTGTTCTGTCCCGCTTACCCTCCGTCACAGTGCATTTATTATTTTTTTTTACGATTAGCAGACCACGGCTGCAATGCCAGGCTCCTGCAGACACTCCTGATAGCTGTTCACCCCTATATTTATAGGGGCAAACAGTTAATCAGCTGGTAGTTCTCTACTGCTGTTATACCAGTGTTTCTCAACTCCAGTCCTCATGGACCCCCAACAGGTCATGTTTTCAGGATTTCCATTATTTTGCACAGGTGATTTGATCAGTTTCACTGCCTTAGTAATTACCACAGCTGTTTCATCTGAGGGAAATCCTGAAAACATGACCTGTTGGGGGTCCATGAGGACTGGAGTTGAGAAACACTGTGTTATACTAAGGGACTGGTTATAAAACAAAAGGTGACAAAAGCTAATTAGATTTCTTTATTACTTTCCTAAGAGATAAACAATAAAATCTGATTGGTCACTAATGGTCCAATTTTCTCCTTTTTAGTATTGCAGCTCTTTGATTTGTGTAAAGCAAAACTGCCCAGTCATAAAAAAAAAGGAATTCCGTGGTTTATCATTATATATTCACAACTTCACATCCACCGTACCTTAATTCCCCTGATACAAGGAGGAGTAATCCATCTCAGCCCAAGCTAGAAATGCAGCGATGTGCATGCAGAGGATTTCTGAACAGAAAGCTGAGTTTCTGAGCTTGAAATCAGGCCATGGTGGTAGTATTTTTTGGAGTGCCTCTTTCTCCTTCCACACACTCCTGTATAAAGCATTAGAGAGTCAGGCAGAAGGCTCTGCTGAGATACCGTCAGCTTCAATTGCTCAGCACAGAAAATACACAATATGATTTTCAATCAAGAAAATTACATCATTTGCAAATATTTATCTGACCTTCCTATACAACGGATAGTACATTGTAGTCCTGGATCAAAACACCAGTCACAATATTTGCACTTGCATCATATCACCGTGTCCTTTGAATCAAGAGAGCCTGATTATTGTTATTCATAATGAAATTCATTTTAAGAATTCGATTTGTCAGTGTTGGTGTAATGATATCGCAATTGTTTGTAATATTACAAAATTAGGACTCATTTACACTGGATGCAGTCAAAGTGTTTTTAACCTCCCTAGCGGTCTGATTATGTCAGTATTTCTGTGCTCAAAGCGGTACATTTTTTTGCATGGAAATATGTATTTTTTTTTTATTGTAGGCCTGTAATTTTTAGGAATAACTCACTGAAATCTGTCTGAACAAGAGTCTAGTAAACATCCCGGGTATGTTACAATTTGAAACACGAAATCGTAAATTATAATTTAATAAATAATCATAAAAAATAATATAATAATAAATTTAATTCAGTAATATAATTAAACCAAAAACACTGAAATTTGAAATATAGCGCCAAGTTCGCACATCGCTGAGCAAAGTCGCAGAATCGTTTTCAGTGTCTGATGATGAATTTCCCCCCCGAATCATTATCACTCAATTCTGCAAGTGGTTCTGATTTACTATCGCTGTTCTCTAGCCGGTCTAAAACCACTTTTGACCTAAAGGGACGCTTTTTGGACGCCATGGACGTTTCTCAGTTTCCAGGCAGAAAGAAGAGTCAAAATGCAGGCAGGGCGCCGGACAAAGCACTCGGGACAAAATGTATGTGAAATGGTTTGATACAGGAATGTTATACTATGTGATTTTAGTGAATTTAGTGAATGTCACTTTTTGTCATTTTCAAATTTCCCGCCATTCTGTCCCCCATACGTCCCGACGCTCGTAGGGGACGGAACCCAGATGACAGATGCCGGCATCCGCAGGAGGACATTGCCGGGGACACAGCAGGAGGGACATCGCGGGAGCACAGGACAAGGTAAGTGAAGAACAGATCCCGGAGCAGCGCCGCATGGTAAGCCCGCGTGTAGCTCGGGGTTACCGCTTGTGGTACTAAAAACTTTACCCCGAGCTACACTCAGGAATACCGCCAGGGGGGTTAATTGAAGTATGAGCACACATGCGAGACAAATTCATATATTTCAACGAGCCTAGCCATTGTGATGCTTTCATGTGTGTTTTTAAAAAAGTACAGAATACTGCCTTTTTATTTTTGCATGTAAGTATCAGAACACGTATGAACTCATCACATGTAAATGCAACTCAGTGGAAAAAATATTATAACTAAGGCCTAAAAAACCATACTGCGAATGCACCACAAACATGATGCAAACATACTGCAAACGCACCGCAAGTGTATAACAAATGCATGTACATGCGCATGCAGAACTGCACACAAAACACGGGAATTGTGGAGTAAACAATCTCTAGTTCACACTAGAGCTGCTGCATAATCATGGTTTTTAAGTGCTTTTTTGCAGCGTGTTTTACATGCTTTTTTGATGCATTTTCATATTTCATGAGTTTTTTTTGTAGGATGAAGAGACTGGATTTTATACACAAAACTCTGCCAAAAACACACTAAAAATGTGTGTACATGGGCTTTCCATGCACTTCGTTGAAGTCTATGGGGCCAAAGAAGAAACATGCTGCGCCAAAAAAATGTTCCTGCATGTTGCATCGATATGAACAGACACTGTGGACAATTATTTGATTTACTTTGTTGTGCATGGCAGTTAACATATAGTTACATAGTTACATAGGTAGTCTGGTTGAAAAAAGACAAAAGTCCATCTAGTTCAACCATTAAAAGAAAACAAATTATAATCCTACACCCACAGTTGATCCAGAGGAAGGCAAAAAAAACCAGCAAAGCACGATCTAATTTGCTCCTGCAGGGAGAAAAATTCCTTCCTGATCCCCCGAGAGGCAATCTGATATTCCCTGGATCAACTTTACCTATAAATGTTAGTATCCAGTTATATTCTGTGTATCTAAGAAACAATCCAGGCCTTTTTTAAAGCAATCCACTGAGCTGGCCAGAACCAACTCTTGAGGGAGTCTATTCCACATTTTCACAGCTCTCACTGTAAAGAAACCTTTCCATGTCTGGAGATTAAATTTCTTTTCCTCCAGACGTAAAGAGCGCCCCTTGTCCTCTGTGATGACCTCAGGGTGAATAATTCTACACCGAGTTCACTATATGAACCACTGATGTATTTATACATGGAGATCATATCCCCCCTTAATCTCCTCTTCTCAAGAGAGAATAAATTCAGTTCCTCTAATCTTTCCTCCTGATCTCCTCCATGCCTCTTATCAGTTTGGTTGCCCTTCTCTGTACTTTCTCCAGTTCCCCAATGTTCTTTTAGTGAATTGGTGCCCAAAAATGAACTGCATATTCCAGATGAGGTATTCCTAATGATTTGTACCGGGGTAATATGATATCTCTCTCTGGAGTCTACACCTCTTTTAATACAAGAGAGGATTTTGCTCGCTTTAGAAACCACAGCTTGGCATTTCATGCCATTATTAAGCTTGTGATCTACCAGAACTCCCAGATCCTTCTCCACCATTGATTCCCCCAGTTGTACCCCCCTAGTATGTATGATGCATGCATATTCTTAGCCCCCAAGTGCATAACCTTACATTTATCAACATTAAACCTCATTTGCCACATAGTTGTCCAATTAAACAGAGCATTGAGGTCGGCTTGTAAATTGAAGACATCCTGTAAGGACGTTATTCCACTGCACAGCTTGGTGTCATCTGCAAAGACTGAAATGGGATTTTTAATCCCAGACCCGATATCGTTTATAAATATATTAACAAGTAAGGGACCCAACACTGAACCTTGGGGTACACCACTGACACCCCTAGACCATTCAGAGTATGAATCATTAACCACTACTCTCTGAATACGATCTTTTAGCCAGTTTTCTATCCATTTACATACAGATTTTTCCAAGCCTGTAGACTTTACCTTACACATTAGCCGTGTGTGGGGGGAACTGTGTCAAACGCTTTTGCAAAATCCAAGTATATCACGTCCACCGCCACCCCTCTGTCCAAGTATACCACGTCCACCGCCACCCCTCTGTCCAAGTATACCACGTCCACCGCCACCCCTCTGTCCAAGTATATCACGTCCACCGCCACCCCTCTGTCCAAGGTTCCAATTTTTTTCCAGCAAGAACTCATCTATGTGGTCTTTTATTAAACTCTCCAGTATCTTCCCAACTATAGAAGTTAAACTAACATGTCTATAAATACTTGTTAAAGACTTTGACCCCTTTTTAAATATTGGCACCACACTGGCCTTACACCAATCCAGTGGTACTATGCCAGTCATTAAAGAGAAAATTAGAAACAATGGCTTTGAAATGACAGAGCTCAATTCTTTAAGGACCCGTGGGTGTATGCCATCCGGTCCAGGTGCTTTATTCACCTTTATTATATCTAAATATTTTTGGATCATATCAATTGTGAGCCAATGTGGATCATCTGGAGCGGTGTCAATACCATGCCCATTATGGACAAGAGCTCCCCCATGCTCCTTTGTATACACAGAGCTGAAGAAGGTATTTAATAAATTTGCCTTCTCTTTGTCCCCAGTCACCCACTCTAGATTATTTTGTAAAGGGTCTATGTGCTCGGCAGTGTGACAGCAGATGCAGGAGAAGTCGCACTAGTGTGATCCTAGATTGTAAGCTCTAAGGAGCAGGGCCCTCTGTTTCCTCTGGTATCAAATTGTATTGTAACTGTAATGTCTACCTTCATTTTGTAAAGCGCTGCGCAAACTGTTGGTGCGATATAAATCCTGTATAATAATAATAATAATGAGGCTTTAAACAGCATACTCACTATTAAAACAGTTTAGGAGTAAATAATAATTAAGGGCCTATTTACACTATATGCAATCAATTATGTTTTTAAATACAATGAGAACGCATATGAAAGAAAAATGTATATCATTGTTCAATGAGCCTATTTCACCCCACTGCGGTGATTTAACTTGCATTCAAATATACGATAGCATGCTGCATTTTTTTTTTTTTGCATCAGAATGCATATTAACACACTGCACTACAAATGCACTGTAAACACACCACAAATGCAAATAAATGCAACAAAAAACATTAAATAATGCCAAGAAAGTGCTGCGAAAACACCGCAAAAACATGTTAATGCAGCTCAAATAAAAGAAAAAAACTAAATAATGCCCAAAAACGCATCACAATTGCACTGCAAACATATGATTGTAACTCAGTAAAAATAAATAAATAAATAATGTCAAAAAATGCACTGCAAACACACCACAATTGCACTGCAAACACATGTAAAATGCAACTCAGTTAAAAAAAATCCAGTAATTATTATTTATTATTATTATTATTATTATTATTATACAGTATTTATAAAGCGCCAATAGTTCGCTCAGCGCTGTACATTACAAAGGGGGACAGAACATGTGACAGAACAATACCAATACAATGCAAAACATGAGGGGATTGAGGGCCCTGCTCTTTGGAGCTTACAATCTAGGAGGGAGGGGATGGTGGCACAGGAGGAGATAGCTGTGGGGGATGGAGTGGTAGGAAGAGTGGAGGAGGTCGGCAAGTTAGCACGGGGTGGGGTAGGCTTCCCTGAAGAGATGGGTTTTCAGGGTGCGCCTAAAAGAGAGGAGAGTAGGTGATAATCTGATGGGTTGGGGCAGGGAGTTCCAGAGGATGGGTGACACCCTGGAGAAGTCCTGGAGGCGGGCATGGGAGGAGGAGACCAGGGAACTAGAGAGAAGGAGGTCTTGTGAGGAGCGGAGTGTGCGTGTTGGGTGGTACTTGGATATTAGGTCAGTGATGTAGTTCGGGGCAGTATGGTGTACAGCTTTGTACGTCAGTGTTAGGATTTTGAATTTGATCCGTTGCGCAATCAAAAACACACAGCACATGCGTGGAAAATGCACCACAAATGCATGTAAATACAACTCTGTAAAAATGAATAAATAAACTATGAAAAAAACCCATTTAAAATGCAACACAAACACATGTAACATGCAACTCAGTAAAGAAAAAATGCACTGCAATCGCACCAGAAATGCACATATATGTAGTAAATAAATAAATAAATATTGCCCTTACATCAAAGAGAGATCCAGTCCACTCAACACACATAAGTTACTGTGACACCAATTACTTTAGCTTCTAACCGAACCTTTTGCCTAATTCACGTTAGAGAAATCTGCTGTCTAGACCAGTGTTTGGTAGATGTTAGGAAAATGGAATACATATCGATTCCTAATATGGGTATGTATGTTTATGTACTATTATAAAATATAATGTTTCTTAAACAACGTCATGATTTTAGAAATTGTTATTTCCATATAAATGCCTAATAATCAGGGTGGATAAAAATCAATGATTTTTTTTAAAAAATCGGATTTCTTTAATTTAAATCGGATTTTTTTTTATTTAAATCGATTTTTTTTAAATAAATGCTTTTTGAGGAAAATATATTACCATCCAAAGGTTATTCCATCATGAAATAAAGATTAGTTTTTTAATTATGTAGAATAAGGCTGTATATGTTTAAGTTTTTTTGGTAAATAAATTCCATGAATCCATTCACAATGTCACGCTCTTCCAGAGGTTTTTGTAAAATTATTGGGCAGTTTCTCTGCCTACAAGATATTATCACAGATGATTGGTTTACTTTTGCAGTTCTCAAAACTGAATTTGACTCAGCGGAGATCACATGCCTCTTCTTCACAGCAAAAATGTTATAACATGAACAGAGTTAAGAAAAAGACCTTCATCCTAACTTCTACAAACCTATGAATACAGAATCAACCCCTTCACTGCTAAGTTTCAAGAAGTTCAGTGAATAGAATAGAAACAATATTTTTCTGACTGGAGTGGAATAGATCTGCACAAGAAGAAAGTGAACTAAGTGTGAGGGGGAAGGGGCTGACAGTCTAAGTTTCTTCAAATATATATATTTTGTTTAGCCAAATTAGTTACCAAACATGGATGTTTAAGCAAATCACATATGCTGGAATGTTATTGTTTCAGATGAATAAATCTATTTAAATTGTTATTATTAAGGTAATGATTATTTTTCTCCTTCCTAAGTGCAACAGAAAAGTTGTCCAAATATGAATGATTAACCTATTAAACTGGGGATAAAAAAACTGATATGAAAAGTTGTTATTCTAAAAATCTTCATCTACTTGTATATTAAAGTTATACCAGCAAGAATTAGTCTTTATGTAGAAAACTAGGATTTACATCCAGCCTTACTGACTAGTGATTTAAATCAAATCCACCCTGCTAATAATCATCTTTCAGTTCAAAACAAATTCTATTTTGTATCTGCTCTCCTGCTGTCAGTGAAGAAAGACATCCTAAGATCCATGAATAGCTTTCATGTAACACACATGGCCTTAGTATGTTCCTTAAGTATTTAACAGATGATCTTCCTATTCCAGAAATGCCGTCACTGCTTAGCAATCCCGAGGAGAAATCCTAAACATGCGATGTCAATAGCACACCTAGGGCCTAGAAGATTAGAATAGAAATAAGTGCTGATATTCTGAGCTTTACACCGCAGAGCCTGAGACTAGGGAGGCCGATTATCTTTCATGTTCGCAGTTCTATCAAACTGTCAAATTGATCACTTGATTACCTTATCAATATTAACTGACCTTGCACAATGCAATCTGATTGTACAATCTCCAGCATGTCTGCCCGGCATGATACAAAATATAGGATTGTTTAGATGAGCCCCCCCCAGAGGCGGACTGACAACTCATGGGGCCCCCGGACAATAGGGGATCATGGGGACCCTATGTCCTTGCTCAAACTCAAAAAAGCCTAAGAAAAAGGTACCAGGGGCATCTCATGGGGCCCCCTACTGACTCCGGGCCCTAGGGCAGTGCCCGAATTTTTCCAAATGGTCAGTCTGCCCCTGATATCAGCATTTACCTGCGCAAATGCGCAAAACACTTCTACCTTACTATGCCACACAGGTATGTGTTGGTAAACGCCAATACCGAAACCAGCATTTACCAAAGCATTAAGCACTTTTACTTACCCGATCCTCCACTTCTCTGGCATCCGGTGGTCTCCTTTCCTCTTCTACGCTCTCGCAGTGGACTCTCCCTTGGCATCCTCATGTTCAGTGCAGGGCTATGGGCACTACATTGGTCTTGGTGATGACAGAGGGATCTGACCACCAGAGCACAGGGGACGAGAGGCTCAAAAAAGCCTATGAAAAAGGTACCAGGGGCATCTCATGGGGCCCCCTACTGACCCCGGGCCCTCTGCAGTGCCCGAGTTTCCAAATGGTCAGTCCGCCCCTGGCCCCCCCATTACCTAGTTTTCCTGAATCGAAAGAAGATTGTACAGAGATTTTACAATCAGACTGCAATGTGTATGGCTGTTTTTAGGGTGATGGCTGGCTTTTTATACTCTGCCCAGGCATGTTTCAAAAACGCTACTAGAATTTTGGTCAAAATAAACAGATCGGCATTGCGGGTACAAATTATTAAAGCCCATCTCCGAAGAAAGAAAACACTTCAAGGGTTAAAGGCTAGTTTAGGTCTAATGGTGTCCACGCACTGTTCAATTCCCTTATACAATTGATCTGCAATTCAATCAAAGCGATCAAATCTGCAAAAAACTGAACAGCCGTAACTTCCCTTCTGAACAATTTAGACTCAGTTTCGACCAGATTCCATCAAACTCAGTCGACTGGCCAGGGTGGAAATGTATTGATTGTTTTTCATCGATCAACAGCGTTGAGAAACTTTGTTTATGAACATGATCGTATTTCGACTGATCAACTTATCAGATTACAAGTTGGAAATAGAAATGTGATTAATGATATGATAGTAAATTACGATCATACCATGACTAGCGATTGAAATCCGCTTCTCCATGTGTGGCATGTCAAACAAATGGGTTTTCAACTATAGACTGATTATTCTGAATGGAAGAGATTGATCGTAAAAGAAATTGATCATTTATTGAAGCGTGTATGGTCACCATAAGGCCTTATGCACACAGACTCCTGTGCATTGAGGCATAAAGTCCCCAATGCTTTCTGGTGTCTGGGGAGCCGCATGTAGAACTTACAGCTGTCATTACACATGAATGGCTGTAAATGACTATGCTAAGTAAACGCTGATGGCTTCTATATCAGCCAGGGGCGGACTGACAACTCATGGGGCCCCCGGGCAATAGGGGATCATGGGGCCCCTGTGTCCTTGCCCAAAATCAAAAAAAGCCTATGAAAAAGGTACCAGGGGCATCTCATGGGGCCCCCTACTGACCCCGGGCCACTCCAAGGGAACAGTTTCCAAATGGTCAGTCCGCCCCTGATATCAGCGTTTACCTGCGCAAATGCGCACAACACTTCTACCTTACTGTGCCACACAGGTATGTTTGGTAAACGCCAATACCGAAACCAGCATTTTCCAAAGCATTAAGGAGCCGCTTTAAGCACTTTTACTTACCCGATCCTCCACTTCTCTGGCATCCGGTGGTCTCCTTTCCTCTTCTACGCTCTCGCAGTGGACTCTCCCTTGGCATCCTCATGTTCAGTGCAGGGCTATGGGCACTACATCGGTCTGGGTGATGACAGAGGGATCTGACCACCAGAGCACAGGGGAGGAGAGGCTGGAGGGACTGGTCTTACAGCACAGAGGGAGCCTTACAATCAGGTAAGTAGTACTGCTTTTCGTGGTGGCCTAGACCTAAAGGAGTATTTAACCATTGCCACTCCAAGGGAACATTTTTTTCCCCTAGAGTTCAGCTATAAAGGGTTCACGAAAAATGAAAAGGAGAACTAACTCCAAATATTCTTGCCACCTTTTTGATGCCCTGTGTTGCTGGTTTAGTGGTTGGTTCATTGCTATACACAGCCCTGGAGTGAGTATTCATCATAATGCAATAGCAAGCACTCATTGGTAAGCGCAGCCCCTTGACTGTGATGACCAATAACAAGTACATCTGAAGCTCCCTCTTCCGATACGGCATCCAAGAAGAAAAAAGCACTTTTCATTGGTGAGCATGGTCACGTGGTCATGCTGACCAAGGAGTGCTTGCCATTGCGGTCATTATGGTGGATACTCACTCTGGGGCTGTGGATTGTGCTGTACGTTGTATGAAGTGCTACACCAGCACCAGGGGCGGACTGACCATGTGGAAACTCGGGCACTGCCTGAGGGCCCGGGGTCAGTAGGGGGCCCCATGAGATGCCCCTGGTACCTTTTTCATAGGCTTTTTTGAGTTTGGGCAAGGACACAGGGGCCCCATGATCCCCATGAATTGTCAGTCTGCCCCTGGCGCCACGCAAACCCGTGCCATTATATCAGTTCTGTATATTAAAAGAGACTTTTCTTTTTAAATCATACTTATCTAGGTGGATGTAGCGTTGATCCAATACTGCATCTGTCTCTTTCCGGCTCTAAGACTGAGAACTGAGTGATCAGACACTGCTGATCGCTCAGCTCTCCCTGGCGCTCTGAGCAGAGAGCCGGGACTGTCAGTCATCGCTGTCTGCTCTGCCTCTCCAGCGTTCACTGGGGCGCCGGACGCAGGGGAGCTGGATCAGGCTCTCAGCAGCTGAGCCAGGTGCAGGGGCGGACTGACCATTTGGAAACTCAGGCACTGCCCGAGTGCCCAGGGGCCCCATGAGTTGTCAGTCCACCCCTGACCAGCACTGTGGGACACCCTGCAGTAGAGTGGCCAAGATATTTGGAATTGGTTCACCTTTGAATTTTTCATAAAAAGGTGAACTTACCTCTTAATGTTTTCCTGTGCATAACTCACCCATGTGATTGGATAGCCTCCAAAAGTAACCTAGCTCATACTCAGTTTAACATATCTTTCAATTTTCTTGAGATCAAACCAGGTGATACAGATCTTGTTTAACATATGGGCCTCGTGCACACGGAGCTTCAAAAAAATGCCACTGTTACAGACGTTGAGCATTTTTTTTTCAGCCTGTAAAAGCACCTTTACATTAGTCTATGGGGTTTATTTACTAAAACTGGAGAGTGCAAAATCACTCACTTCTGCATAGAAACCAATCAACTTCTAATCTCAGATTGTTCAATCAAGTGTTGGCAATAAAACCTGGAAGCTGATTGATTTATATGCAAAAGTAAGCCTGATTTTGCACTCTCCGACTTTAGCAAATAAACTCCTATGTGTTTATGCACAAAGAAAGGGGTTTACTGGCGCAGACAGAAAAAAACCACCAAAGGCACATTCTTGATAGGAGCATTTCTGCAGAAATAAATGCGTCAACGCGCCTAAACACTACAAGCGTTTGAGGGTTAATGCTTTCCAATGGCCAGAATACATATCCCATATTCTGGCCAGAATACGGAATACAGAATACCTATCACATATTCTGATACGGAATACAGAATACATATCCCATATTCTGATACGGAATACAGAATACATATCCCATATTCTGGCCAGAATACGGAATACAGAATACCTATCACATATTCTGATACGGAATACAGAATACATATCCCATATTCTGATACGGAATACAGAATACCTATCACATATTCTGATACGGAATACAGAATACATATCCCATATTCTGATACGGAATACAGAATACATATTACATATTCTGATACGGAATACAGAATACAGAATACATATCCCATATTCTGATACGGAATACAGAATACATATCCCATATTCTGATACGGAATACAGAATACATATCCCATATTCTGATACGGAATACAGAATACAGAATACATATCACATATTCTGATACGGAATACAGAATACATATCCCATATTCTGGCCAGAATACGGAATACAGAATACATATCACATATTCTGATACGGAATACAGAATACATATCCCATATTCTGGCCAGAATACGGAATACAGAATACATATCACATATTCTGGCCAGAATACGGAATACAGAATACATATCACATATTCTGATACGGAATACAGAATACATATCCCATATTCTGGCCAGAATACGGAATACAGAATACATATCACATATTCTGATACGGAATACAGAATACATATCACATATTCTGATACGGAATACAGAATACATATCCCATATTCTGATACGGAATACAGAATACAGAATACATATCACATATTCTGATACGGAATACAGAATACAGAATACATATCACATATTCTGATACGGAATACAGAATACAGAATACATATCACATATTCTGATACGGAATACAGAATACAGAATACATATCACATATTCTGATACGGAATACAGAATACAGAATACATATCACATATTCTGATACGGAATACAGAATACATATCACATATTCTGGCCAGAATACAGAACACATATTACATATTCTGGCCAGAATACGGAATACAGAACACATATTCTGGCCAGAATACGGAATACAGAACACATATTCTGGCCAGTAGAATGCATTGGTACTCAAATACTAGACACACATAAACATTCATGCAATATGCAGCTTTTAGCTCAGTTTTTCTGCCAGCAGTTCTGGCATTCAACAGAGCTTGTCCAGACACCCCATGTGCACGAGGCCATAAGGAGTATAATCCTTTCACACACCATACTGAAAAGGATCATGTGGTTAAAAGGGTTCTGCGGGGACTCCTGATTGGTCACGGCATACAACATGAATCAGATATGTCAGCAGCACACCAACATGCTTGGCTTATTTCAAAGTGCGAAGCTCTTTATTCTTGTATGATCACATACATAGGCTTTTCTACTTGTCAATGCAAGCATGATCACACAGGAACGCTTTTCTATTGATCATACAAGAATAAAGAGCTTTACACTTTGAACCAAGCTTGTTGGGGGGGCTGGTGACATATCTGATCCATGTTTAACATACGAGTCTCATTTTCAATACCTTTCTTTTTAATTGGTAATGGATGAATTCGAATTGAAAGCATCCTATGGGAAGTGCTTGTGTGTTGGCGATAAAGATATGCGGCAATAGATCTTGTAAATCCCGATGACACATCATGGAGAAAATATTCTTGTCATGTAGGTGGCACAATCTTCTAGGAGATAAAGTAGGAAATCCTCAGCAGGCAGCGAGCACAGCAACGGCTGCCCATCCTCCTAGTCAGTAAGGACAGTTGTGACCCCGGCTATAGGATTGAATAGTTAGAGCGGTATTAAACTCAAAAACAAAAATGGAATATACGGTAATCCAGTTGACCAATTATTAGGTGTGGGGGCTGCATTCGTTTTCTTATTTTTTTAGCTTTTATTCCTTTATTTTTACTCGGTGATACCTGGCCATTAACCACTTCCAGACCGGACACTTTTACCCCCTTCCTGTCCGGACACTTTTACCCCCTTCCTGTCCAGGGCAATTTTCAGCTTTCAGCGCTATCACGCTTTGAATGACAATTGCGCGGTCATGCAACACTGTACCCAAATTAATTTTTTACCATTTTTTGGAGACAGATAAAGCTTTATTTTGGTGGTATTTATTCACCGCTGGGATTTTTTTTTTTTTTGCTATGTAAATGAAAAAGTCAAAAAATTTTGAAAAAAAGTGTTTTTTTAATAAAATTTTGCAAATAAATAATATTTCATCATAAATCTTTGCCAAAAATTATTCCGTTATCTTTTTAGTAAAAAAAAAAAATCAAAATTAGTTTATAACCAAAAATTATAATTTTTAAACATTTTTTTTTACATTTTTATTTTATTTTTTTATATTATTATTTTTTTTTACATACTGTCACCCTAGCAGTACAGTGTCACCATGGTGACACTGTACTACTTGTGGGGGGTGATGAAGATTTTTTTTTTTTTTTTTTAACACATTGCTTTTATACCCATACAGGATGTAAAAGCAATAATTTCTCCTCTCTGTCTGCATTCTTGCACTCACTGAGAAGTACTGAGTGAGCTGTGATTGGTCACAGCTTGTAACATGGTACAAGGCTGTTGTGAATTGCTTTGTACCATGTGACCTCTGTGATCATTCACAGATTTCACACATAGTAAGCAATGATGTCACAAGTGACATCTTGCTTACTACTTTGCATGTGATCACTGATTGGCCAATCAGTGATCACATGATTGGGACCTCGTACAGAGGTCCCGTCCGACGATCGGTGTTTCACTGTGTCCGGAGGACACAGCAGGCACCGGATCGCGGTACTGCGCGCTCCCAGGGAGCGCGCACAAGCAGGATGCGGGGAGGCCGTTTATAAATGGCCACCCGACCCTGCAGTGCCACCGTCCGGCCGTTTATATGCAACGGCCGGTCGGGAAGTGGTTAAGTCTGTTATTTTTCAACTTCCTTTAACAGGCTGCACTTTTCAGCAAAAGTGACAGTTAGAGAGTCAAGACAACCGAACCGGATATCGTATGTACTCTCTAGCACCTCAGGATATGCACAGCCAAAAGGGAAGCCAAGGGAACCAGGACAGCGACAACCAAAGGAAATGCTTCAGGGGTGCATCCCTCCTCAGACGGGGAAATCAGCCACTAGATAGAGAGAAAACAGGTGGCGCACACACCTAGTGCATTATCCAAGGTTTATTTTAATAATAAAAACATACTCACAGACGAAGCATGTATCTAAAAAGCATAGAAAAATGACAATGGCCACAACGGCGGGCAAGGTGTTCTCACTGTCAGTGCGGTCAAATGACTGACACGTTTCGGGGAGGAATCCCTTTCCCTTTCCTCAAGGCATCAACAGCGGGGCTCTTTCTGTCCATACATCAGCATCAGAGGTTGGTCATCAGCTCTGAGGAAAGGGATTCGTCCCCGAAACGCGTCAGACATTTGACCGCACTGACAGTGAGAACACCTTGCCCGCCGTTGTGGCCATTGTCATTTTTCTATGCTTTTTTTAGATACATGCTTCGTCTGTGAGTATGTTTTTATTATTCTTTCACTCCTACAATAAACCTTGGATAATGCACTAGGTGTGTGCGCCACCTGTTTTCTCTCTATAGAGAGTCAAGACAAACCATTTTGGTTAATGACAAGGGTGCTTATAATGGTCAACTTTTATTCTTTTATGTAAAACCTTTACCCCAAAAGGAAAAAAACTGTCGCTTTAACTGCTTACAGAGTGTTAGCTGGAGTTTGGCTTCAATTTGAAGGTTAAATTTATCTTAATCTGCTAGCAGGGGCGGACTGACAACTCATGGGGCCCCCAGGCAATAGGGGATCATGGGGCCCCTGTGTCCTTGCCCAAACTTAAAAAAAGGTACCAGGGCATCTCATGGGGCCCCCTACTGACCCCGGGCCCTCGGGCAGTGCCCGAGGTTCCAAATGGTCAGTCCACCCCTGTCTGCTAGTATATCTATTGTACAATCTCTGTGTGATCTCCTAACAAAAAGCACACTACGTTGTCCTATATGGGTATAATAGCATAATGTGCTAAAGTCAGGGTGGCCTCTGAGGTCAAAGAATGTAAGGCAAAACCACAATAAAAAGAAGCCTTTATTAAAATCCCCTACAGTCTGTGATGGCTCCATCCCATGTTATTGTAGCTCCATTGGTAGCAGCGGCCCCTAGCACCACAAGATGGAGCGCCATCTTGTTCCTTTGGGACATATATGCACAATGTGTACTCTCTCGATTTGCAGCTGGTGAGCTAATCATTAGTAATGGACTCAGTTGTATTCAGATCCTAGTCCAAACCCACTTGAATGAGCCCGCCAGGAAGCTGTCACTGTACTGGGCCAAGCGTAAGCCCAAGGAACTCCCTGCCCTGCAGCCACATGTGGACATACCTATTGTATACGTGCAGCTGTAGGACCAGGAATGTCCCGGCCTCAGATGATTGGCTCAGTTCAAGTGACAGCTTCCTGTTGGGTGGGCGATTAGGATCTGAACTCTCCTGAGCTCATCCCTACTCATTATAGGTGACAAGACAGAGTGCACACTGCGCATGTGCGGCCCACAGGAAAGAGAAGAGCAATCCTTCCTGTGGCACTAGGGGGCGCCGAGCCCACCACCTGCTCCGTCCCAACAAAAAGTGAGGATGGAGCCATCACAGGCTGTAGAGGAGTTTAGGAAGGCTTCTCTTTTTTGTGGTTTTGGCCTACATTCTTTGAACCGAAAGGGAGCCATAGCTGTATGGTAGGTTTAGAACCCACATGAGAAAACATATTGTCATTTTTGGTAAAGGTGAATTAACCCTTTTACCTGCATTCAGATTTAAACAGAGCATATTCCTGGCCAGGGGCGGACTGACAACTCATGGGGCCCCCGGCCAATAGGGGATCATGGGGCCCCTGTGTTCTTGCCCAAACTCAAAAAAGCCTATGAAAAAGGTACCAGGGGCATCTCATGGGGCCCCCTACTGACCCCGGGCCCTGAGGCAGTGCCCGAGTTTCCAAATGGTCAGTCCGCCCCTGTTCCTGGCGACTTTGAAGCAATTTTAGGTGCTTTACAAGTGTTTTTGTGTGTGCATTAAGATTCAGGACCTTGTTTCCTGCTCTGAGCAAGGAGAAGAGAGTAGTTCTATAGGAGGAGAGTTTTTCAGGTGTAAAAATGCATGCAAACACATACATATTGTGTATTTACAAGTGTTCTCATTGAAATGTATGGATCTAAAAATGACTAAGTATGCTAAAAAAAAGCTCATGAACTCTTCTGAGCACATGGGGTAGAGTGTAGGGCAACTGAGTGTACAAGTGTGAGCATGGACAATTAAAAAGAATGGGATTCTACATGTTTAGCGCAGTCAAGAATGGGATTCTACATGTTTAGCGTAGACAAGAATGGGATTCTACATGTTTAGCGTAGACAAGAATGGGATTCTACATGTTTAGCGCAGTCAAGAATGGGATTCTACATGTTTAGCGCAGTCAAGAATGGGATTCTACATGTTTAGCGCAGTCAAGAATGGGATTCTACATGTTTAGCGTAGACAAGAATGGGATTCTACATGTTTAGCGCAGTCAAGAATGGGATTCTACATGTTTAGCGTAGTCAAGAATGGGATTCTACATGTTTAGCGTAGTCAAGAATGGGATTCTACATATTTAGCATAGACAAGAATGGGATTCTACATATTTAGCGTAGACAAGAATGGGATTCTACATGTTTAGCGTAGTCAAGAATGGGATTCTACATGTTTAGCGTAGACAAGAATGGGATTCTACATATTTAGCGTAGACAAGAATGGGATTCTACATGTTTAGCGCAGTCAAGAATGGGATTCTACATGTTTAGCGTAGTCAAGAATGGGATTCTACATGTTTAGCGTAGTCAAGAATGGGATTCTACATATTTAGCGTAGACAAGAATGGGATTCTACATGTTTAGCGTAGTCAAGAATGGGATTCTACATGTTTAGCGTAGACAAGAATGGGATTCTACATGTTTAGCGTAGACAAGAATGGGATTCTACATATTTAGCGTAGACAAGAATGGGATTCTACATGTTTAGCGTAGACAAGAATGGGATTCGACATGTTTAGCGTAGACAAGAATGGGATTCTACATATTTAGCGTAGACAAGAATGGGATTCTACATGTTTAGCGTAGACAAGAATGGGATTCTACATGTTTAGCGTAGTCAAGAATGGGATTCTACATGTTTAGCGTAGACAAGAATGGGATTCTACATATTTAGCGTAGACAAGAATGGGATTCTACATGTTTAGCGTAGTCAAGAATGGGATTCTACATGTTTAGCGTAGTCAAGAATGGGATTCTACATGTTTAGCGTAGTCAAGAATGGGATTCTACATATTTAGCGTAGACAAGAATGGGATTCTACATGTTTAGCGTAGTCAAGAATGGGATTCTACATGTTTAGCGTAGACAAGAATGGGATTCTACATGTTTAGCGTAGTCAAGAATGGGATTCTACATGTTTAGCGTAGACAAGAATGGGATTCTACATGTTTAGCGTAGACAAGAATGGGACTCGACATGTTTAGCGTAGACAAGAATGGGATTCTACATATTTAGCGTAGTCAAGAATGGGATTCTACATGTTTAGCGTAGACAAGAATGGGATTCTACATGTTTAGCGTAGACAAGAATGGGATTCTACATATTTAGCGTAGTCAAGAATGGGATTCTACATGTTTAGCGTAGACAAGAATGGGATTCTACATGTTTAGCATAGTCAAGAATGGGATTCTACATGTTTAGCGTAGTCAAGAATGGGATTCTACATGTTTAGCGTAGTCAAGAATGGGATTCTACATGTTTAGCGTAGACAAGAATGGGATTCTACATGTTTAGCGTAGTCAAGAATGGGATTCTACATGTTTAGCGTAGTCAAGAATGGGATTCTACATGTTTAGCGTAGTCAAGCATAGTCAGGCAGAAGAATGCTCATGCGTGAATAAAGGGGGCTAAAGCTAGCCATGCACTGTTAGTTTTCTTCAGTGTGAGCAGAAAAACCTGGTACAAACGAGATGGATGGAGGAATCCCCTCCACCGGGACATTGTATTCTGACAATACACTGATCAGTGGCTACAGCCGCTGATCGATAAAAAATATCCAACATGCTCCATTGATAGAAGTCAATCAAGCAAGCGGGGATTGCCAAACGTTGATCAAAATGAGTCTGGAATTTCTATCAGTGTATGAGCAGCTTTAGCAATACAGCAGGAACACACATGTGCAGATCAGAGCTTCAGGAGTTTATGGAAAGTATTATTATTAGGGTCCATACACACCAGGCTTTAAAAAAACAGCAGCTCCCTTGGCAGAAAAAAGCGATCATATAGAGCATTTTTGTACACGAGTTTAGCAGCATTCAGCATTTTCTTCTGCCAGAAAACTGCTCTCGAAAATGCAAACCAGAAGGGTTTTTTTCTACTCTAAGCTCCTTTCACATGGGTGGACCGATCAAATCTGCCTGTCGTTTTTTTAGGCAGACCCAATCGGACTCTCCATTATCCCCTACGGAGCAGAAGATGTAAACGTACTAATGTCTGTGTACACCTCCCTACATCCAATCTGATCCACTAAAAACAGACAGATGGGGATCTGTTCTCCATCCATCCAGCGGATCAGATTGCCGTTTGGTGTAACGCAGTGGTTCTCATCCTTCCTAATGCCGTGACCCTTTAATACAGTTCCTCATGTTGTGGTGACCCCCCAACCATAAAATTATTTACCCAGTAATTATAATTCATGAAGTGTCGTTTTACCTCCAATACTGCTGCTTTCAACACAGTAGCTGCTTTCAACACAGTAGCTGCTTTCAACACAGTAGCTGCTCATTACACATCGGAAATATGTGTTTTCCCGATGGTCTTAGGTGACTCCTGTGAAAGGGTCATTCGACCCCCAATGGGGTCGTGACCCACAGTTTGAGAACCACTGGTGTAACGGGACATCCAACTGTCCATTGAGGAGAGCGGGCTGTGTCTGCTTTGCATACGCGAAGTGGACACGGACCAGCCATCTGCTTGCTCAGAGGACAGATTCTCCGCTGTGCAAGCGGACTCCTGGTGGAGTCTACCCCATGTAGAAGGGTCCTAAACGCTGGGCTTCAAATATGCCTATAAATGTCATGGATGGACACATAGGAGAACATTGAGCTGCTTCTACAGGCAGAATGCTAAACTCCTCTAGAAACAGCGTTTTTTTTAAGCCATGTGCATAGACCCTTAGGCTCCTAGTCAGGGGCGGACTGATCATTTGGGCACTGCCTGAGGCCCGGGGTCAGTAGGGGGTCCCATGAGATGCCCCTAGTACCTTTTCATAGGCTTTCTTGGATGTGGTTTGAGTGTTGGTGAGGACACAGGGGCCCCATGATCCCCTATTGCCCGGGGGCCCCTTGAGTTGTCAGTCGGCCCCTGCTCCTAGTTTAGCATTTTGCCTGTAGAAGCAGCTCAATGTTATCCTATGTGTCCATGCACATCAGGTAGTCTGGAGTTGTTTTTTAAGGTCAGTGTTTAAAGGCAGAAAAAAACCTTCAGTTTTGTGTTTTTTAGATTGTTTTTTCTGGTTTTACCTAAAAGGTGATAAACACTAGTACAAAAAACCCTAAAACTTTGCTTTTTTCTGCTGAGAGCACTGGCATTTTTTTATTTGTGCATGGAGACCTAAAGGAGAAGTACAGCCAAAGCTCATCTGGATCGCACTTCTGTGACCCCATTTGAACTGACAATGGGCTACAGTCTGCTGTCGACTGACATCACTCAGAGGGTCCAGGCTGGGGAAAGATCCTGATGTTAAAATCGGGATTCACCCAGATGTCTGGACTGGCACCTGGCTCAGCTGCTAAGAGCCTGATCCAGCTCCCCTGCGCCCCAGTGAGCGCTGCAGAGGCAGAGCAGACAGCGATGACTGACAGTCCTGGCTCTCTGCTCTGAGCGCCAGGGTGAGCTGAGCGATCAGCAGTGTCTGATTGCTCAGTTCTCAGTCTTAGAGCAGGCAGGAGACAGATGCAGATGCGCTCAGTCCACCCCTGCACCTGGCTGAGCTGCTGAGAGCCTGATCCAGCGCCCCAGTGAGCATGCAGAGGCAGAGCAGACAGCGATGACTGACAGTACCGGCTCTCTGCTCAGAGCCCCACAGAGAGCTGAGCGATCAGCAGTGTCTGATCGCTCAGTTCTCAGTCTTAGAGCCCGCAGGAGACAGATGCAGCATTGAATCAATGCTACACCCACCTAGATAAGTATGATTTAAAAATAAAAGTCTCTTTTAATATACAGAAGTGATATAATGGCACGGGTTTGCACGGCGCCAGGGGCAGACTGACAACTCATGGGGCCCTTGGGCAATAGGGGATCATGGGGCCCCTGTGTCCTTGCCCAAACTCAAAAAAGCCTATGAAAAAGGTACCAGGGGCATCTCATGGGGCCCCCTACTGACTCCGGGCCCTCGGGCAGTGCCTGAGTTTCCAAATGGTCAGTCCGCCCCTGCACCTGGCTCAGCTGCACTCCTGTGACCCCATTTGAACTGACAATGGACTACAGTCTGCTGTTGACTGACATCACTCAGAGGGTCCAGGCTGAGGAAAGATCCTGATGTTAAAATCGGGATTCACCCAGATGTCTGGACTGGCACCTGGCTCAGTTGCTGAGAGCCTGATCCAGCTCCCCGGCGCCCCAGTGAGCGCTGGAGAGGCAGAGCAGACAGCGATGACTGACAGTCCCGGCTCTCTGCCCAAAGCGCCAGGGAGAGCTGAGCGATCAGCAGTGTCTGATCGCTCAGTTCTCAGTCTTAGAGCCGGCAGGAGACAGATGCAGATGCGCTTAGTCCACCCCTGCACCTGGCTGAGCTGCTGAGCCTGATCCAGCTCCCCAGTGAGCGCTGGAGAGGCAGAGCAGACAGCGATGACTGACAGTCTCGGCTCTCTGCTCCAAGCGCCAGGGAGAGCTGAGCGATCAGCAGTGCCTAAGTTTCCAAATGGTCAGTCCGCCCCTGCACCTGGCTCAGCTGCTGAGAGCCTGATCCAGCTCCCCTGCACCCGGCACCCCAGTGAGCGCTGAAGAGGAAGAGCAGACAGCGATGACTGACAGTCCCGGCTCTCTGCTCAGAGCGCCAGGGAGAGCTGAGCAATCAGCTGTGTCTGATCGCTCAGTTCTCAGTCTTAGAGCCGGCAGGAGACAGATGCAGCATTGGATCAATGCTACACCCACCTAGATAAGTATGATTTAAAAAAAAAAGTCTCTTTTAATATACAGAAGTGATATAATGGCACGGGTTTGCACGGCGCCAGGGGCAGACTGACAACTCATGGGGCCCCCGGGCAATAGGGGATCATGGGGCCCCTGTGTCCTTGCCCAAACTCAAAAAAGCCTATGAAAAAGGTACCAGGGGCATCTCATGGGGCCCCCTACTGACCCCGGGCCCTAGGGCAGTGCCTGAGTTTCCAAATGGTCAGTCCGCCCCTGCACCTGGCTCAGCTGCTGAGAGCCTGATCCAGCTCCCCGGCGCCCCAGTGAGCGCTGGAGAGGCAGAGCAGACAGCGATGACTGACAGTTCCGGCTCTCTGCTCCGAGCGCCAGAGAGAGCTGAGCGATCAGCAGTGTCTGATCGCTCAGTTCTCAGTCTTAGAGCCATCAGGAGACAGATGCAGCATTGGATCAATGCTCCATCCACCTAGATAAGTATGATTTTTTAAAAAAAAGTATCTTTTAATATACAGAAGTGATATAATGGCACGGGTTTGCGTGGCGCCAGGGGCAGACTGACAACTCATGGGGCCCCCGGGCACTAGGGGATCATGGGGCCCCTGTGTCCTTGCCCAAACTCAAAAAAGCCTATGAAAAAGGTACCAGGGGCATCTCATGGGGCCCCCTACTGACCCCGGGCAGTGCCTGAGTTTCCAAATGGTCAGTCCGCCCCTGCACCTGGCTCAGCTGCTGAGAGCCTGATCCAGCTCCCTGGTGCCCCAGTGATGACTGACAGTCCCGACTCTCTGCTCAGAGCACCAGGGAGAGCTGAGCGATCAGCAGTGTCTGATCGCTCAGTTCTCAGTCTTAGATCCGGCAGGAGACAGATGCAGCATTGGATCAGTGCTACATCCACCTAGATAAGTATGATTTAAAAAAAAAGTCTCTTTTAATATATAGAAGTGATATAACGGCGTGGGTTTGCGCGTCGCTTTGTGGGGACCATACCACGGAAGACAAGCGCAAGCTACGGACGTAACCAAGAACTCACCATTCTCCAGAGCCTGTGCCTTTTCACGCTGACCGATGTGGCCGTCACAATGATGTGAGATACAGACACCATGAACCCAAAAATGATGGCCAACAGGGTCCTGACAGGCAGCAGAGCATAGGAGATGAACGTCACCAGCATGAGCTGCCACATCCCTTGCTCCGATGAAGAGGGGGGCTCCAAGCCATAGGCTCCCAGGGAGAAGGGGCAACACAGAAACGAGAAAGTGAAGCTGAAGAGCAAAGTCAGCTTGACGATCTGCTGCAGCTGGGTGACCTGCAGGTACTTGACATTGGTGACAATGAAGAGGGACACGAAGATGATACAGTGCACCGGATGGGACCCCTTGGAGATGGTGAGGCTGGGGCCAGACATGAGCTCCACCAGGGCTAGGGTGGCCGTCATGACGATGAGGACCGCCAGAGCCTTCAAGGTGGACGTCTGCTCCAGCTTCAGGTTGTAATTCTGGAAGAGGGATTCCAGCTCCTTGCAGTCGAACTCGTCTTCGCATGCGATGGCATCCAGAGGGGGGGCGGGGGAGCAGCGGCACTTCTTCCTTCTGGTTTTGACTTTCTGAAACGGTATTTCCTCCATATCAGGGCCATTCATAAACTGGAGGAGACGAAGCGAAGTCCTTCCCCGGCGATCATCCGCGATGACAAGTGATCCGGTGACAGCAGGCTCGGGATGAAGGTAGATTAGACCGTACCAAGACACTTCTCTAATCCAATGTACCTAGACGGGAACCTGGACACCCGCACCGTCCACATGACACACACCTCAAGGGGGTAGGAGGGAGGACATCGAGGGGCGCAATGAATGGACACCACACAGGAGAGGGCGACGAGGGAACAAAATGACAGCACTAGGTGGAAAAGCCGCTAAATAGAATGGAAAGGTAATCCCCCCTTCCTACATCCGAGTGCATGTCTGTGTGCTCAGAGTCTGCGCACTAGGTGCGGGGGGACCAGACGCGTCTGTACGATCGGAGCAGATTGACAAGCAGAAAACACACATTTGACAACATGACCACGTTTGTCTGCTTTGCAAACATCCTCCGCCCCGCCCCCTCCCGGGGATCTGGAGGAGAAGGGCGGGAGCTCCCGGTACTTCACATTAGGCATTTACCTCAGGCGTCATAATGAAGGGGCGGGGCCAGAGCGCGGGGAGAGAAGTGAGGGGGGGGGGAATATGGCATCTCATCCCTCAGAAAGTTCATGTGTGAGGAGAGCCGAGCATCCCTGTGTGCGGGGGGAGGGAAGACCGGGAACGACCGGGGGCTGCTCGGCATACTTCACTCTAACAATTCAACCCAGCTTTATAATATACGAATCCATTAGAATACATGAGGGGAATGTCTAATAAAGTGACGCTGAGAAGCAGGGGCGGACTGACAACGGGGCCCCTGGGCAATAGGGGATCATGGGGCCCCTGCAGGGGCGGACTGACAACGGGGCCCCTGGGCAATAGGGGATCATGGGGCCCCTGCAGGGGCGGGCTGACAACGGGGCCACCAAGCAATAGGGGATCATGGGGCCCCTGCAGGGGCGGGCTGACAACGGGGCCACCGGGCAATAGGGGATCATGGGGCCCCTGCAGGGGCGGGCTGACAACGGGGCCCCCGGGCAATAGGGGATCATGGGTCCCCTGCAGGGGCGGACTGACAACTCATGGGGCCCCCGGGCAATAGGGGATCATGGGGCCCCTGTGTCCTTGCCCAAACTCAAAAAAGCCTATGAAAAAGGTACCAGGGGCATCTCATGGGGCCCCCACTGACCCCGGGCCCTTGGGCAGTGTCCGAGTTTCCAAATGGTCAGTCCGCCCCTGGTAATAAGGACCCTGTGACGCTGCTGAAAAGAACGCATCTGTGCTTTCTGGTTGCCTGCCTCCAGTCATGCACCTGAGAGATGTGGACATGTGACTCAAAAAGCACACCAAGACACACAATAGCCGTGCGGTTTTGATGCGTTTTCCATTCATTTCAACAGGGGAGCGCGTTTTTGGTGATTTTTAAACCCAGAACCACATGCCCTACGTGCCCACTGAGACGTGCAATCGCCGTATTCTGTGATCACCATGTCCTTCAGACGCAGCTGATCACAGATCGTGGTAAAGGGCCAATGGCAGTGGCCCTTTACCATGTGATTAGCTGTGTCCAATCACATCTGATCACATTGTAAACTGACTTGCTGGTTATTGGCAGTCCTTTCCGCAGTCGCTGTCACAGCGTGAGAAGAGCTGGTAACAATTCTAACAGGGGACATTTACACTGATTATCACGGCACTGAGGATCAATACAGCCCAATCACTGCCACCTATCAGTGCCTCCTCATCAGTGCCGCCTATCAGTGCCTCCTCATCAGTGCCGCCTATCAGTGCAGCCTCATCAGTGCCCATAAGTGCAGCCTATCAGTGCCCATCAGTGCCACCTGTCAGTGAAGCCTCATTAGTTCTGCCTTATTAGTGCCCATCAGTGCCACTTATCGGTGCCCTTCAGTGCGTCCTATCAGTGCCCACCAGTGCAGCCTATCAGTGCCACCTATCAGTGCAGCCTCAGTACCACCTTATCAGTGCCCATCAGTGCTGCCTATCAGTGTCCATCAGTGCCACTTATCGGTGCCCTTCAGTGCCTCCTATCAGTGCCCACCAGTGCAGCCAATCAGTGCCTATCAGTGCCACCTATCAGTGCAGCCTGATTAGTACCACCTTATCAGTGCCCATCAGTGCTGGCTATCAGTGCAGCATCATTAGTACCACCTTATCAATGCCCTTCAGTGCAGCCTATCAGTGTCTACCAGTGCCACCTATCGGTGCCCATTAGTCCCACCTATCAGTGCAGCCTCATTAGGACCGCCTTATTAATGTCCATCAAAGCAGCCTATCAGTGTCCATCAGTGCCACTTATCGGTGCCCTTCAGTGCCTCCTATCAGTGCCCACCAGTGCAGCCTATCAGTGCAGCCTCATTAGTACCACCTTATCAGCGCCCATCAGTGCTGCCTATCAGTGCAGCCTCATTAGTACCACCTTATCAATGCCCATCAGTGCTGCCTATCAGTGCAGCCTCATTAGTACCACCTTATCAATGACCATCAGTGCTGCCTATCAGTGCAGCCTCATTAGTACCACCTTATCAATGCCCATCAGTGCTGCCTATCAGTGCAGCCTCATTAGTACCACCTTATCAATGACCATCAGTGCAGCCTATCTGTGCCCATCAGTGCCAATCAGTGCCACCTATCAATGCAGTCTCATTAGTACCACCTTATCAGTGCCCATCAGTGCAGCCTATCAGTGTCCACCATTACATCCTCATCAGTGCAGATCAGTGACAGAGAAAAATTACTTATTTGCAAAATTTTATAAGAAAAACTAACTCCCCGGTCACACTGGGTACGAATTGGCAAACAATTTGCATGCCACACGACTTGCAAATCACATGGCAAATTGCACCCTATTGGCAGCAATTACAGCGCTCATATCTGACTTGGTCGGAGCCGCACTGATTTCTAAAGCAATACATGCACTACTTTTGGTACAATTCGCATAGACGTCTGTGTCAAATGTCTTGCAAATCGTACCTCAAATCAGCATGTCATCCGACTTACAGTGAAGTCGCACGATTTCAAAGTCAGGATCGGTGTGACTTAAGGTTGCCACCTCATCCCTTTAGACCTGAACATCAATGACACGGGTTCTGGGGCTAAATTAATGTAGATAAGGCATTGAGTTTAATTTCCACCCAGGGGTGGACTGACAACTCATGGGGCCCCCGGGCAAAAGGGGATCATGGGGCCCCTGTGTCCTTGCCCAAACTCAATAAAGCCTATGAAAAAGGTACCAGGGGCATCTCTACTGACTCCGGGCCCTCGGGAAGTGCAAGGGTTTCCAAATGGTCAGTCCGCCCCTGTTATCACCTTAATCAGCCACAGAACCTGTGTAATCAATATGTGTTCAGTTTGAAAGAGATGAGGTGGCAACCCTAGCGTGACTGGGGTGTAAGAAAAAATGTTCTATTCATTTGCTTAGAAAAAATAAAACCAGTGGCGATTAAATACCTCCAAAAGAAAGCTCTTCTTTTCTCAAAAAATGATAGACATTTTATATGTGTACAGTGTTGCATGACCGTGAAACTGTCCTTCAAAGTGTGACTGCATTAAAAGCTGAAAATTGTCCTGGGCAGGAAGGGGGTGAAAGTGCCTGGTATTGAAGTGGTTAAACATGCAACAATAGTACAGGACTTTTGAAAACACTCTGTACCTGCAGCAGATTGGTGCGAGGAGTTTCATAGGGTTTTTAAAAGATACAATTTTCATACATTTCTTCTCAGTTTTTTTAACCACTTCTTGCCAACCTGACACAGATATGCGACTTCTCATCAGGTGGGTTGTAATGCTGAGCGGTCGCATATATGCAGCCTTCGGTAAACACTCTACTATGAACAGCAGTCAGATGAGTGGAATATCCGCCTCTTTTAGAGCCCTGGGGTCTCATTAAAGAAAACCTGCCAACAAAAAAATCATCTCAAGGAGACTTTTGGACTTTTTGTCCCCTGTGTGATGAAAAACTAAATTAAAGTGGAGATCCATTCAAAAGGGGATGCTCCGCTTTAAGTCTTTGTCCCCCGCTCCCCATTGACACCTTTGGGGAGCGGGTAGCTGTCACAATCATGCTCCAAATTTCTGCATTGTGGTATTTCTCTTAAACTAATATGCAGTCACCTGAGAGGGGGAGGTGTAGTATCATGCATATAAGAGCCAGGCACAGGATCTCCCTGTATTAGGAAGGCTTAATGTATCTCCTCATTCCCCCTCCCTCAGGAATGCAACCAGCGTATGATGCTGAGCCCTGCCTAACAATTCCTCTGCCAAATAAGGTATATATATATATATATATATATATATTGGTTACACCTTCTTTCTGTAAATATTTTTACTGCACCCTTTCAACCTTTTGGTAATAAATCTTACTTTCTAAAATTGTTGAACTGTTTCTACAGCTCCTGAATGTAACTTACGAGTCCCTGCCGCTGAAGAACGCTACTATGAGTGTTTAACTCTGTATAACCGGTTTGTAGAGATAGCGGGATACTGACGGTTAACCAATCATCCTAGTGTATTGCCGAGTTTCCTCTTTCTCTGTATAAAAAGGAGGTGGTGGCAGTGTGAAGGGTTAATTGCGTAATTAACCTGACCCAGTAACAATCGCGCCCAGACTGCAGGTACACAGATTATACTCCATTAGCTGGAAAATCTTTGTGCAGGATGCAGCTGGGCGAGGCATTGTTACGCACGTGACAGCGCGGTTTTAGATTGGCTAGTCCTTCGGTCACGAGTTTGGTGAGAAGGGCTGGGGTCTGACACCGCGCATGGCACAGTACCCGAATTTGACACTCTCACTTCTGCTGCAATCGCCTAAGGTGGAATCGGAAGTTGTCCTCCCCCCCCTTCCTCCCTGTAGTCTTCTAGAACACGTGAGAGGTCCCAGAAGACTACGAGGCCATTCACAAAGCCCGGCGCTTCTCGCGCATGCACAGTGGGCACCCGGCTGTGAAGCCGCAAGCTGTCATAATCGGGTGTCCACACTGAAGATGCCGGTGCCAGGGAGAGAAGATGGCCGGTGAAACCAGCCGTGGTGAAACACGGCTGGACCAAGGGACAGGTAAGTGTCTGTATTTTAAAAGTCAGCAGCTACAGTTTTTGTAGCTGCTGACTTTTATTTAATTTTTTTTTCAGCTGGAACTCCGCTTTAAGTAACTAAAAAAAAAAAGTTTTAAAAATTAAAGTTACATCCAAGCACATAAAATCCCCCCTAAGTATTTCTGAAGCACCCTTACATACAGGCATGTACAAACATTAACTCATGCGTGAGGGCGCATGAAAACATCAAATGCCATGCACATGTTACATATCTCTGTGCATGCCAAGGTGACAGCAATAATTCAAGCACTAGAGCTCCTGCGTAACACAAAATTGATGACTTGAAGGGACTTTTAAAGCGTTTCTTATAGAAAATATAAGGTACTGAAGTTTGTTGCCATTTCACGAACGCATGCAATTTTAAGCCTTGGCATGTTGGGTATCTATTGTATATTTTATTAAAAAATTGGGTAATTTGTTTGCGTTTTTGTGCCTTAAATTAACTTTAGTGTAATTTTGTTACTGGCATTTTGCATTTCCTAGATATTTGCCCTAATAATGTGTAACATAAATAAATTGGAGCTACCATCATCTTATTCTCGAGGACAGGGATGTCCACCCCATGGTCTATGGGCTGCATGTGGCCCAGGGACTGTCAGGAGAGACGCCGGGGATACCGTGCCAGCACAGCAGCCACAACAGCCAACATTGACAAGCCAGGCAAATGCACAGCTGGAGGTCTGCCAGGCTTGCCATGTTTTGCAATAGTATCGGCAGCAGAGAATGTGGGGCACCAGGTAGGTAAATGCTGCATGGTTGGATGTAGGGGGGGGTGCTGGGGTAGGCCACCCCCCCAGATTTAAGTTATTCCCCCCAAACAACCCCCCACCTTCCCACAAAGCACATACATAGGCTACACTTTCCCAATGAAGGGACTCTGTGTGGATCCGAAATGTTGCCTCTGTATATATTATGTAACCATGAAATTAAGCTTTGGATTCTTCTGAGGATTCCTTGGTGTGCTGGTGACATTCTTCCACATACATAGACTACATTCACACCAGTGATTAGGACCGGTTCTTCCAGTGGCTTTCAGCAGATAAAAGTGGCTGCTGACCCCACTCACAATAATGACAATTCATCGGTAGCCACACCTATTCACAGTTCTGGACACAGCCAGCAATTATATGCAGTGATCATTTTCACCGCAGGCAGTCGCTAGCTGTGCAGAGAGCCACACATACAGGTGAAACTGGAAAAATTAGAATATCGTGCAAAAGTTCATTTATTTCAGTAATGCAACTTAAAAGGTGAAACTAATATATGAGATAGACTCATTACATGCAAAGCAAGATAGTTCAAGCCGTGATTTGTCATAATTGTGATGAATATGGCTTATAGCTCATGAAAACTCCAAATCCACAATCTCAGAAAATTAGAATATTGTGAAAAGGTGCAATATTCTCGGCTCAAAGTGTCCCACTCTAATCAGCTAATTAAGCCATAACACCTGCAAAGGGTTCCTGAGCCTTTAAATGGTTTCTCAGTCTGGTTCAGTAGGAATCACAATCATGGGAAAGACTGCTGACCTGACAATTGTGCAGAAAACCATCATTGACACCCTCCATAAGGAAGGAAAGCCTCAAAAGGTAATTGCAAAAGAAGTTGGATGTTCCCAAAGTGCTGTATCAAAGTACATTAATAGAAAGTTATGTGGAAGGGAAAAGTGTGGAAGAAAAAGGTGCACAAGTAGCAGGGATGACCGCAGCCTGGAGAGGATTGTCAGGAAAAGGCCATTCAAAAGTGTTGGGGACTTTCACAAGGAGTGGACTGAGGCTGGAGTCAGTGCATCAAGAGCCACCACACACAGGCGGATCCTGGACATGGGCTTCAAATGTCGTAGTCCTCTTGTCAAGCTGTTCCTGAACAACAAACAATGTCAGAAGCGTCTTACCTGGGCTAAAGAAAAACAGACCTGGTCTGTTGCTCAGTGGTCCAAAGTCCTCTTTTCTGATGAGGGCAACTTTTGCATCTCATTTGGAAACCAAGGACCCCGAGTATGGAGGAAGAATGGAGAGGCACACACTGCAAGATGCTTGAAGTCCAGTGTGAAGTTTCCACAGTCTGTGTTGATTTAGGGAGCCATGTCATCTGCTGGTGTTGGTCCACTGTGATTCATTAAGTCCAGGGTCAACTTAGCCGTCTACCAGGAGATTTTGGAGCACTTCATGCTTCCTTCCGCAGACGAGCTTTATGGGGATGCTGACTTCATTTTCCAGCAGGACTTGGCACCTCCCACACTGCCAAAAGCACCAAAACCTGGTTTAATGTCCGTGGGATTACTGTGCTTGATTGGCCAGCAAACTCGCCTGACCTGAACCCCATAGAGAATCTATGGGGAATTGCCAAGAGAAAGATGAGAGACATGAGACCGAGCAATGCAGAAGAGCTGAAGGCCGCTATTGAAGCATCCCGGTCTTCCAGAACACCTCAGCAGTGCCACAGGCTGATAGCTTCCTTGCCACGCCGCATTGAGGCAGTATTTGCTGCAAAACGGGCCCAAACCAAGTACTGAGTACATATGCATGCTTATACTTTACAGAGGTCCGATATTGTTTTATGTACAATCCTTGTTTTATTGATTGCATGTAATATTCTAATTTTCTGAGATTGTGGATTTGGGGTTTTCATGAGCTGTAAGCCATAATCATCACAACGATGACAAATCACGGCTTGAACTATCTTGCTTTGCATGTAATGAGTCTATCTCATATATTAGTTTCACCTTTTAAGTTGCATTACTGGAATAAATGAACTTTTGCACGATATTCTAATTTTTCAAGTTTCACCTGTAGGTGCCACCGGCAACCTGTGATTATAGTGAACGGGCCGGGTGGATTCTTTTCAGCCTACTTTTTGGATTCCACACACGATATGACGGTCTCGTGACTAATTTTTTATAAATATTGCTTGAGATACTAAAAGAATCAATTCATCAGAGTAAAATATCCAATGTGAGGAAAATACTAAAAACACACACCTTGTTTGTTTATTACCTGGTGTAGCTAGTCGGTATTTTAGCAATGTACAAAATAACAATGAGGGAAACACTACACTGGCAATGAAGTTAAAAGTATACAATGTATCAGTGTGGAATGGTTCTGCCCTGAGCTCAGGAATGAAAATAAATTGCAACATTTCACCAGAGGGAGATGGTCCTGTGAATGAAAGCACACTAGAACATTTTCATAGTTTCACAATATTTCTGTTTGCGTTTATTTACAGAACCTTTCTGCCCCTTTTACATGGGCATTCCGAATGTCCATTTTTTATCTGTCCATTTACAGACACCCATGTATTCCTATGGACTAGTGGATGCAAACAGATGATCATCTGTTTACATTTGGTAATGTTCGCATACGTTAACATCCGTTTTTTTTGAATGGAGGAAAACCTTATTTTTCTTCCATTAAAAAAAACAACAGATGAAAAACTGATGTAAACTGAGGAAAAAGGGATGAAAAATGGATGTAAACTGATGAAAAACTGATATGAACTGATGCCTCTGAGTCCTGCGAAGAGAGAGAAAGAGAAATGCTGCTGCTCTCAGGCACAGCACTAGATTGAGAAAAGGCTCAGGTAAGTATTTAGTGGAGGTTGGGGGGAGCTGATCATGGAAGGTTTTTGCTCTGCATTAAGGTAAAAAAAACTTTTAGCCTTTACAACCACTTTAACCACTTACCTCATCCCTCCGGAAGGGTGTCATAATATGTCCTTCCTGGATCACGCTGTGCGCCTGCCCGCAGGGCTACGTTGTGGCGAGATCCCTCACCGGCCGTGTACCTCGGACATGCCTAAGGGTAAAACAAATCTTAACGCCTAAACACAATTTTGAAACTTTGACATGTGTTTGTAAAACCGTACATATCATCAAAACTACAGGTGAAACTCAAAAAATTAGAATATCATGCAAAAGTTCATTTATTTCAGTAATGCAACTTAAAAGGTGAAACTAATATATGAGATAGACTCATTACATGCAAAGCAAGATAGTTCAAGCCGTGATTTGTCATCACTGTGACGATTATGGCTTACAGCTCATGAAAACCCCAAATCCACAATCTCAGAAAATGAGAATATTTCATGCAATCAATAAAACAAGGATTGTACATAGAACAATATCGGACCTCTGAAAAGTAGAAGCATGCATATGTACTCAGTACTTGGTTTGGGCCCCTTTTGCAGCAAATACTGCCTCAATGCAGCGTGGCAAGGAAGCTATCAGCCTGTGGCACTGCTGAGGTGTTCTGGAAGACCAGGATGCTTCAATAGCGGCCTTCAGCTCTTCTGCATTGTTCGGTCTCATGTCTCTCATCTTTCTCTTGGCAATGCCCCATAGATTCTCTATGGGACTCAGGTCAGGTGAGCTTGCTGGCCAATCAAGCACAGTAATCCCACGGACATTGAACCAGGTTTTGGTGCTTTTGGCAGTGTGGGCAGGTGCCAAGTCCTGCTGGGAAATGAAGTCAGCATCCCCATAAAGCTCATCTGCGGAAGGAAGCATGAAGTGCTCCAAAATCTCCTGGTAGACGACCCTGGACTTAATGAAGCACAGTGGACCAACACCAGCAGATGACATGGCTCCCCAAATCAACACAGACTGTGGAAACTTCACACTGGACTTCAAGCATCTTGCAGTGTGTGCCTCTCCATTCTTCCTCCATACTCGGGGTCCTTGGGCCTCTCCATTCTTCCTCCATACTCTGGGTCCTTGGGCCTCTCCATTCTTACTCCATCCTCGGGGTCCTTGGTTTCCAAATGAGATGCAAAAGTTGCCCTCATCAGAAAAGAGGACTTTGGACCACTGAGCAACAGACCAGGTCTGTTTTTCTTTAGCCCAGGTAAGATGCTTCTGACATTGTTTGTTGTTCAGGAACGGCTTGACAAGAGGACTACGACATTTGAAGCCCATGTCCAGGATCCGTCTGTGTGTGGTGGCTCTTGATGCACTGACTCCAGCCTCAGTCCACTCCTTGTGAAAGTCCCCAACACTTTTGAATGGCCTTTTTGATCCTGGTACCTTTTTCATAGGCTTTTTTGAGTTTGGGCAAGGACACAGGGGCCCCATGATCCCCTATTGCCCGGGAAGCCCATGAGTTGTCAGTCCACCCCTGCATATGTGTGTATGTTAGTTGTTGTTTGTACCCGTAGTACAGCCCATAAACCATAGTGTGCAATTTATTCTGCCATTAACTGACACTGATTGTAACTGACTGTACGCAGATATGCGGCCTCACTGCAGTGGACCTTTATCTGTAAGGGCGTATGTCTGCATGCCTGTCTTTTTGCAGCACAGAGACCACCAGGAGCCCTGGGTCTCACACTAATGATCAGGATCGGGACCCTGGACTCCCGGTTTCCTGGTCACCTGATCACTGTGATAGCCTCTGATTGGCTGTCACAGTGATCAGTCACTGTGAAGCCCACCCCTGTGTTTGCTTTCTCTTCTGAATTGAGTGAAAGATACATTGTATCTTCCTCTCTTTGCAGGAGATGAAGATGTAAATAAATAAAACTGTAAAAAACAAAAAAAGAAGAAAAAAATACTTAGTTTCATCTAGGTCAGTGCCAGGCAGGATTACTGTTAGAGTCAAGGTAAGGGTCAAAGATCAGAGTCAAATGTCAGGGTCAAAGGTCATGGTCAGTATATTTTTGTTTAGGTTTTTGTTTTTAAATATTTTTTTTAAATTAGTGTCAGTGTGTTTTAGGCAGGATAAAAAAAAGCAAAATGCTCACCCTTGTGTCTGGGCCTTACTACAGGTACAAACAACAACTAACATACACATATGTGGTATCAGTGCAATTGACAGAAGCTGGAGACTTTGTTTTGGGTTGCTTTTTTGTTGGTAAATTATGGCAATAGCAAGAAATATACAGCTAAATTTAAACAAATATTTCTTATTACTATTTTGGGTTAGTTTTCCTTTCCTATAAGGAGATGTCCATTACCATTTACCAACAAAACAAGGCCCAATTTGTCATAAAAAAATTATAACTCACCTGGATACACAAAGAAGTTGCGATGATATGTACAGTTTTGCCAACACATGTCAAAGTTGCAAAATTGTGTTCAGGCATTAACACGTGTGTTACCCTCAGTCACTAAGGGGTTAAAATGGTTCAAAAGCTTGTTTGTTTTTCTTTAAAATAATAAACATATCATACTTACCTGCTCTGTGTTATGTTTTTGCAGAGAGTAGACCTGATTCTCCTCTGCTCGAGTCCCCCACCGGTGCTTCTGGCCCCTCCCACTTACTGAGTGCCCCCAGAACAAGTTGCTTGCTCTGGGGGAACTCGTATATGCTCGCTCCCAAGCCGCCTCTGTGTGTCTATGGGGGACACAGAGCATGACTCAGTTCCACCCCCGCTGCTCCCTCCTCACTGGCTGTGATTGACAGCAGCGTGGGCTAATGGCCAATGAGGAGAGAAGAGACCCGGGAGAGCTTCTGCTCTCATGCGCATTGCTGGATCGAGAGAAGGCACAGGTAAGTATTGGGGGGGCTACACATAGAATGCATGAAGGTAAAAAAAAAACCTTCAGCCTTTAGAACCACTTTAAGTATGTTTTTATAACATTTTTAACCACAGTACATGTTTAGTACAACGTCCATTTGAACTTTTTAAAATTTCTTTCAGTTGAAGAAACAGGAAACAGATTTTCTCAATATAGCAAAGCTCTTTCTGCCTCTGATGTTTTCGGATGCTGTGAGCTTTCACCTGTGTTTGGACACGGCACATATGAAGCATCCAACAGTCCACTAAGGTAAGAATGGTTAATAAGTCCTATTTACCTCCATGCATGTCTCTGGTCTCAATTTGAGCTAATCACCCTCTGGCTCTGATTTACTTACTCCTCTGGGTCTCCTCACATAAATACTGTCATCAGGAAGGCCTGCTATGTTTACTGCTAGTTCTCCTCAAAGTGCAGTTAGAGTATTGATCTCTCAGCCCTGTCCGATTTACCAATCTGTGCCCTCCTGTCCCACTCACTGGGTGACTCCAGAGATATCCTCTCATACCAAGTTGTACAAAGGTACATTTATGGGATTATCCATATGTTAATGTGTATTTCCCTGCAAAACAAATAAAACATGAGCAGTACATCTCTTGAATACGTGCACATTTGCTCATGTTCAATCCCTTTAAATACCCTGAAACTACATAAAAACACTCATTGATCTGCCAGATATGTACTCAACTTCTGCATGTTTTTGCGGATTCAAATACACAGCATGTTTGTGGACTGTGTTTTATCAGCCCTGCCCCATTTTCTTTTGCTAACTACTCAAACCCTTTGCTCTCCTGTTCTCTAGAAAATGGAGATTAATCTTTGCTCCAAGATAAGAATTGGGGGGGGGGGGGGGGGCTTGTGATGATTGGGGTGCCGGACCCTGCTCTTCTCACCAACTCCTGAGACCAGCCAATCTCATACTGCACTGTCACTTGCATAACAATGCCACTCTCAGCTGCACCCTGCACAAAGATTTTCCAGCTCACAGGACCACAATCTATGTGCCAGCAGCCTGAGAGTGATTCTCACTGGGTTAATCACTTCCCATTCACCCTATAGCAGTTATACTGCTACAGGGTGGCATGGATGTGCAAAATCACGTATATATACATGATTTTGCATTTCTGGGTAGAGGGCATGTGTGAGTCATGCGTGCGCCCTACCCGTGCCGCTATTCGCGGCCTCGGCTGTCAATCACCAGGTCCCAGCCGGTGATTATTTGCCGGCACACAGTGATCGAGGAGGATTACCGACGGAGGGAGAGCACTGCAAGTAAACAATACAGTTCTCTCCCCTGTCAGCTCCTGCAAACTGCTATGCATGGCTTTGCATAGCAGAGCCATGCATAGCAGTGTGCTTACAGTGAAGCAAACACACACAGCACACAGCGCACAGTTAACCCTTTGATCACCCCAGATGTTAACCCCTTCCTGCCCAGTGCCATTAGTACAGTGTCGGTGCTTTTTATTAGCACTGATCACTGTATTGGTGTCACTGGGGATGTCAGTGACACCAAGTCAGTTCCCCCCAGTGTCAGAATGCCCGCCACAGTCCTGCAGCCATTACTAGTAAAAATTAAAAAAAAAGTAAAAAATGCCAGTATATATACCATCATTTGTAAATGCTATAACTTTCATATAAACCAATTAATTTACATGTATTGGGATTTTGTTTAGCAAAGACATGTAGAAGAATACATTTTGACCTAAATTTATGACGAAATTTGATTTTTTTTACAATTTTTTTACTGGATGTTTAATAGCAAAAAGACAAAAATATTGTTTTTTTCTCAAAATTGTCATTTTTTTTCAAAAAAATAAAAAACACACAGGCAATCAAATACCACCAAAAGAAAGCTCTATTCATGGGGAAAAAAATACATACATTTCACTTGGGTGCAGTGTTAAAAAAATGGCCTGGTCACAAAGGGGGGTATATCTTCTGGAGGGCAAGTGGTTAATTATGCAATTAACCCTTCAAACTCCAAACTGCCACCAGATAGCTTTGGGACTACCAACCCTTCACAATTTTAGCAAGAACTGATGTGAACAATAAACATCTGTAACACACACTGTCACCACAGACAAGTATATTCAGAGGATTATTATATACAGTAGCACTCTTTAAAAGACAGGGATTCTTTTGCTTGCATTAAAAGCCTTAGAGATAGTTTTAACACTTCAAAATAGGGTTTATTAATAAAAAAGTTATATGGTGCAATTAAAATATTTGCAGAAAGGGATGTTACAAAGAAATAAAGAGAACAAAAAATGCAACAGAGAAATAAAAGAAAGGAGATAAGAAGGCAGAATACTTGAAAAGTCCTTGGTTTTAGCAGAGTCCAATTGTCCGAGCAAAAATGTTACCTTGGCTCTCATGTCCATTAAGATGTTGCTTGGTTGATGTTAAACGAGAGCTCCATCTTAACAAGACCTGTCAGTCCCTTTTCTATGATATCAAGGGGGTGTGGACAGAGATCAACTGACCAATAATTCGGTTTAAGGGATGGGTGCTGAGAGGCCACTATGTTTACGCCCAATTCCCAAATACGGTTTTACACTAATATTAATAACCTCCAATACATGCAGGTGGTATTCTAGGAACTGGCAGATTAATATTCAGAATTATATTTCGAACCCAGGGATAACAAACATAGTGTACCTTGTCACTCAGGAGGGGAGAGATTGCTTTCTCCCCTTTCCTATGTGCTAACATAGTCATGTATGACCTTGATTTCTTCGGTATGACATTCCCCATTAAAATATATACCTAATATTAATGTGTCCCATTCCTGGTGAATTATTTGAATTGTATGTGGAATTGTTAAGTTGTGGAATAGACATTTTATGGCACGCTCTGCATTCCTAGAGCCTTAATGGCCTCACAGGTCATGTGTGATGGCTTGACTGGATAATTATTGTTTTACGATAGGACAGAGGAAAGTGTTTTCCATTGTTAGTGGAAATATACATTCTGCCAAGACTAATTAGCTGTTTACAGCCTGGCTAGCTCTGTGTTTTAATTAAGATAATAGGTTCTTTTGAACTTTGTTAAATGTTACAGCTACAAATTCCAGTTTTCAGGAGGGAGGAGGGAAGGAAGATCATTGCTCATGAAAAACAAAAATGGCTATCACGTACAGGTTCCATGTCCCTATTGCGCACAATCGGGCTAATTACACATCTTGAGATAACTCAGAACGTTGCACAAGACACATGACAAAAAACTCAATTTCTGTCATAGTCTAACAGATTTTATTTTGCACTTATCAAACATATATACAGTATATATTTCAATATGCTGAGCCTGGGATCACCAACCAGCAATTTGTAAAAGTAAATCAGTCTTTTTTGTTTCTTCACACATTGGGAACATAATATGGCTCACTGCTGTACTGACAGTCCTTTTCCTGGGTTAAGGGTCCCTTCTGCTCAAGGCACAGGAAAAGTTGCAGGAGCTCAACAGAGTCTCAGTCTTCAGACAGTCCACACTATCCAACAACTGTGAACTGCCTTACCTTCACAATCCCACACTCCTTCCTGGCGTCCTATACAAAAATAAATAAATATATATATATATATATATATATATATACACACACACACAACGGATAAAATAAGTATTAAACATGTTATTATTTTTCTCAATAAAAATATTTCTACAGGTGCTATTGACATGAAGTTTTCACCACATGACGGTAACAACCCATGCAATACATACAAAGAAATCAAAACAAATAAGTCCAGAAATTAAGTTATGTGTAATAAAATGGACCAACACAGGTAAAAAGTATTGAACACATGAAGAAAGGGAGGTGCAAGAAGGCATGGAAAGCCAAGACACCAGAAATCTATCAGTAATTACAAAGCAATTCTGCCCCTTGTCAATGCAAATTAATATCAGCTGGTTCAGTCTCAACTGATGGCCTATAAAAAGGAGTCTTATTACCAAGGCGTCACACAAGAAACATCTCATGATGGGTAAAAGCAAAGAGCTCTTTCAAGACCTTTATAACTTTATTGTTGCAAAACATACTGATGGCATTGGTTACAGAAGGATTTCTAAACTTCTGAATGTTCCAGTGACCACTGTTGGGATATAATCCAGGAGT
Organism: Staurois parvus; assembly: GCF_062004578.1. Classification (NCBI taxonomy): domain Eukaryota; kingdom Metazoa; phylum Chordata; class Amphibia; order Anura; family Ranidae; genus Staurois; species Staurois parvus. Next base: position 2,069,837 of record NW_028317873.1, on the reverse strand, counting down.
GGAAATAATTTCCATTTCACCATAAACTTGCCACGACCAGGTGCTCCTCGCAAGATTTCTGACAGAGGAGTGAAAAGTATTATCAGAAGCATTGTCCAAGAGCCAAGGACCAGTTGTGAAGAGTTTCTGAAAGACCTGGAATTAGCAGGTACAATTGTTTCAAAGAAAACAATAAGTAATGCACTCAGCCACCATTGCTTGTATGCACGATCACCATGCAAGACTCCATTGCTGAAGAAAAAGCATGTTGAAGCTGGTTTAAAGTTTGCTGCACAACATTTAAACAGGCCTGTGAAATACTGGGAAAATGGTCTGGTCAGATGAGACCAATATTGAATTCTTTGGATGCCATAATACACACCATATTTGGAAGTCAAATGGCACTGCACACCACCCCAAAAACACCATATCATCAGTGAAGTTTGCAGATGAGAACATCATGGTGTGGGGCTGTTTTTCAGCATACGGTACTGGCATCATTGGAGGAAGCATGAATAGAAAAATGTACCAATATATTCTTGATAAAACTCTGCTGTCATCTACCAGGATGATGAAAATGAAATGAGGGTGGACATTTCAGCAAGACAATGATTCTAAACACAAAGCCAAGTAAACTCTCAATTGGTTTCAAAGAAACAAAATAAAGCTGCTAGAATGGCCGGCCAATCACCTGACTTGAATCCAATAGAAAATCTATGGAAAGAACTAAAGGTCAGAGTCCATAGAAGAGGCCCACAGAACCTTCATGTATATATTATATACAGTATACAGGTGAAACTCGAAAAATTAGAATATCGTGCAAAAGTTCATTTATTTCAGTAATGCAACTTAAAAGGTGAAACTAATATATGAGAGAGACTCATTACATGCAAAGCAAGATCGTTCAAGCTGTGATTTGTCAGCATTGTGATGATTATGGCTTACAGCTCATGAAAACCCCAAATCCCAAAGAAAATTAGAATATTGTGAAAAGGTGGAATATTCTCTGCTCAAAGTGCCCCACTCTAATCAGATAATTAAGCCATAACACCTGCAAAGGATTCCTGAGCCTTTAAATGGTCTCTCAGTCTGGTTCAGTAGGAATCACAATCATGGGAAAGACTGCTTACCTGACAGTTGTGCAGAAAACCATCATTGACACCCTCCATAAGGAGGGAAAGCCTCAAAAGGTAATTGCAAAAGAAGTTGGACGTTCCCAAAGTGCTGTATCAAAGCACATTAATAGAAAGTTATGTGGAAGGGAAAAGTGTGGAAGAAAAAGATGCACAAGCAGCAGGGATGACCGCAGCCTGGAGAGGATTGTCAGGAAAAGGCCATTCAAAAGTGTTGGAGACTTTCACAAGGAGTGGACTAAGGCTGGAGTCAGTGCATCAAGAGCCACCACACACAGACGGATCCTGGACATGGGCTTTAAATGTCGTATTTCTCTTGTCAAACCACTCCTGAACAACAAACAACAGCAGAAGCGTCTTACCTGGGCTAAAGAAAAACAGACTTGGTCTGTTGCTCGGTGGTCCAAAGTCCTATTTTCTGATGAGAGCAACTTTTGCATCTCATTTAAGAACCAAGGACCCCGAGTATGGAGGAAGAATGGAGAGGCACACACTGCAAGATGCTTGAAGCCCAGTGTGAAGTTTCCACAGTCTGTGTTGATTTGGGGAGCCATGTCATCTGCTGGTGTTGGTCCACTGTGCTTCATTAAGTCCAAGGTCAACGCAGCCGTCTACCAGAAGAATTTGGAGCACTTCATGCTTCCTTCCGCAGAGGAGCTTTATGGGGATGCTGACTTCATTTTCCAGCAGGACTTGGCACCTGCCCACACTGCCAAAAGCACCAAAACCTGGTTCAATGACCGTGGGATTACTGTGCTTGATTGGCCAGCAAACTCACCTGACCTGAACCCCATAGAGAATCTATGGGGCATTGCCAAGGGAAAGATGAGAGACATGAGACTGAACAATGCAGAAGAGCTGAAGGCCGCTATTGCAGCATCCTGGTCTTCTATAACACCTCAGCGGTGCCACAGGCTGATAGCTTCCATGCCACGCCGCATTGAGGCAGTAATTGCAGCAAAAGGGGCCCAAACCAAGTACTGAGTACATATGCATGCTTATCTCATATATTAGTTTCACCTTTTGAGTTGCATTACTGAAATAAATGAACTTTTGCACGATATTCTAATTTTTCGAGTTTCACCTGTATATTCCAAATTCCAATCAGCACTACAAAAAATACTAACATTTAATGCCCCTATACTGCAAGGGATAATTGCTAAACATGTTTGTGTACTATACAGAACTTCCAATCCTGCATTGTACATGAAGACTTTGGGTAGGCTGCAACAAGAAGTGCACACAAGAAGATCAGCTTTGTAGGACCAGTATTAGGCCCTGTTCACTCTTGCCCACACTCTGCAGGCTGGTTGCAGGTGCAGGAATTAATGCAATTCCCGCATCCACAACCACCTGCAGCTGCATTGCGCTTCTCTTGCATCCCATCCGGGATGATCACGGGTGTGTGAACCGCATGCAAACCGCATGGTCAAAAAGACCATGCGGTTTTCGAGCAGATGCATTTCAGAAAAGGTGCATGCAAACGAGGGCCGCAGAGCCTACACTAGTATGAACCGGGCTTATGGCAGGGAGGAAGACTATAGAGGCAAAATAATAAGGTTATAATTGCTGCTTAAGTAATGCTTTAATTCTTCTCTAATACAGGACAATGGATTTCGGAAGCACTATGAGATAGCTAAAGAGACAGCTGAAATAGTGAACAGTCAACTAGAACTCTATCTTCTGGCTGTATAGAGGACTGCACATTATTAAATAAACTGAAACTTAGAAGCTGTGCTAACCAGCCAGTATTGTCTTTGGTATTTTTACAGCTGATTTTTTCACTATTACTGAATTATCATGCCTTGTGCTGTTCTGTGACTTCAGGTAGAAGTGGCAATCTTGGTAGAGGCAAGGCTTTCTCATATTAGAGCTGACCCGTGTGACTGGTGGTCTGATGGCTGGTAGGGTAATGATGAAGAAGCAGCAGTGAGAGGTATTGGATGCATAGACCAAAGAATGAATGAAGCTAGAAGATCCATACTTTACATCTCCTCTGGTGCAACTGCCTCCCCACCAAGAAAAACAGTGAGGAGTGTGGAGAATAGTGACATTACCATATCTCACCCCAAATCTTGTGATACTTGTATTTAAAGGCAGCAATGACTTTATTTTACTCCACAGATATACAGCTATGGGGCTATTTTTCAGGAGGAATTCAATAAAAAAGGTTAGGGCTCATACTGAAGAGTGTTCCCTACAATATTGAAAATCTTCAGTTTTTACTTTTTAAAAATATTTTTTTACTTTATTTTAGTTCTATCCTGAACATATTAAACAATACAATTTTACAAAACCACTATACATTCCATTTAAAGGGAAAGTATACTGTAATTTCTCTTGTAATTTCATTTGTGATAGGGCCTTCACAATTTTTTAAAGCTTGTTTTTCCATTTTTAAAAAATCTTATTTAATATACAGATTTGTAGATTTAGTGCAATTACAACATCTCTCTTCACAGCTGATGAGATTAATTTTCAACCATACAGGGAGTGCATTGTTTGCAGAGTAGACTGACTCACAGATATGGATTTTGTGGAAAAGCAGTAAAGCACAACCATTGTGCAGCAAAGCAAAACATGGTAGCAAATATAATCAGCTAGACTTCCCCCATGTAGACATATGATTACAAATGATACATTAAAAACATATTTTTAAAACCATTATTAAGAGTTTTTACATCAAGCTTATAAAACAATTACAATAAATTGCCTTAAAAGTGGACCTGACACTAAAAAGTTCAGTGCATAGTCATAACACTATAATTTGTTAAAATATATGAACTGTAACATTATATACAGTTTAGGTCTCCAACCCAACTATAAGTAAGATCATTTTCTTTAGCATATGAGTTACTTGAACATCAGTGAAATATTTTTTGGGGTTGATTTACTAAAGGAATAGAAGAATAAAAAAAAAAAAAAAAAAGAAATGCATGCAGCCCGGCAGGTAAGGAAAGGGGGGAGGGAAAGATAGAGTGCCCCCCCCCATGAACTATACCAGGCCACATGCCCTCAACATGCCGCCCCTACCCCCCAAAGCATCTTGTCCTCATATTGATGGTGACAAGGGCCTCTTCCCTACAACCCTGGTCTGTGGTTGTGGGGGTCTGTGGGCGGGGGGCTTACCAGAATTTGGGGGCCCCCAGATCCCAGCTCCCCCTATGTGAATGAGTATGGGGTCCATGGTACCGCTGCTTATTCACACAAAAAAAAGTGTACTGTAAAAATTTACAGGAGACAGTCCTTTCACAAGTCCTTTATTAAAACAACAAAAATTTAAAAAGTGCCCCCTGAAGTAGATTCAATGTCAATGATGCCACTGCGGACCCAAAAAAGAGGTGGGGCAACTCAGTAATGTTGCTGCGGCATGCTGGGTCGATGATGTCACAATGGGGCGTGTCACCTGTGGTCAGGTGCATTGCTTTGGCCAATACAATGTACTGCCAGAGCGCAGCACATTGTGGGGTGCAGCGAGCAAACACACAAGCACCCGATGCTCGAGTCAAACTTATGTTCAACTGAGACATCAAGGACATCCCTACTGATTGACTACCATGAACAGCTGCACCAGATTCCAAGTGCTTCAGTTTTAGTAAATCTCCCCCATGGAAAATACAATCCTAGATCACTCGCCTTCTTATGGTCAGTAGATGATACTTAATTCTCACATTTCAGGAGCAGTTTTCCAGATCCATTTTCCTTTTAGTTGCCCCAATCTTCTTGATCCATAGATGTTCTCACTATAGTAATGTATATACAGTATATCGCTGTGAATACAACTCAGTTGCTGTTAACTCAATGTATATTTGATTATGATTGTGTTGATATTATCACATTGATATTATTTCTATAATGCATATGGCAGAACTCTAGGTATACTCTAGCTTTTGCTATATTGACTGCATTGTCACCCTATGTAAATGGTTTTTTAATTTATGTGTACAGGCTTTCAGTATGTGCCTCTATCCACGGGCCAATTATTTAAAGCAATCCTATTCTGTTGCGGTAAAGTTCTATTCAAATCTGGGTAGTATAACATCTGTGACTTCCAGGGTGGATAAAAATCAATGATTTTTTAAAAATCAAAAAAATTGGATTTTTTTGATTTAAATCGGATTTTTTTAAATAAAATGCTTTTTGAAGAAAATATATTACCATCCTAAGGTTATTTCATCATAAAATAAAGATTAGTTTTTTAATTATGTAGAATAAGGCTGTATATGTTTAATTGTTTTAGTAAATAAATTCCATGAATCCATTCACAATGTCATGCTCTTCCAGAGGTTTCTGTAAGATTATTGGGCAGTTTCTCTGCCTACAAGATATTATCACAGATGCTCGGTTTACTTTTGCAGTTCTCAAAACTGAATTTGACTCAGCGGAGATCACAGGCCTCTTCTTCACAGCAAAAATGTTATAACATGAAGAGAGTTAAGAAAAAGACCTTCATCCTAACTTCTACAAACCTATGAATACAGAATCAACCCCTTCAGTGCTAAGTTTCAAGAAGTTCAGCGAATAGAATAGAAACAATATTTTTCTGATTGTTTGGAGTGGAATAGATCTGCACAAGAAGAAAGTGAAACTAAGTGTGAGGAGGAAGGGGCTGACAGTCTAAGTTTCTTAAAATATTTATATTTTGTTTAGCCAAATTAGTTACCAAACATGGATGTTTAAGCAAATCACATATGCTGGAATGTTATTGTTTCAGTTGAATAAATCTATTTAAATTGTTATTATTAAGGTAATGATTATTTTTCTCCTTCCTAAGTACAATAGAAAAGTTGTCCAAATATGAATGATTAACCTATTAAACTGGGGATAAAAAAACTAATATGAAAAGTTGTTATTCTAAAAATCTTCATCTACTTGTATATTAAAGTTATACCAGCAAGAATTAGTCTTTATGTAGAAAACTAGGATTTACATCAAGCCTTACTGACTAGTGATTTAAATCGTGATTTAAATCAAATCCACCCTGGTCACTTCCCAACCTTAACTTGACATACAGCACCTTTGCAATGTTTAATAGCAAGTTTCCATTAGACATGTATTTTTGGAATCTATACCTCTCTAGTTTTCAGTGCTGCAAAAAAAATGCATGCTTTATTTTGAATCATGCTGTCGTGGCATTTCCAAATCCTTTATCCTCCACATGGCATGGAAATATCCTTTGGGAATTATGCATCAACGTGTTTCACCCCATACAGGACTTCATCACGATGAAGATTTTTGATGTATGAAAGATTTCTTTTGTTTTCTTCGTATTTTGTGTTGAAGTACACAGATCTCGAGGGATCATGGAAACCAATGTCTAAAATAGCATCAGCTGCATTATGCCCCACAGATCTGTAAGCCAGACAGAATAAAGAAAAAGAAAGATTTCCAAAAAATATCAAATAAGTTTGTGAAAGTATAGCAGAAAAGTAAAATAGCTGACCAGTTAGCTGAAGAAAGAAGTCATGGCACATAATCAGAGACCAAAGTATATGCTCAGCACTGAAAGACATACGTAGAAGTCACCAAACACATTACTAGACCAGGGGCGGACTGACCATTTGGAAACTCGGGCACTGCCCGAGGGCCCGGGGTCAGTAGGGGGCCCCATGAGATGCCCCTGGTACCTTTTTCATAGGCTTTTTTGAGTTTGGGCAAGGACACAGGGGCCCCATGATCCCCTATTGCCCGGGGGCCCCATGAGTTGTCAGTCCGCCCCTGTACTAGACAAAAACTGCTGACCAAATACACCAGAAGCATTGCCCCAGATAGAATGCACTGTGGAGGAGAGGAATATAAAATACTTTCACTTAGCCCATCAGCGAGATCTTTTGGCAGCCCTGTCTTGTACATGGATGAAGTATTTGTGGCTGCTTATGCCCACCCTACTTTTTAAAAAACTTTATAAAATGTTTCCAAATCAATTATATCCTGCAACCTTTCATGCTTATAACTCAAAAGAGTTCAGCTTCCATTGTTTTATAAAAATGCAACCTGTGTTCTCTCTGGATGGAGAATGTGGTCTGTATTGTTTTCCGAAACAGTAACTGAATTAAAGTCATTATTAACCACTTTTACCCCCTTCCTGCCTAGGTCAATTTTCTGCTTTCAGTACTCTCACGCTTTGAATGACAATGGCGCGGTCATAAAACACTGTACCCAAACTAAATTTTTATAATTTTGTTCACACAACTAGAGCTTTCTTTTGGTAGTATTTAATCACCACTTTTCTTTTTTATTTTGTTATATAAACGAAAAAAGGCCAAAAATTTTGAAAAAAAACCCCCCAAGTTTTTCTTCGTTTCTGTTATAAAATTTTGCAAATAAACAATTGTTGGGTGAAAATAACACAAATTAGTGTTTATTATTTAGTCTATAGGAAAGTTATAGAGTCCGCAAACTACGGTATATAACTGAAAATTGACCAGTCTCGATGTACTGACGGCCTATCTCATTTCTTGAGGCCCAATGTCAGGACAGTACAGATATCCCATAAATTACCCCTTTTTGGAAAGTAGAAAGTCTGCGGTATTTAGTAAGAGGCATGGCAAGTTTTTTGAAGTTATAATTTTTTGTCATGAATTTTTTGGAAAATAAAGAAATTAAAAAACAGTAACATTGTATTACTCTGGGGAAGTGATCAGTTTTTTTTTACACATTATGATTGCCTATTGCAGTGAAATCAATCCATTCAGGGTCTTTTGCTGTGGTTAGCTGTGATTGGCCACAGCTAATCATATGACACAGATGGTCTGTGATTGGCCCAGTCTGTATCATGTGATCACTGTGATCAATCACAGCTAATAACACAATTGTATACAATGGATGGCATGAAAGGAAGCCATCCATTGTTTACAATTGATGAAATAATGAAGCTGCGCCAACTGTTTAGTGTGCAGTGAGTATCAGTGAATAAACGCTGCAGCTGACATCAATATGTGTTCCCACATGAATGTGCAAAAATATGAAAAAAGTGATGTAGCACTGCTATCTAAAAACAACACATCAAAATATATACAATATAAAATAATAAACAAACATTTCTTATTAAATTACATATTTCCATGAGCAAATAAAGTGACTAAATGAATACGTCCATAACAATAAAGTGCAAATCAATAAATTGCTTGAATAAATCAGTCCAGATATCATATATGTGACCAACACCAATGGTTCTAAAAGTGCCCGTACACTTTTAGATGGCAGCGCTACATAATGTTTTTCATATTTTTGCACATTGTTTACAATAGTCATGTGACCTGCTGTGATTGGTCACAGGGATCATATGGTATCGGTAGCGGGCTGGTACACAGATCTTTGTCCATCAGACACAGTCAGTGACAGATCTTGCCGCAGCACGGCTACGCAGGCGCGGGGTGTCATATGACTCCCTCCCAGATCGGCGAAAGTCTCGCTCGGCTGTCATTTTGCTATTGGCCGGGCGGTAACTGGAAAATTCATGATTATAAGAAAACAAGTCTGTTAGCATATGCCACTGTAGATTATGTTACAAGTTAGTTTAGGATTCATTTCCAAAAGATGTGTTCAGAGTTTACTTAGAATTATTGGTTAAATTATACAACTTCCTCTTGAAAAGTATAGAAATAAAATATAAACTGAAATAGTACATTTGTATGAGTTTCAGTTGTAAATAATAATATAACATAACATTAAATATATTGGGGTTTTTATTAAAACTGGAGAGTGCAAAATGTGGTGCAGCTGTGAATGGTGGCCAATCAACTTCAGCTTGTTCAATTAATCACTAGCCTACAGGACACTTATACCCCCTTCCTGCCCAGGCCAATTTCCAGCTCTCAGCGCTGTCGCACTTTGAATGACAATTGCGCGGTCATACTACATTGTACCCATATGAAATTTTTATCATTTTTTGTGACAGACAGAGCTTTCTTTTGGTGGTATTTAATCACCTCGGGGATTTTTATTTTTTCTTAAACAAACCAAAAACCACTGAAAATTTTGGAAAAAAAAGTTTTTAATTAGTTTTTGTCATAAAATTTTGTAAATAAGGGATTTTTCTCCTTCACTGATATGCGCTTATGAGGCTGCAGTGGTGGGCACTGATAGGCTGCACTGATGGACACTGATAGGTGGCACTGATGGGCACTGATGAGGAGGCACTGATGGGCATTGACAGGCATCACTGATGGGCACTGAAAGGCAGCACTGATACATGGCACTGATATATGGCACTGATAGGCGGCACTGACTGGCACTGTTAGGCGGCACTGACTGGCACTGATAGGCGGCACTGATGCGCACTGATAGGCGGCACCGACTGGCACTGATAGGTGGCACTGATTGGCAGCACTGATAGGTGGCACTGATTGCCATTGATAGGTGGCACTGACTGGCACTGATGGGTGACACTGAAAGGCAGCTGAGATGGGCTCTGATATGTGGCATTGATGTGCACTGGTAGGCACTGGTATGTGGCACTGATGGGCACTGGCACGAGGCATTGATGAGCACTGACACAAGGCACTGATGGACATTTAATAACACAAAAAACAGCGCAAAAATTAAACAAATAAAAATAATCACAAATAAATAAATGTCCGTGCAAAAATATATATATATAATATTTCAAACATAAGTCCTTATTTTCCCAAAAGGATTTTCAAGACAATGTTCCAAAATGTGCTTCCACCTAATCACCACGTGAAAAATAATATTGACCGCACTCACCAGATGGAGGTGAGTAATAAGCCTCATAGGATATAAGGGATCCTATAGCCCCTCAGGAGGAACTCAAATCGCCTTCTTCACCCTGCTTAGATACAGCAATCGACTCCACTCTACTTCTCCATAGAATCCTCAATAATGTGCAAGGAAAGAAAGGCTACATAGTGTAATACTGCCACTCAATACCATATAAATCCATAGAATAAGGACACTCACATGTTTCAATAAAATAACAGGCCTTGTTTAATAGCCTCAAAGGCTTCAAAGGAACAAGTTTCCAAATTGTAAATATAGGGATCTCACGCTTTAAGAATCACTGTAGAGGATGACCAGCTTTCCACCTCAAAAGTGGCCGCTTGAACCGCAAAAGTCGGCGTGCGTTCCAAATACCGGAAGTGACGTAGGCCAAGATGACGGCAGACCGGAAGTGCATCAACGCGTTTCGCCCCACCCACAGGGCGTTCTCAAGACACCACCTTCAGTCTCTGGCCGTCTTTTATACCCGTTAGGGAGAGCTCTCATCCATCTCCTATGCAAATTAATAGAAACTACCTCCCACTACCACACCTGATCATTAAACCATTATAATTACCATACAAAATACCCACCCTCTGACCTTACCTCATCCTCTATATACTCAGCGTGAGAACCCTTCACAACTTAAATACAAGACAATGATCCGTAATTAAAATAATGAAACAAAATTCCTCATAAATATAAATACAAATCACCATATATTCCAATTATCTTTAATACTCTCTGGGAAATAATGAAAAAATAAAAATAAAAATGTATTATAAATAAAAAATCAAAAATCAAAAATAAAATAGAATATTAAATAAAAATAAAAAATATATACTAAAAATAAACAAAACATGAAAATAAATGAAATAAAAAATAATAGATAAAAAAAATAAATAAATGATAAATAAAAATGATAATAAAAATAAAAATAATAATAAGAAAAGTAAAACAATGAAAAAAATATAAAGCAAATATAAATAATAATAAAAAAAATATATAACAATAATACTAAAAATAAAATAAAATAAAAATCAAAAATAAAAATAAATACGAAAGAAAAGAAAAAGAAAAAAGGGACAAAAAAACAAAACAAAAAAAAAAAAACAACAACAACAACAACAGAAAAACAAAACAAAAACAAACAAAACAAATGTACATATGTAAATCACAATTCCTTAAAAATCTCTGAAATATTTTGAAGCTATAGCACCACAAAACTCTATTGGATACAACCATTAACTTTCCACTAAGTAGAGTGTCTGAAACCACCCACAACTACACTGTTAATGGTCTCAGTCAATCCACTCACCAATTGGATAAGAAACAATTAATGTCAATCTCTGCATTTAAACCTTTGGGGGCCAATGTCCCCATATTATAAATCTACTTAGTTTCATTTTGTGAGATGCCTATCAACATATCTCCCCCTCTCCATGGCGTTTCCACTCTATCTATACCACAGAATTTTAGACAAGTTGGGTCTCTATTATGACAAACCCTGAAGTGATAAACTGTGATACTTAAATCCTTTTTTGATGTTTCTGATATGCTCACCTAATCTCACAGATAATTTTCTAGTAGTTCTTCCTATATATTGAAGGTTACAAGAACATTCAAGCACATAGGTAACATGGTTAGTGTCACATGAAATAAACTTCTTAATTTTATAGGATGAACCCTTAGAGCTAGATTTGAAGCTATCAAAATATTTTTTATTATTATCCCCTTTTAAAATTCTACATGCTGAACACCTTCCGCATTTAAAAAAACGCACTCTATCCAGAAAAGTGGTTAATTTCCTCGGTTTATCAGGAACATTCTTTACCAATTTATCCCTTAATACAGGCGGTTTTCTGTAAATGAAACTAGGCCTCTCCGGAAGTAATTTACTCAAAATCTCATCTCTTTTTAGAATCGGCCAGTGCGTTATAAAAGCCATTTCTCCTGTGCATCTATCTTTAGGTTGTTTGACCAGCAGATCTTCCCTATTCATTCCCTTAACCTGTTCTAGAGCACATTGCAAGGACTGTTCTTTATAACCTTTTTCCCTAAATCTATTCAATAACATATCAGATTGATTTTGAAATACTTTATTATCATCACAGTTGCGTTTTAACCTAATAAGTTGACCTTTCGGAATGGCCTTAAGCCAGTTTCTGTGATGGCAGCTATGGTTCGGAATATACCCATTCCTGTCAACATCTTTAAAATGGGTCTTTGTAAGAAACCTGTTACCTTGCCTATACACCGTCAGGTCCAGAAAATCAATAGCTGTCTCGCTCAGGTTATAAGTGAATGATAAGTTAACATCATTATTCCCCATCTTATCAATAAAGTCAACCAGTCCTTCTTTATCTCCTTTCCATATAATGATGATGTCATCTATGAACCTCCTATAAAGTAGCAGTTCTTTCTTCCTATTTTCAAAGATTGCCTTACTTTCCCACCCACTCATGAATAAATTAGCTACTAACGGTGCATACTTAGCACCCATCGCTACACTCATAATCTGTTTATAAAATCTTTTAGAATGCCAGAAATAATTATGTGTCATAGCCAGATCCAGACATTTCATGATAAATTGTATTTGGTCAGAATCAACTCCTGACTTAGTTTCCACTAAGTAGAGTGTCTGAAACCACCCACAACTACACTATTAGTGGTCTTTGTTGTTTTACTTTTCTTATTATTATTTTTATTTTTATTATCATTTTTATTTATTTATTTATTTTTTTATTTCATTTATTTTCATGTTTTGTTTATTTTTAGTATATATTTTTTATTTTTATTTAATATTCTATTTTATTTTTGATTTTTGATTTTTTATTTATAATACATTTTTATTTTTATTTTTTCATTATTTCACTGATAGGTGGCACTGATTGCCATTGATAGGTGGCACTGACTGGCACTGATGGGTGACACTGAAAGGCAGCTCAGATGGGCTCTGATATGTGGCATTGATGTGCACTGGTAGGCACTGGTATGTGGCACTGATGGGCACTGGCACGAGGCATTGATGAGCACTGACACAAGGCACTGATGGACATTGACAGGTGGCACTGCTGGGGCTACACAGATCATCAGTGCACACTGATCATCAGTGCCCTGATGATCAGTGTACATGTCCCCTCCGCGGAAAGCCGATTACCGGCTCTCCTCTCCTCTCCAGCTGTCAGCATGACAGCTCGAGAGGAGAGAAATGCCGATAACCGGCATTTCCCTGTTTACATGTGATCAGCTGTGATTGGACACAGCTGATCACATGACTGAACCGACATCTTCGGCTCTTTCCGTGATCAGTGATCCCCTGTGTCCGAGGGACACAGCGCACCGCCGATTGCCGCGTTGTGCGCTCCCTGAGCTGCGCATGCCGGTGAGAATGGGAGGACGTCATATGACGTCCTCCCAGAACAAGAGAACCACCTTGCACCCGTGATTGGCGAGCGAGAGGTGGTTAAGCTTTGACAAAAAAGTGGAAGCTGATTGGTTTCTGTGCACAGGTGCACCAGACTTTGCCCTCTTTAGTTTTACTAGATCAACCCCATTGCATCTTTCCACTGCTTTGATATGATTCATTTTCATGCCTTTTCCCAATTTTATAACTTTATCTAATCCTGTGAATAACATTCTTCCTGTCCTAGGATATTATCATTCAGTCATGGCATTGCATCTATGGAGCAGCACCCTAGGCTGTACACTCCTGATTTGGACTACAGAGGTGAACTGGGCAGGACTGACAATGTTACTTCAGATTTCAGTGCACCAACTTTAATCTATCACTGCTTTTGAAGCACGTGGGCATCAGTTGTTACATTGATGGGCCTTCCCACAATTTAGAAAACAGCTTGACATTTCAAAGATACTGAGAAGTGAACACACGCTGAACACAATGAAAAATGGGAACCTCCAACAAGAAAATGAGTATAAATAATACAGAAGTAATGTTTATTAACAATTCAAACATCAGATAGGTATGTAATAATTTTTAGTGTATCATTACATGAAAAAAGAGTACAGGACACTGTAGTCCCATTTTTGGACCAAACAATTTACAACTAAACAAAAGAGATCTGGAAGAAACTTTTGCACTATATTTTAAAATTGTAATAATTTCAATTTAAAAAAAAAATGCATACAATATGAAGTAATTAAATGGTTAATGTCCTCTTCTTTTACAACTGCAATGAAGCAAGAATCTGTCTGCCAAGGAACACAACTGGAGTTTGAACATAGGTGGCTTGTGAGCTTGTACATTTACAGGGATGCTGGGGATGCAAAGAGATACACATGTGTGGCTACTAAAACGAAATAATCAGTTTCAGCAGAAAGTGGATAGGTATTTATCACCACTGCTTTTACAGAGGAAATAACTGGAGAAAAGCTTCAATGGTGTGTATGGGCACATCTTTAATCCTCAATAAATCCTCATGGTCTGACTATACACTCATTGGATTATCTATATATTGTATACTTGCCTATTCCATGTCAAATTATACATGCAAAATAAATGACTAACAGAAACAACAGTCTCCAGATTTTCTTTAAGTTACATTAGTTGATATACAGTTGCAAGAAAAAGTATGTGAACCCCTTGGGATTATGTGGAGTTTTGCATGAATTGGGCATAAAATGTGTTCTGAACGTCATCTAAGTCACAACAATAGAAGAACACAGTCTGCTGAACATAATACTACACAAACATTAGATGTTGCCATGGTTTAATTGCACATAACATGTAAACATTCACAGTGCAGGGAGGAAAAAGTATGTGAGGCCCTAGCTTAATGACTTCTCCCAGAGCTAATTGGAGCCAGGAGTGAGCCAACCTTGACTCCAATCAGTGTGATGATATTGGATGTGTTGCTGACAGCTGTCCTGCCCTTAAAAAACACACACCTGTTTTGGGTTTACTGATTTCAAGAAGCACTGTCTGATGTGAACCATGCCTCGCAGAAAAGAGCTCCCAGAAGACCTACGATCAAGAATTGTTGACTTGCATGAATCTGGAAAGGGTTACAAAAGCCTTGATGGTCATGTGTCCACGGTAAGACAGACTGTCTACAAATGGAGAAAGTTTAGCACTGTTGCTACTCTCCCTAGGCATGGTCGTCCTGTAAAAATGACTGCAAGCGCACAGCGCAGAATGCTGCATGAGGTAAAGAAGAATCCCAGAGTGTCAGCTAAAGACCTACAGAAATCTCTGGCACATGCTAACATTTTTGTTGACACATCTACAATAAGGAAAACATTAAACAAGAATGGAGTACATGGGAGGACACCACGGAGGAAGCCATTGCTGTCCAAAAAGAAGATTGCAGCACGTTTGAAGTTTGCAAAAGAGCACCTGGATGTTCCACAGCACTACTGGCAAAATATACTGTGGACAGATGAAACCAAGATTGAGTTGTTTGGGAAGAACACACAACACTATGTGTGGAGAAAAAAAGGCACAGCACATCAACATCAAAACCTCATCCCCACTGTGAAACATGGCGGAGGGAGCATCATGGTTTGGGGCTGCTTTGCTGCATCAGGGTCTGGACGGATTGTTGTCATTGATGGGAAAATTAATTCCAGAGTTTATCAGGACATTTTGCAGGAAAACGAGAATATTGCTACACTGAAACAGTTTTGTGAAGAGGAGTGATCCAAAATGACTCCAGATCGTTGTGCAGGTCTGATCTGCAACTACAGGAAACGTTTGGTTGAGGTTATTGCTGCCAAAGGAGGGTCAACCAGTTATTAAGTCCAAAGGTTCACATACTTTTTCCTCCCTGCACTGTGAATGTTTACATGTTATGTGCAATTAAACCATGGCAACATCTAATGTTTGTGTAGTATTATGTTCAGCAGACTCTTCTGTTCTTCTATTGTTGTGACTTAGATGACATTCAGAGCACATTTTATGCCCAATTCATGCAAAACTCCACGTAATCCCAAGGGGTTCACATACTTTTTCTTGCAACTGTAGCATTCTTGGATTGATCATTGTCTTCAGATCTTACTTCAATTCCCCTCCAAAATGTATTTCCCAACCTCCTATTCATGCGCTTCCCACAACGACTTTATATATTTATATAAATACTGTATACACATACACACACACACTTTATATGTATGGGGGGCAGTATACAGTATAAGACAGTAAAGACAGATGGGTAAGCACCAATACCTGACCTGATCCAATTGTGATGTTTTTCTTTTGTGATTTTGTGGCTAAATTTAGTAACTGAATTTTATGGGTAAATGAGTAGGGATTTGACTTGGATTTGGGGCAAATGCTGTGTGTAGGACATTTGTGTACCCGACGAACTAATGCATTAATTCACAGGACCAAATTCTTTGCAACCGTAAAGCACAGCCTGATCTTAAAACTTAGGGCAGGTGGCTTAGAAGGGCCAATAAGGAGGGCATTGTTATATGCCAGCCCCCTCACTCTAAAAGGATTGATTCCTAGCAGCCATTTGTCAGTATGTGTTGGAGCAGTTTAGGGTGAACTGATAGCCTGTGTAGGGAGAGTTTTTTGCTATGCAGTGCTATTGCAAGTTTGTACCATTACATTTTTAATCCATCTGTTGCCATACCATTAAATTTAGACAATCCCCTTTATATTAAAAGCGGGGATCGGCAACCCATCAATCATGGGCAGCTGATATATAGATCTTGTTCCTGCTGTGCCAACCCTCTGCCTGAAGTGCTCCTCCACTAAATGCACTGCTCACTGGGAAGCAGCATACCTACTAGTCTTGCACTGATCCCCACTGGCCCTCCTCTCCCATTCATCCCAAGAGCTTGCATGGGACATTACAGGGGATGGGTGAAGAAGGAGGGCTGGCGGGGATCAGGATAATAGAACAAATACTGCTTTATCGCCAGTTCCCTGCATTGCTGTGCATATGGGAGCACTCTGCCCTGAAAACTACAGACCTCCATACTCAGTCTTCCAAATTGACCACTGTACTCTGCCCTGCAAACTACTGATCCCTATACTCTGCACTGTGCAATACTGACCACTGTACACTGCCCTGTAAACTACTGACCACCATACTCTGCTTTACAAACTACTGCCTACTGTAATCTGCCCTGCAATCTACTGACACCTATTATCTTCCCTGCAAACTACTGACCTCTATACTGTGCCCTGCAATCTTCTGACCACTGTACTCTGCCCTGCAAACTAATGACCCCTGTACTCTGCCCTGCAAACTATTCACCACTGTACACTGCCCTGTAAACTATGACCTCTATACTGTGCCCTGCAGACATCTGACCACTGTACTCTGCCCTGCAAACTAATGACCCCTGTACTCTACCCTGCAAACTATTCACCACTGTACACTGCCCTGCATACTATTAGCCCCTGTACCCTGCCCTGCTATCTATTGTCCTCTATATTTTGAAGGGCCATCCCTGTCAGGCCATGGACACATGGTCCAGCAAGCATGGGCTACATATCCTAAGGATGCAAGACAAGGTACACCCTAGCTAGTGGTGCTGCCATCTGTCTTGTACACTGGTGACAACACAATCACCTGTGCTCTCTCTTCTTCACTGGCCTCATCCTGTGACTCCTTGGAACCAGTAGTCTCCCCCAAGCACCCCAGAGCATACTCTACATCCCAGGCTAAATGCTGTCATGTTGTCTTGAAGCCCAGACCAAGAGGTGGTTGACCCTACAACATATCCTGACAAGAAAAGTTGTGTGTGAAAATGATGCTAGCCTGCTGGCTGCCCTTGGGAAGAGAAAGTTCAGACACCTTCCCCGACACATGTCCTCAACCTGGTAATGCAGCAGTCTATAATTAATTACCCTGGATTCCTAAGATTCTTCATCAAGCCATAAAGATTTGTGGCCACATTAGGTGGTCATTAGGTGTAAGGAATGCAGCACCAACACAAGCTGCCTGACAACCACCTCAATTATGATACCCCCATGCGCTGGAACTCAACCTTGACCATACTGCATTAGCTGCAGCGTGGCATTAACTATTACCTGTGTGATTAGGGTACAAGGACAGGCTCTGGGGAGCTGGGGTTCTTTTCACTGCATTAGTGGCTCTTCATTCAAGACACATGCAGCATTCTGACACCTTTTGAAGAGGTTACCAAAATGGTAAATCATAAGGAAGTGGGGATTAATGATACAATCCCTCCTATGTTCCTTCTTTCTCCCTGCAGCAGCATCATTTGTCTCTAAGCAAATGAGGAATACCAGGAATATGACGAAGAAAGAGGAGAGTTGGAGTTACTGGCTGTGAGCAGAAGGAAATGGAGCAAGCTTCAAGGAGACATTATACCCCTCTTAAACCTTGTTGTACGTGGTTTAGGTGAGACATTATTTGAGGACATTGTTTTCCTTGGAATTCCATGGAGGAATTTATGGCAATATGCTAAAATGCCTGATCCAGGATTCAGGAGATCAAAGAAAGATCTCTATTGAGTGGCCAACCAATTGGGTCCCCAATGTAAAGGCAAAATGGCTAATCTACTGCCACAATCCCAGAAAGAGCCCAAAATTCTTTTAAAGGGTGCTGTGTAAGAACCTCTCTGCTGTATTTCCTGATGGTGACAGGATCCCCTCTGATGACAACTTGCTTTGATCCCTGAAAGAAGCAGCAGTGGTGGCAGCAGCTTCCTCAGTGCCACTTTTAAGAGCCATATGATTGCTGTCGAAAAGTAGATTTTTAACCTTTTAACCTATCCACTGATATATTTGCTCCTACTATGGAGGCTCTTGAAATGTTAGAGTTAGGTCCACAGTATACAGAGGAACTTTGATGCGGGACTGTGGCTTACACATGTATTTGCAAATGTGTGCAAACAAACCCCTCTGTTTTTAATGCAAACTGTTAGACCAGGCCAAATTGGTTGTGTTGCAGGCTGGCTGATAAGTGTTACTGGGAAATCCTATGTTTGTTTGCGATGTGCATTGACCTTTCATGTGCACCTTACTGCTAAATCTGGTTATAGGTTGGGATGGTTGCCATTTTTTGTGCAGTTAGCTAATTTGGATGCAGGGACACACTAGATGCCTTTGCTGTCATTTTGGTATAGCTGGGCATCACACGTGCCCCTGTACCTTTAAGGAGGGATGGGCTTCTCCAAGCACACGTGCCCTTAATCTATCCATTGACATATGTGCTCCTACTATGGAGGCTCTTGAAATGTTAGGGTTAGGTCCACAGTATACAGAAGACCCTTGATGCGGGACTGTTTTAATGCAAACTGTTAGACAGGGCCAAATTGGTTGTTTTGCAGGCTGGCTGGAAAGTGTTGCTGGGAAATCCATTGTTTGTTTGTAATGTGCATTATAGGTTATTATGTGTTATTATATGGTTATAGGTTGGGACGGTTGCCATTTTTTGTGAAGAAGTAGGTTTTGTTGCAGAAACTGTTCCCTATGGGCTGGCTTACTTTAAATAAAATTAACTAGTTTTGAATAACTGATGAAACCCCTACAAACCACTGCTGCTGATACTACAGACTGCCACTTTGTGCACTTCAAATAAAGTTTACAACCTTTTTCAGTGCTGTCACACTTGATAGGGTTTATGTACTTGGGTGTTCTAAGACAGTGGGGGGCCATGGGATATATACAACATGGCCTTCATATGGTTTGTCTGTTGATGCTTACACTGGTGGGCTTATGCTTATCAATTTAGTCATGGAGAGTTCCACTCATCTGGGGTATATTATGAATTAATATAGATGGTTATTCTTTTACATATAGATCTCTTTCCTGCCTACAAGGACCCCTTTTTACTAGCAATTATCTTCTAACTGGGGTTGTGCCTTCCTTTGTCGATATAGATGTCTTCTAGTTAACCATTTGCTCTCTCCATAGACAACCTTTTTGGTAGCCTAGCTCCCAATTCGGTCCTAATGTGCTTAGGGGTGACCTCAGTGTGAGAGCCCTGAGGGTGTTTCTTCCCCTATTTCCATCCATCCATCAGATTCAGTTTGGGATGCCCTAGGGTGCTGGTGGTGGACATATATGCAAAAGAACCTCCTACTCTTTTATATATACAATTTTTTGCAAAACATATAATGCAAAGGAATTGGATGGTATGTACAGATATATATTTTGAAACTAATATACCAAACATTCATGTATGGAATCTTATTGTTCTTTATTGTGTCTCTAGCCATCCTCTTTCTTCAGCTTACCCCTGATGAAAGACTTAGCTCTGAAACGTGTTGGATCCTCTAGCTGAAGAAACACCTGCCTTGATTCCCTCTCCACCAACCTGTAGAGAGAGGGTCCATCTCCACAGTAAGTCAGCATGTTTTTTTAAAATCATCTATACAAAGTTTATCCAGCTTTATGCACAAAATGTGCTGATCTAATCAATTTTTAATCTTTTTGTAATAAAATTCATTTCCATTTTATATGTGTGTATGTTTCCTGAAAATTCCCATTACTCAGGTGGGGAAAACTCTTTGGTTCATACCTCTCGGGATGTTGGCAACTAGGCAGTGAAACCTATAATGGGTGCATTTACTCTTTTTTCAGTGCTCTGGTACTGCAAAGGTGCTACACAATGTTTCAGCAGCTGGACCTCGGCTGCCAAATTTCTAATGTTTGCTGCAAGGTAAATTATGCAGTGCCTTGCTCCCCATTTCCTTTTTAGACAATAGCTTGCCTGTTTGACTTTCAAATGGAGAGAGATTAGTATCAAGATTTCAGTAGCATTTGCTGTTAGGTTTGGATTTTGCGGATTTCAAACAGGATTCAGCGAACCACTCACAAATTGAACATGGGCAGATTCATTCAACCTTATAATGAAGTACAAGGAATGTTGAAAAGAATCAGATCACTCTTAATTGTTCAAGAAACAAAAAACTATTTCACCTTTCTGTTGCTTGGTGCTCTGTATAGATGAAAAGTAGTCTTTTCATCTATACTAACAGAGCAGACAGCAGACACACATTCTAAAAGTAGTTTTTAATAAAATAATAATCAGAGGCAGAGCTTATACAAATGGCTTTATCATTTAGGTGTACCTAGGGCAGCATTATGTTTAAATTTGATTTTGTATGTATAGATGTATGTATGTGGGTGTATATACTGTATATATATATATATATATATATATATAGATAGATGGATTATTGGATTATATTTAGCCCACACTATACAGCTCTTACATAAATATAGGAGGAGCAAACAGAACGTAGGTGTTTTTATTTATATGTATTGGATTATATTGTCTGCTACATTTATATTACCTTTTTTACAGAGTAGTAATAAAATGATTAGTTTAGTATTTGAGGTTGCATAACTCACTATATTTCACAACTCATATCTCTCTGCAGCAGCTAGCAGTTATGGAAGTAGTTATACCGAAGAGCATTTCCTATAAGAGTGCTCTGTGTTTGCTGTTTGTCAGCCCAAAATAAATATGAATATGGCCTGTGAGTCATGGTATTCTTGAAGCAGCACAGTACAATGACCGTGCGGTATGTTGAGCCATCCATGCGGTGGTATGTTAAAACATACTGTAAGTGCCACTCTCACAATTGATGTGTATAGGTTATAAGAAGGTCTTTCTTAAATGTAATGCTACCCCCTAATGCCGCTGTAATTTAACTGTTTCTTTCCCAAACTAGTATAGAGGCAGCCAGGCACACAGCAATAGTCTATACAATATGGCTCATTAAATGGTCTAGGGCCATGTTTCTCAAGTAGTGGGTCGTGATCAGGGGCGCACTGGGCTGCAGGGCAAGTGCCTCCCAGGCCTTTCTAATGCCCCAATAAAACGTCCAGTGCCCTGATAACGTAGCTTATTAACAATCAACGGCCACATTAAAGTTAATGTTAAGATGGCAAGGACCGCAACTTCGGCCCATCCTATTAATGTGGAACACATGGTGCACGTGAAGTGACATATAACTGCACCTCCTTCTAGTCAGCCAGCTACTCAAGAGGGAAGGAAAGCACCATCGGACGGAGATACTTTTCCTGGGTTGTGGAGGGGTGATGGGGAGCACATTCTGAAAGGAGTGAAAGAAAACAGGAAAGCAATGGTGATGGGGGGGGGGCAGGGGGACACTTAAAGTTTGCATGAAAGGGGAGGACTGAAGGAAATCATGAAAGGGGAGGGCATGAAAAGGGGTATTAAAGGAAGTGTAAAAAGGAGATGAGGAAAGAGCATAAAAGGAGAAAGTGAGAGGGGCATGAAAAGGTTGGATAAAGCAGGGCATAAAAGGGGGCATTGAAGGAGTGCATGAAATGGGGGGGGGGGACTGGGAACCCTCACATAAATATTGCACAAACTATATTGTTTATTTAAAAAGCCACTGAAGACATTAATACTCTTAGCTTAGTGGGCCCTTGAGAGAGTGAGAGGCAGAGGAGGCATTGCTCAGCTTAATGGTCTATTAGTGTGAAGTAGAGGGGACATTGCTTAACGACTTGCCTACCCCCTTCCTGCCCAGGCCAATTTTCAGCTTTCAGCGCTGTCGCACTTTGAATGACAATTGCGCGGTCATCGTGAAGTGGTTTTTCAAACACATTTAAAAAATATATATATATTTTAATGGATTTTATTGCACACAAGCAAAATATAACACCAAATTTTGTGGTAAAATATAAAAGATGATGCTCTGTCGAGTAAATAGATACCTAACATGTCACACTTTAAAATAGCATATGCTCAAGGAATGGAGCCAAACTACTGTACTTAAAAAAAACTCCATAGGTGATGCTTTTAAAGCCTTTTCTAGAATTATTGATTTCGCTATAACGTTTTAGGAGATACCTCATATGTGTGGCGTGAACACCATTTACATATGCGTGCAGGTTCTACGTTTGCCTTTGCATGTGAGCACAGGGGTTTTTTTTTTTAACTATTATTTGTTTAACTTTTTTTACACTGCCTCTTTAATTTTTTTAAAATCATTTTTATTATTATCCCAAAGGATGAACGACATTCATTGTGTTAGTATAGGCAGTGACAGGTAATCTTTACTGAGACATCTGGAGTCTGTTAGACCCCAGATCTCTCGTCTGCCCTTAAAAAGCATCTGAGATTGGTTTGATCAGGTGCTTCCACAAGCCGATAATGGGTTGTTTACAATTGAGCTAAACCGAAAGTGACAAAATCCCTGTCACTTCTAGTTTCTTATACCATAGAAATGATTGGAGAAATTCCAGTTCTTGGTCATCTCTATGATAAGCTGGCAGAACCACTGGCCTCCCTCCTGGGCTTCCCTGTGGAAAAGGAGAGCCTGGGAAGGCAGTGAGAGGGGGGACCTTATTCTGCCCCATGTACTGTAAAAGCGATTCAGCAGCTGTTTTACATTTGTATTGTATCGCCAGGTGAAAAAGATTATACCAGGGTCAAGTTTGCAGCCATGCCCCCATTGCAACCACTTCAACCCAAGGATGTATGAGTACATTCTACAGGCGGAAAGTGGCTAAATAACATGTTTTGGACATGCCATTAAACTGCCTGTGAAGTGGCGCATCTGTACGATGTATACAATCTACTACAGCAAAACTGACATTTACAAAGACAGAGATACCATTCAAATTGGAGCAAATATCAGCTCCCAGCTGCTTCACTATGTTTCTAAGGAAAGCAGCTGGCATTTCCTTCATCTATACCAGGCTCCTATTATAGATGAGGGTCTGGTATATGTCAATGGGTACCGCATGCAAATAAAAACGGCATGGAATTCCCCATGTAGGTACATACCAGACCCTTATCCTTAATGAGGGTCTGACATGGATGTCAAAGGGGGCCACATGTAAAAAAAAAAAACAAACAAGGAAAAACATTAAATTAACAAATAACAAAAAAGCAGCTTCCCCAAAAATTCATACCTGACCATCTTCTAATGGGGCTGAATATAGTCCCAGACATCTTAATAATTGGCATACGTAGGAAACAGTGTATCTACTAAGCTGCAATTGCAGTTCCAGCTATGTCAGTAAGACTAAATTACAGTCTACAGTTATATGTATGAGATTACTAATGGTAACCCCCAAGCCCCAGTGGGTAGACATTTTGCTCATCATCATACCTGGCAGACTTAGGTTTTTTTATTCATCTTTATTCACCTTAGTTTTATGTTCTTCATGTGAAAATCCCTGACCTAGCACTCAGTTTAGTGGAATAGGATCTTTTTTTTTAAATTATATTCTATTTATTTTTTTTTTCTTTTACCGCCCCAAACTACATCACTGACCTAATATCCAAGTACCACCCAAAACGCACTCTCCGCTCCTCACAAGACCTCCTTCTCTCTAGTTCCCTGGTCTCCTCCTCCCATGCCCGCCTCCAGGACTTCTCCAGGGCATCACCCATCCTCTGGAACTCCCTACCCCAATCCATCAGACTATCACCTACTCTCCTCTCCTTTAGGCGCACCCTGAAAACCTACCTCTTTAGGGAAGCCTACCCCAGCCCCTGCTAATTGCCGATCTCCTCCACTCTTCCTACCACTCCATCCCCCACAGCTTTTCCTCCTGTACCACTATCCCCTCCCTCCTAGATTGTAAGGGCCCTCGAAACCCTCGTGTATCGCATTGTATTGTTATTGTACTGTCTCATGTATTGTCTCCCATTGTAATGTACAGCGCTGAGCGAACTATTGGCGCTTTATAAATACTGTATAATAATATAATAATAATATTAATTTTTTTGAGATGGATCTTCTCTTTCTTTAATTTGCCTCCCCTTAGCAATGGTTTTTAAATATGTAAATATGTATGTGTCCCTATTACCACTGATCCCACAATTGTGGTATATTGGTTTGTACACATTAGATTGTGATCCCTCATTCCCATTTCTGGGATTTCCTTTTTTCCTCCAACTCCTCTTTTTTCTCTTTAATTTAGTCTGTACAGTCCTGTCTGCAGGATGTAGGATGACCATTTTTCCTACTTGTGTGCTTTGATTCTCTTTCTTTAGCACCCAGCCTCCACCTCCTAATAGGTCCCTATTTGGGCCATTGTGGTGGCGGCTTAATAGAGGGTTGGAGTGGTGCCATCATATTTAGCAGTGCATGATGATGTGACATAAACCACCAAAGTGGGATGACATTGGGCCTCAGCTTAAACCTGTGGGCTCCATGTTAGAGCACACAATGGTTTTTGGTACCAAAGCTGGGTTCCGCTCACTGTAAGCGAGATCTGGTGTGGATGACCCAGATGGGACATAAAGGGAGCCTTGAGCTAGAACAGGGGTCCACATAACCCTACTTTGGTTGGATGTTCTGGGTGGCACCTGGGTATATGACTCTATTTCTGTACATCTGTCCTTGGTAAGTGGTATTTGTCAGTCTGACAACCATATGGACCTTCTCCTTTCCCTCCTCCTCCTGGTGGGAAGTTATTACAGATTAGTGAAGAGAGTGGAGGGGGGCTCTGCTATCTCCCATATAGGGGTGTTTCTATGCTCCCCATTTATTTGACAATACTCAATCTTCCCCAGTCTGATGTATTGTTTTGCCTTTCTTTTCCCTTTGACATACCTGCTGAATGCACATGGAACTGACCTTTGTATCCTCACCTTCAGGTAAAAGATTTATAGTTTTCATCTTTTTTTTGTTTTAATAAAGCCTGTATGGGGGACAGATGTCATGCAACCATTCCATTAAATATATCAAGCATGCTTTGTAAGTATGTTTTTGTACGCATTTCTGTTGACTTGTTAAGCATTATTAATATAATCATATACTGCGACATAGGATATATACAGTAAGTCTTGATTGTGTGCTATATTTATTTTATATTACAATCTTTTTATTGAAGTTGTAAAACAGTAAGAGCCGACAATAAAGGAACTAGATAGAATCAGCTACTTTGAGTATAGACAACAGTGAGATCTACAGTATGTTGGCAATGTGACATATAGATAGTGTTAAGTAAATAGGTTGTTGTAAATAAAGCAACTTTCTAGAACCAACAAGTGTTGAGTCTATCCTTTTTTGGTCCTGTGCCTATGCTCATTTCTTACAATAATTTATAGATATTGCATGGTTACCATATAGAGTAGGGGGAGAAGGAGAAAAAAAATGGGGATGGCTAGCGATAGTGGAGAGGAGAAATTAAGTGTAGAGTAAGAATAGAGATTCAAAGAATTGAAGCAGAAGAAAATATGGATGGTGTCCCCAGACCACACTAATCTACCAATAAGTCATGTATCTAAGGATTCCATCCTTTGTGGAATTTTGATTGTGTATTATTGAGGATACAGGAGAGTTTGTCATTAGTCATTATGCAGGTTAATTTCTGTTTGTCAAAAAATACCACCGACTGGTTCCAACACTTAGTTACTGTGATTCTGGCTGCTAGAATTACTGTATATAAGATATAATTTTTTCACATTTTTTGGGAGCATCTATATCTAGTTTTTGGAAAAGGGTTATTTCTGGTGTTCTCAGGATGGTTACCCAGTTACAGAACATATCAGATTAAAAAGTCTAATCCAGAATCTGGTATCTTTAGGAAATTGCCACCAAAAGTGAAAGTGAAGTGAAACATGGTGCCTACCTGGCCACGCTTGAAGTAACAAAATGATGAATGCGGGTACATTTTAGCAACTCTTTGGCCATGTAGCAATATTTTATAGTTATATTCCACCAGGGTCGTATTAATAGAAATTTAGATACATTATTGGTTATATCTTATCATTTCATTAATTCTAGAGTAATGGCCAAGTCTCGCTCCCATTGTATTATATAAGGAAGTCCCCAATTTGGATCCACTTTCATTTAGGGAATGGCTCCCTAAAATCTTGCTCTCTAAGAAATGAACGTACCAACATTGCATATACTGAATAAACCAAAACATTTACAAATCATTGGAACTTTATAGGTATTATACTTATTACCCAAACCAACAGGGTTGGGAATTTAAAACAAAATTTGATGGTAGAAAATAATACAATATAGGAGTCTTGGAAGTAAGCACAGGAAACCTTTGAAAATGTAGGTCTTGCCCAGTTTATTCTCTTCTAACACTAGTTCTGCATGCCACATACATACCACGTGCAAACCCCTACTTTGGGCTCTAAGTCTAAGTAACTATAAAAGCAGTTAAGAATGACATTAACAGGCTACATATACAACAAGAAAGTCTATAAAGGTTTGCTAAACTATTAATAAAAATCTAGTAAGAAAGTTAATACAGCTAGACAACAGGAGTCTGTATTCCTTTTGTAAATGTCGATGTTACTATTGTTATCGAGAACTGTGTTTCTCAAGCTTTTTTCAGTCAAGGCACCCTTTAAAATTCTAAACAATCTCGAGGCACCCATTACAAAATGTAAAAAACTAAACGAATAGTTTTACAGAACGCAGCAATATTTGCACACGTAGGGCACACAACCAGGGGCGGACTGACAACTCATGGGGCCCCTGGGCAATAGGGAATCATGGGGCCCCTGTGCCCTTGCCCAAACTCAAAAAAGCCTATGAAAAAGGTACCAGGAGCATCTCATGGGGCCCCCTACTGACCCCAGGCCCTCGGGCAGTGCCCGAGTTTCCAAATGGTCAGTCCACCCCTGCACACAACATTAGAGGTGATTTAGTCTTCCAAAGCAAATACACCTTTGCACCCTGGTACTGACTAGTATTCCAGTGTTTCTCTTCTCCCTCAGTTTATCTCTCTCTCTCTCACTCAGCTAATGTGACCCCAGTACTGATGGAGAGGGGCAAGCAAGGATGCTGTGCTGGTGCCCAGTGTCCTTTTTATTAGCTGGTGACATAATTGGTTGTTATGTCACCAGCAGCTAAAAAGTTGTAATGGTGCACAATAAAAACTTGCTTTGTGTAGCTAAAAGAAAGGCTTGATCTACCTGCTGGTGTGTATACAGTATGTGGGCAATTTTTAGGCATTTTGCTAAGGCACCCCTGAAGAAACCTGAAGGCACCCTGGCAGGGGCGGACTGACCATTTGGAAATTCGGGCACTGCCCGAGGGCCTGGGGTCAGTAGGGGGCCCCATGAGATGCCCCTGGTAACTTTTTCATAGGCTTTTTTGAGTTTGGGCAAGGACACAGGTGCCCCATGATCCCCTATTGCCCGGGAGCCCCATGAGTTGTCAGTCCGCCCCTGCACCCTGGTTGAAAAAGGCTGATCTAGAATGTTTAAACAGAGGGCAGATACCAAATAGCAAGTGACAAATTTTCTGTGATAAAGAGGTGTTTAGTCAAGAAGTTGCTATTAAGGTATACAGACAGACAATATATTACTCTAGTCAGCTTTATCTATATATACAAAGCAGAACAGTACTGTCTCTACACAATAAAATACAGTACATACTGTAAAATACACAATTAAGAGAAACATAGTACACGTTCCTTCTAATGCTTCGCGTGAATTCACATTTGTTTAGAATATTTTTCCCTAGATAGTCCCTTGAGCCTTCATAAATGAAGCATTGACTGCTGGGAATTGGGTATGCAGTTTCTATGCAATTGAACGTTGTTTAGAATTAATTGTGTTGCGTTTCTGTGATTGCTGAGCAAGACTATCATTATTTTGGTCTGTTTTATGCATTTGCTTATCAGCCGTCAAGTAAGCAGATATGGCTTATGAAATAACAGACTTTTATTTTCTTCTACGTTTGAGCAGATGTAAGAGCAACAATCCACTTATGAAAATGTTCTTACTATAACCGAGTAGCAGGATTCCTTGAGGTGAAATAAGGTGACAGATCCCCATTCGACAAGCTTTTGCTTTTTCAGCAAACATTCTTTACACAATGTCAGTTTAATTGGAGCGAACAGCCTTTACTGGCATCTGTGCCTATGAGGATCCAGCCAGAAAATAATCTACTGTCTTTTCTATCTCCTTGCTACACTGAATGATTGGTCAGCCCCCAGTTTGTACTGTGTTGTGTTGTGACAGTTTCAGTAGCATCTAAATCCCTTTCAGTGTCTTATGTACACCCTATGAGGAGCTCTGAAGGATCCAGACACAATGGGGTTTATTTACTAAAGCTAGAGAGTCCAAAATCAGACTCCCTTCTGCGTAGAAACCAATCAGCTTCTAACCTCAGCTTGTTCAATGAAGCTTTGGCAGTGAAACCTGGAAGCTGATTGGTTTCTATGCAGAAGTGAGTCTGATTTTGGACTCTCCAGCTTTAGTAAATAAACCCCATTGTGTCTGGATCCTTCAGAGCTCCTCATAGGGTGTACATTCCCCCCAATCAGTCAAACATTGTCACCCTGCATTTGCCATCAATTACCAATCCAACAGCAACAGCATGTGGTTATTACTTTAAAACCTCTTTTTGTCTGTTCAACATGGGGCTTGGCCAGATGCTGCCTTGGATTTCAATACACTGGACTTGCAGATCATGGTTGCTAAGTACCTACCTATATTGAATGGGCACCTGTAAATAGTCACATGTAGTCACTTCTAGTATATTGATTATAGCAACTGATTTAGTGAGCACTCCCCCTCCACCCTCTTATTATTCCGCACAAAAATAATAATATTGATTATAGCAACTGATTTAGTGAGCACTCCCCCTCCACCCTCTTATTATTCCGCACAAAAATAATAATTGTGATTCAAATTTAAATCAGTGTGTTAACAACCTAGATATTATCTGTTTCCTTACACAGCTATAATATTACTACTGTGATAACTTAAAGTAGTATTAAATCCAAAAGCAAATATTAATTAAATTGCAGCTTACCAATTCTTAGATGTGATAACTGCATGAGTTTCCTTTTTTAGGTGTTACTTCTGTTTTCACCTGGTGATCTGCCCAATGGTGGCTGAGGGTGGTAGCGATGAGGGTGGTGGCAACGCAGGTGGGGGAATTGGGTGCTGCTGGTGGAGGTCGCCCGATTCTTACGTTGCCTAGGGCAGCACAAGAAATGAATACACAACTGGTGTCAAATGGCCAGTTTTCCAAAGTTCCTTTGTTTTCAGATATTTAATCTGTTCCCACCCAGCCAATAGGAAAATGATAGCCGAGCGAGACTCTCGTTGATCCAGGTGGGTGTCATCTGACTTCCTTCCCAGATCGAGCCTCGCTCCTGCCATCAGTGCTACGTTGTGATGAGACCTGTCACCTGCTGTGTACCACTGACACAGCTGATGACAGATCTGTGTGCAAGACTCAGATCAAACAGGCGTTAGTGACAAGCAGCATGTTGTGTGTTCATCTGCTGGTGATCAGAGGTTGTGCAGCTCTATCATGAAGCTGGGGAAGCTTAATAAAAATGTAGAGGAAGATGAAAGAAAGAGCGCACAAAGCGTGCACCCTTCGAAACGCGTTAGCCTTCACCCCCCCTTTTTTATTTACCTGTAACCCTGTTTGGATTATGGTTACCTATGCCTGTTATACCATCACTTTGTGAGTATATTTCCTTATTAATAAAATTAGTCACTATTTATTGAGGTAATGCGCAAGGTTTGTGCGCTCTTTCTTTCATCTTCCTCTACAGTTATATGGCTTTCTTTCATGCCATCCATTGTATACAATTGTGTCACTAGCTGTGATTGGTCACAGTGATCACATTGCAAAGCGAAACAAAAACGAGAAGCGCACCAACCTTGCGCATTATCTCAGTAACCAAAATTTATTGAGTACAAAATGATACTCACAAACAGTGAGCTTCTTCAGAGCTCTGATGAAGAAGGGATGCCCTTCGAAACGCATCAGCTGTACTCTGAGTGTCTACTTCTATGATGGGACTCGTGCAGGCCTCCTAACTTTCAAGTTCCTTTGAGGACTTACATGCTTGTATTACTTCACTGTTTGTGAGTATCATTTTGTATTCAATAAATTTTGGTTACTGAGGTAATGCGCAAGGTTGGTGCGCTTCTCGTTTTTGTTTCGCTTTGCAGTACTGGTCGGGCTTCCCCAGCCTTGTTTGGAGCTGCACAACCCTATATGCACTGGTGGTCAAATCCTCCAGTTCTGGTTTCATCTATTCACCACCCACCTGGGTCTCAGGACAGTTCATTTCTGGTTTATTGACCCAGTGATCACATGTACAGACTAGGCCAATCAGTCAATAGCCAATAGTTAAATGCTTAAAAAAATTCTTTGCTATAAGCAATCATAATGTGTAAAAAAAAATACTGATCACTTCTCCAGAGTTGTACAATGTTACTATGGTAACATTATACTACTCTGGTCAATACTCTGTTATGAAAAAGAAAATCGTATAAGAAATTTTAAAGACGTAATACATTTTTATTTTTTTAATTGAAAAAAAATTATAATTTTTTTTTTTTTTGTTGTACTGTCACCAGTCAGTGTCCCTGATTACCACCACACCAGTTATATGATGACGCTGTACTGCACTGGTGACAGTATTTAAAAAAAAAAAACAATTTTGTGAAAAAGGTTTTTCCTAATTTCTTCATTTTCCAAAAAATTATGACAAAAAATTACAACTTCAAAAGACTCACCATGCCTCTTACTAAATACAGTGAATTGTTTATCAGAGGATATACAATGGTTATCATATCTACTGCTTTATAAATAAAGCTATAGATAAAAGTTATGTTTCTTTTCTTTTGCAGAAGGTGAATAAGATGTGTCACAAGTTAGATTTGTGACTGAAATTCAAATGTGATAGGAGCAGGATAAAAGATAAGAATGACAGATGCTAACCTGACAGTACAAATAACCACGAAAACAATGAACCCTAACCCTAAGGGATGGAGTATAACCAGTTTTTGCTGATATCAGGCTAAAGAATGTTTTATTATCTCCAGGTTGCTGATTTCCTATGCTGTGTTAAAGAATTGTTCCTGATCATTGATGAGTAGTGAACATCTGGACATGGACACCAGACTCTTGCAGTACTCTCAATTATCTCTTAACCCTTTGAGGACCAAGGGACGTATTTGTCCCATGTTTGTAATTGCGTGTATCATCTGATTAAGAACTTAAAACTCTTTTTTTTTTTTGGTTTGAGTCAAAATATTAGTTCTTATCAACAAACAACAATCTAGCTTTTTGCCAATTATTTCATGAAATGGCTTAGTTACAGCAACTGAAGTGTACGAACTTTAAAAACAAAAAAATTGATTCTTTTGGCGTTCCAAAACCTTACGGTCCTCAAAGGGTTAAATGGTGTAAATCTTGAATAGTGTTTCTGAAAATATGCTGAAAAGAGAAATATATAGTACAGCATGACATTGTGACGTTAAATATAACATTGGGCTGTTACAGTTGGCAAAGATTACCTCTGTCCTGGGAGTTCAAGAACTTGATAAGACACCAGTAAGAGGAATTTTTTATGTCCTGAACCCTATGCACCCTGATGTAAATTTATCTGTTATGCCCTTTAGTTCTGACTCTCTTTGCACTGGAAGGAGTGACTAGTAAATGTTATTCTGTTGTAGCCTAATTCTTTTTAGATAATCTTGAGCTATATTTACAAACTAAGGCAAAATATATGGAGTATTTGGGGTATATACATCAGCGGACTGACCATTTGGAAACTCGGGCGCTGCCCGAGGGCCCGGGGTCAGTAGAGGACCCAATGAGATGCCCCTGGTACCTTTTTCATAGGCTTTTTTGAGTTTGGGCAAGGACACAGGGGCCCCATGATCCCCTATTGCCCGGGGGCCCTATGAGTTCTCAGTCCGCCCCTGGTCTTGACAGAAAGGGTGCTGCAAAATATTAGTGAAGTAAATCATCTGTTGGAAGGCATATTGAAGAGAAAATGCCAATTATTTGCCCATAGTGCAAGAAATTTAGCTGGAGAGGGGCTATGTAAAATTGTAGAAAAGAGCAAGGTAAAGAAAAGAAAAAGGAGAACAACACGGTGGATGGATGACATCCAGTAAATAAGAGGCAGCTGTGAAAAAAAGCAGAACATTAACATGGCAAAGACAAGGCTAAATGCAAAACAATGGTGGAAGCGAGTTTCTAGTTTGCCATCTTAGAATCTTCCTTTCCATGCAATAGTTTTCTGTTACAGGGCTTGTACCTAAATTGTGAGGAGGCTCTTAAGTGAGTATGGACTGATTTGAGATGTTTCACAATAAGACCATTTGCTGACAGAGGCTTGGTGGGTTAGAAGCTGGCCCAAAAGGTTTTGCCTCTTTAGAGCATTTTGTATGCATCTGCATGTGCAGTCTTCAAGGTTTTAATCTAGAATGTGCTCACTAGCTTATCACATATAGCCAGGGGCGGACTGACAACTCATGGGGCCCCCGGGCAATAGGAAATCATGAGGACTCCTGTGTCCTCGCCCACACTCAAACCACACCCAAAAATGCCTATGAAAGGTACCAGGGGCATCTCATGGGGCCCCCTACTGACCCCGGGCCCTCGGGCAATGCCCGAGTGCCTAAATGATCAGTCCGTCCCTGCATATAGCTTTATGGTGGATTTGATGTGCTGATTAAACTGAGGATTTCAAGAGATCAGGGTATATTATCAAACCAAGTTCTCTTTTATTCACATTATCTTGCCAAATGCCAGATTATTCTCAAAGGAATGTCCGTGCTCAAAGAAATGAGCAAGTATGCAGAACAGTCCATAGATGGTCCATAGACGATGCACAGCCCTGTGTGCATCTATACAGGCACATGCGCATACACGTGCACGTTAGTATTGCACAAATGCTCCTTTGTATGAGCGTGCTTGTTTAATGGAGTTTGGTGCCTAGTAGCCTATTTAAAGCATTACAGGGCTCAGGGTCATTGTTGAGCGGTCGTCAGCTCCTACTGCTTGTGACCTGATTCTGTGGTCTTCCGCATCCTGACCCGGCTTGCTTAATCTCTGTTACTGACTCTGGCTTGTGACCTGTCATCATTTCCAGGGGAAACAGGACAAGAGGTGTAAGGGCAGCCCTCTCGTCAGCTCGGCCTTAACTAGGTATGTAACACCAAACTACTGTATGTCCCACAGCCATGTTCAAAATGTTTAGCTGTGTGGTCCCTTGTTAATTAATGAGAGTGATCAGAAACCCTCACCCCCCAATTAACTAGCTGCCGACCGCAGATAGCCGAATGACGGCTGCACTGCGGCCGGCCAGTTCTGAGTGGACGTCATATGACGTCCTCCCAGAACATGCTCTCCTGCGCGCCCCAGGGGGCGCGCACCCGGCGATCTCCGTGAGCGCTGTGTCCTACGGACACAGCTGATCACGTGATGTGGTAAACGGCCAATGACACGCTGATCAGAGGGAAATGCAAGTGCCGGTTCTCGGCTGCACTTTCCTCACGCTGTCAGATCATGAGGAAAGTACTGCCGAGAACCGGCAGTTGTCAGAGCGGGGATCGGCACCGATCATCAGGGCACTGATGATCAGTGCCCTGATGATCGGTGCCCAGCAGTGCCACCCGCAAGTTCCGCCTACCTGTGCCCAGCAGTGCGCCCACTAGCCCCGCCCACCTGTGCCCAGCAGATCACCCACCTGTGCCCAGCAGTGCACCCACCTGTGCCCAGCAGTGCACCCACCTGTGCCACTCTGCAGTGTCACACACCTGTGCCCAGAAGTGCCACCTACCTGTGCCCAGCAGTGCCACCCACCTGTGCCCACCCACCTGTGCCCACCAGTGCCCACCCACCTGTGCCCACCCACCAGTGCCACCCACCAGTGCAGCCCAGCAGTGCTGCCAGTCAGTGCCACCATTCAGTGCCCAGCAGTTGTGCCAGTCAGTGCCGCCAGTCAGTGCCCAGCAGTGATGCCAGTCAGTGCCATCTATCAGTACCCATCATCAGTGTCACCTATCAGTGCCGCCTATCAGTGCTGCATATTAGTGCCGCCTATCCGTGACACCTCATTAGTGCTGTCTATCAGTGCCGCCTATCCGTGCCACCTCATTAGTACTGCCTATCAGTGCCCTTTAGTGCTGCCTATCAGTGCCCATCAGTGCCGCCTATCAGTGCCCATCAGAGCTGCCTCATCAACGCACATCAGTGAAGGAGAAAAATTACCTGTTTGAAAAATTTTATAATAGAAACAAAGAAACTTTTTTTTTTTTTTCAAATTTTTTGCAATTTTTTTATTTATTGCGCAAAAAGTAAAGCGCCCAGTGGCGATTAAATACCACCAAAAGAAAGCTCTATTTGTGAGAAAAACATGATCAAAATTTCATATGGGTACAATGTTGCATGACCGCGCAATTGTCAATCAAAGTATGGCAGCGCTGAAAGCTGAAAATTGGCCTGGTAAATAAGGGGGTATAAGTGCCTGGTAGGCAAGTGGTTAAAAAGGCCAAAGTATATCTTTTTGAATTTATTGTTACCTGTCAAAATTGTTTTGATGAGAAAGGTAGCGCAATATTATAGACTGTGCAAAGCTCAGCCAAAGCTGTGTTATTAATTCTTGACTAGGCCGTTAATATAATTCAAAATGCAAAAGTGTAGTTCCAGTGTTAAATCTCCTGTTCCTTTAGATACACAGGAAAACAGTAATTGAATGAGGTCTTTTTGTTCCAGTATACTTTAGTAAGAAATTACGTGGCTTTGATCATTTTTATATCCATAAATGTTACATATATAAAGATAAATTTGCAAATTTCACTCTAAAAGAGAGTGAAGCATGCTGATATGATTTCAGAATTAGATATACAGTTTGATAATCATTGAGAATTTATTTTAAGTAATTCTCCACAGCAATGGAGCCTAATTTCTAAAAGCGTAAATAATGTGGCCATGTAGAAAATAATGAACCAACAATTTTTTCTTCTAAAATGTCATCCTATATTAATTCTATACTGGCTTCAATTTCTGTTCAAGGTTTTAAATTCAGGAAAACATGCCTCACATATAGCACCACCCACTGCATCGGCTGTAAAGATGATGGAGCTGTAGATGAGAGACTGGGGCATTCCAGTGACAGCACTGTTATAACTCCCAGGATTTCTGCACATAGTGATCAGAAACATTCTCCTGCTGCCCTACATGGGATGTTAGTGGAGAAAACTGTAGGTATCAAATATGAAGCTTGGAATTCTCAGGTAGCAGATACATTCCTCAACATAATGAGAATCAGAAATGTAACCTACTGATGTTGCTTTAGATCAGCATTCATATTTTTGTTCAGTAGCACTTTGTTTACTTGCATTTAATAGCTGAGAATTTGTATTTTAATGACAGTAAAAGGGCAACGAAAGGGCAATATGAGTCTGTTCTGGCTATTGCTAAGCCATATACCATATATACTGTACATCCATCATTAATCACGTTATCCAGCAATTTAGATCCACATCAAAATTGCTGAATCAAAAATGCTGACCACTGAGACACCTATGTTCTTACCACTTGCCTCTGCCACATGACAGCTCCAATGCAAACAAGGAGCAGGGTCTTCTGGGTCACATCATTGATTATATATGGACATGACCATGTCTTCATCAAATTAGGAAAAAGGTGCTTTGGCAGGGGTGTCCCCCTGGCAAAGAATCTTTCAAGTTGAAAGCTTGCGTCCAGGTATGGTTCAGGTTAAATTTTAAAGGGGGGGGGGGCACATGCAGTACCGCAATACAGCTCCACACATGTGAAAGAGTTAGGGGTACATGGTACCCCTACTCATTCACAAAAAATGTAAGGTGCAAATAAAGAAACACAGTTTTTGACAAGTCTTTTAATAAGAAAAAAAACTGTAGAATTTGATCTAAAACTTGGGTGAGGGGAATCAACCTAGCACCCTTAAAATTCATAGCAGACCTGAAGGGCCTGGTATGAAATATGGGGGAAATCGCAATTACATTTTTTTTAATGTGTGGGGGTCCCCTATTAACATCTATATCAGACCCTCATCTAGGACATAGACATATTCACCTGTTATGTGACAGAATTATTAATAATTTCATACATTTCTTCCACTAGAGTCCATTTGGATCTTAACTAGTTGCCGACCGCAGATAGCCGAATGACGGCTTCACTGCGGCCGGCCAGTTCTGGGTGGACGTCATATGACGTCCCCCCAGAACGCGCTCTCCTGCGTGCCCCAGGGGGCGCGCACCCGGCGATCTCCGTGATCGCTGTGTCCTACGGACACAGCTGATCACGTGATGTGGTAAAAGGCCGATCCCAGTGGCCTTTTACCACGTGATCAGCGGTGTCCAATGACACGCTGATCACAGGGAAATGCAAGTGTCGGTTCTCGGCTGCACTTTCCTCACGCTGTCAGATCGTGAGGAAAGTACTGCCGAGAACCGGCAGTTGTCACAGCGGGGATCGGCACCGATCATCAGGACACTGATGATCAGTGCCCTGATGATCGGTGCCCAGCAGTGCCACCCGAAAGTTCCGCCCACCTGTGCCCAGCAGTGCGCCCACTAGCTCCGCCCACCTGTGCCCAGCAGTGCACCCACCTGTGCCCAGCAGTGCACCCACCTGTGCCACTCTGCAGTGTCACACACCTGTGCCCAGAAGTGCCACCTACCTGTGCCCATAAGTGCCATCCACCTGTGCCCACCCACCTGTGCCCACCAGTGCCACCCACCTGTGCCCACCCACCAGTGCTTCCCACCAGTGCCACCCACCAGTGCAGCCCAGCAGTGCTGCCAGTCAGTGCCACCAGTCAGTGCCCAGGGGTTGTGCCAGTCAGTGCCGCCAGTCAGTGCCCAGCAGTGATGCCAGTCAGTGCCGTCAATCAGTACCCATCATCAGTGTCACCTATCAGTGCCGCCTATCAGTGCTGCATATTAGTGCCGCCTATCCGTGACACCTCATTAGTGCTGTCTATCAGTGCCGCTTATCCGTGCCACCTCATTAGTACTGCCTATCAGTGCCCTTTAGTGCTGCCTATCAGTGCCCATCAGTGCCGCCTATCAGTGCCCATCAGTGCTGCCTCATCAACGCACATCAGTGAAGGAGAAAAAATACCTGGTTGAAAAATTTTATAATAGAAACAAAGAAAATTAATTTTTTTGTTCAAATTTTTTGCAATTTTTTTATTTATAGCGCAAAAAGTAAAGCGCCCAATGGCAATTAAATACCACCAAAAGAAAGCTCTATTTGTGAGAAAAAAATGATCAAAATTTCATATGGGTACAATGTTGCATGACCGCGCAATTGTCAATCAAAGTGCGGCAGCGCTGAAAGCTGAAAATTGGCCTGGTAAGGAAGGGGGTATAAGTGCCTGGTAGGCAAGTGGTTAACAACTTGCCAGGAATAAATTTAAGACTATCCTAAAATAGCTTCTGCAATTTACATCTATGAGATAGCT